>NC_079232.1:5766412-6069908 GCF_028502605.1 Trichoderma breve
CATTTACTGTACGGACAAATGCGTGTCCCGTTGAAGGCTTGCAAGCAGTATCCAGTGCCCATGTTATTCCCAGTAATCCAATGTGAGCGTGGGTACGTGTAGCATGTCCCCGGGCTAAGCCTTGTGAAGCCTGGTGGTGAGCAAAGCCTTGAATCATGTAGCCTGCAAAAGCTAATCTGGCGCCTTCGGCTTGAAACAGCACGTATCCAGGGGTGCTTGAGACCCGTTTCCCGTGCATCCTGGTCGGCAACTTATCCTAGAGGGCGGAGAAGGCCATTCATTTGGTTCCAGAGAAATGGGTGTCCAGTCGGCAGCAGAACTCGGCCGACCTGGCTGATACTACCGTCTGACAGCGGCCCAACCAGCACAAGCCAGTGCTTCCTTTCGCATTCTGCATCGTCCTAGCGGAGGGATCAAAGCAACGGAGCAACGCTTGGATCAACTGCTCCACTGCCTCGTCGCCAGAGTACGGAGTTAACTACCAAGCCTGTATTATTGGGTTGGGGTCTCCCTTGTGAAGGGCTTCCCAAGCCATGGTTTAACAGAGATTTTGCAAGATTGACAAGCAACCGGCTTCCCGCCACTTGCTCATAGTCTTGGGTGGCGTTGCTAAACGGCCCCCTTGGCAGCATCTTTGCCTCTTCCTACTGGCACTGTCGAAGGCCGCCATGTTTAAGGCGTGTTCACATTTTGCTAGGCGAGTCCACGAACATGTCGACCCTTCAGACCTAGTACTACTCGTACAAGTGGCGTGGCCAAGCCCATTCTGGAAGACGCTGCAGGCCCAAAGCAGTGTACAGACAGATTCGTCTTGGCAGGGGTCGTGATTGGCCTCTACACGCAAGGATGGCTGGACGATGATGCATGAGACTCGATTCTGAGCCACTCGGCCTGCTGGGCCGGGAAGGCAATAAAAAGAAAAGAAATCTGCAGCATTCTCACGTGGCAGTTGGAGGGCGGCTATCGCCCGGGGGCCAGCCAGGCCAGAGGAAGGATTTAGATTGCAGATTTCTTGACCTTGTTTACCACGGCCACTCCGGTGATTACAAACGATTCCAGGCCTTTGATTCACTTAGCTACAGCTCGTATTGTCGTTCTGTTGGCAGGACCGTGCAGCTGAATCCAATGTTGGTCATTGTTGTTGCTACTGTTGTCTGCACAATCGAGGCTCGGCCGCCGCACCGCTTGTAATGCTAGTCGCTGTTTTGGTATACCGCAAATGTAACAAGAGGGCGATCAAGCATGGACTTTGGCTTGCCCCTCTCTCTTCCCTTGTACTTTGTATGAGGATTGGTGCTAGAGTCGTTAGCAACTCAGCCACGCAGGCAAATCAAGCGTTTATCCGACGTCTCAAGACGGGCCAGCACAGACACACGGACACACATGATGCGAGTGGCTTGATAGCAGCCGCGCCCGAGGGCAAACAACTGTTTAGCAGCATACGTTGGTGGTGATGGCGCCGAGCAGAAAAGCCTGACGCCTTTCCGAAGAATCCGCATACTGTAGCACATGGCGATGAGGAGCAACAAGAGCCAGGGGTGTCCGGGTAAGCAACCGTGCGTTCGGCCTGCACCATAATCGCGAGTTGGCTGCGCTCTGTTTTCTGCAATAATACGTAGAAGCGGGATTCGACGAGAAGGGGGGTAAATTAAGGTGGCCAGGACACGGGCAATATTGAGGGCTGTGGTTATGGGTGCCTTGACAACAAGGTACAGGAACGAGTATTGAAAAGATATTGAAACGTCATCATTATCACAGAAAGGGCAAGTACCTTCCATACGGCTGAAAGAGATCCTTGAATGGTGATGACAATTCCGCGTTCTCAGAATGCAGTTCGCATATCCGCAGGGCTCTTCGAACGTTGAACATGGCATGGAACCCTCGCTCAGCCGTTCTGCTACCACCATCTGCACCAAGGCTTGGGAGGGCTCAAGAGTCCAAGCGTATAGTGACGTTCTCCTCGACCCTGGCGGCGCTTGATTGCGAGAGGCAACGGCTAATACATCATCATTAGGAAGCGAATGGGAGAATCACAGTGCCGATTCTCTCGTCAATACGGAGCCTCCCTTCCGGTATCTTCGTTGGTTCCAGGTCGGTTTGTACTAATAACGAACGGTAGAGGTGCTTCGTATATCATATCATCACCTCCTCTATTCGGCCTAATTGAACGAAGCCATCCTACTAGCAAACCGATGATTTCGAATGGCCTCTACTTGCACGATCAGGGGATCATTTGGTCCTATCATGAATCGGGACTCTCTGCAGATCTTCCAGTCCGTGCGCAAGTCGGCGCTGGAATGTCAAAATTAAACAGGCATCATCGCTAGCAGGTGTTTGAGGGCACAGAATGTGGCTTGCATTAAGCCAACTGGCCATGGAATTGGTAGCGTCTCTAGTCTTTTGCTTGGCAGCTTTGAAAGGAAGCTCGGGCTAGCATTTTACGAGGCCAGCAATTTGCATCTTTGCTCTTTCTTCCTTTCTTTCTTCATCCGCCTCCATCAGATGGAGCAACACAGGTTCAAAGGACCGAAATCCCCCATGATTGTGCGGCTGAGTGTGGAGCTCGAAAAACGGCAACGGAGCAACATTCTTCTGTGGCTGCCATCGTCCATCGACCTGCTAGGTACGGCGTAGCCCTGAGATTTGTCCTATTTCTGGACTGCGATTTGTGTCGAGCTTCCTAGCAGTACGACTGTACTGTCGATGGCAAGTTGCATTGGCCGTCACAGGCGGCATCCGGGGGCATGCATATTTGAAATGCCCCTTATTTTTGCCAGACTCGCATTGATCAGAATCAGCCGCAATGCAACGGTGCAGGGAACTCGTCCCCGCAATCCAGATCTAAGCTCATCCAGGCAAAGCCGACTGCTTCGATGCAGCTGGCAGTGGAGCTTTGGATGGGCAAAAGACAGGCTCCAGTTTGGGGGAGCCGAATGCCCTGCTGACCAGCATCCCTAGCACAGCTTGTCATGTCAGTACTTACCAGATAATGCTAATGCTAACGGTGTCAATGGCGCCAAGGGGTCGATATGGCATTCCAAAACAGCAGGCTGCGGCTAATGTGACGCTTCTTGCAAACCTTATCCTCAACCAGTCGCCCAGTATTGGCTAAGCAGCTCCGATACCCTGACAGAGAGAACCGGACAAGGGGCTATATTTGCCGCCTGAATATCGATGAAGCAATGGATAAAGGAATTGCCAGCCTTCGGCCCTCCAGTGTCCGAGCCCATCGGCTTGGCTTAGCCCGACTGCAGAAATGGCCTGACCCCATGAGTTCGGAGTGCGAGTACAGGTAGCTTGGCTGCGTACAACCACTTGGCAGTTTCTTGATACGAATGAATTGGAGGAGTTCCCGTACTAACGACCGACAGGATATAGTACATGGGCAATAAACCTCAGCTCGGCCACAAACTTTCTGCGTCTGGTGCAGCAGCCACTTGACTTTGTCGATAGCTTCGTCGATAGCCTTCAACAATAACCGAACCGGGGAACAGCATCTCGAATTCGAAACAGATACAAGGACTTAGTTTGCGCAATCCAGAACCCCCGCGGTTCTCGGCTTCAACCTCATTAGGTGCTTTGCTTGCTTTATGCGATGCAGCCAACCAGGCCTCATGCAGTCAGCCACTGGCAATGGCCCGAAAGCCGCTGCATGATTATCATTGTCGGCATCATCCCGACACTCATGGCACGCAACTACTACCTCATATGTATAACTACAAAAGATACGGATAACTACAGTATACCCAGAGACGCATTGACGTTATCCAGCAGCCGGCTAAAAGCCCACACGTGTTTTCCTTTCACGCTTCCGTGGTCGCAGCTTGGGCATACGGTAGCAAGTATCAAAGCCCTGCACCGGTGACAGTCTAGAATCGTTAGCATGATTTGCCAAATGCGACTACCGGCGGCCAAGATGCCGGTCTCTACATCGCCGACTACGCCAGCCCAAATACACACTAGGTTTCGTTTGGTTACTGTATATCGGTTTGGAGTGCGATATGAAGAACGAGCAGCGCCTTGTCTACACCTGAGGCCAAATTCAGCTTTGCGCGTATCAGAGAGAATAGCTCGCCCATGTGTGTTCGACCTGTCTGTGGACAAATCTGTGGACGAATTGTAAACCATTCTAGTTACAGCAAGCAATCATTTTCACGGATTGCTGTTCTTCTGGAACAGAGATTTCAATGCTAACTAATAGCATGAAAAGCTGGCTGCGCTTCTTAACCGAGGCGGTTGCGCAGATCGATTCATTTCTCGTGAACGATATATTACATACGACAAGCCGAAAGACCTGCGCTAACCCGCCACCCACCTCCATGCCTGCATCCGAAATTATCGGCTCTTTGTGCCGCGACACAGCTATTCCAGAAGCGCAACAGCGTAAACAGATAGTAGGAGACACCAGGATAGCTGGCGTCCATGTAGTGTATTCCTCCTATTCTCACTGCAGGGACCAAGTACGCGTCACTATTTCCTCTAGTATAGCCTCATGAAATAGTAGGCCTAGGAGCCGTTCCAAACTCCTACCCTAAAATGAATTTCGAAATTACGCTCCAGGAGGCATGCGCGCTCACATTATGCCCAGGTGTTCTATTGACAGCGCTTTAATT
The DNA here is from genome assembly GCF_028502605.1 of Trichoderma breve. NCBI lineage: Eukaryota > Fungi > Ascomycota > Sordariomycetes > Hypocreales > Hypocreaceae > Trichoderma > Trichoderma breve. The sequence goes on from NC_079232.1 coordinate 5,771,026, forward strand.
TATCTCTCTGTCCTATATTCTCCAGTTTTGCTGGATTGTACTGCCTTCGTTTTCACTTTTTCGAGTCGGCAGGCCTAGGTTCGCTCTACGATAAAGCATCCTAAGCTGGCTTTGGGATGACCTTCAATAAGTAGATCTTTTAAGTAATGATAAAGTCGTTATTGCCCGTAGACTGCCTCGTTACGAGTACAAGTTAATACCAAAGACAGTTTCAACCGCATCTAGCAAGCTAACATTATTCTACAAGGCATTGTGATAAACTGCGTATGTCGTCGCAAGGTAATCAAAGGAGCGACAAGTAGTGCCATGTTTGACGCTGCGCAGTGTGCGAAATGGGAACCTCGTTTTAATGTTGTAATTCTGTCATCGGGAGCGCCGGTGAAATATGAAACTCTTGGCAAAAAGAAGACTAAAGAATCATAGAAAGCATTTTTGTAAATAGAAGCGAGAGAAGCAGTTGACGTCTAAGTCGCTGTTCAGTGCCTGATTAATATGGAGTACAAGTACAAGCCTCGATGACTGATTGTGGGGTTGTTGCCGGTTGACTCAGATCGGTATGATTCCAACCTTGTCATGGAGGGGCAACTCCAACTTTTTTCATGCTTGCATTCTCGTGTTGCTCGAGATAAATAATCCCACAAACTCTCCTTTGCGTCTCTTCTCTGTTCGCCTTTCAGAAACAACGTCTTGATATACGGCCAAAGGTACCCACGAGCACAGCGGAATTCGCACAATGGCTCAAAACCAGGCGGACGAGCTCTTGCGACGGCCGTTATATGGTAAGTACAAATATCCAGTCGCATCACTGCTTTAGTCATTACCCCACCAACTTAATAGATCATGCTCAAGCCATGAGACGCACTTCTTGTTTCTTCATCCGGCCTCATCCATGCAACCAGCTGACGCCTTGAGCTCGTGTTAGTTTACGATCTTCCGCCGGAAAGTCTGGTGGGCTTGACGCTGAAGCCGGACGCAGACGCCATCGCCATCGCCGAAACTGCAACCACAACACCCTCCAACCAGACCTCAGACGCGTCTTCCGATAGCTTTGTCGGCTCTCAAGCGTGCTCTCTCTGCAAGCTCTCCTTTCCTACCGTGATAGACCAACGAAGTCATATCAAGTCCGATTTTCACAACTACAACCTTAAACAGAAGCTGCGGGGGCAGAGCCTGGTCTCGGAAGCCGAGTTTGAAAAGCTGATAGAAACTTTGGACGAGTCACTATCTGGATCTGACTCGGACGACTCGGAAGAAGATGAGGATGAAGGGCGCCAGGAGTCTACGCTGACGGCGCTGCTCAAGAAACAAGCAAGGCTGACGGAGAAGCGAAATGGCGGCAAAGACAGCAATGAAGACGGCGACGACGAAATCGGTGGGCGCCCGGGTAAAGGCAAACCGCCACTGATATGGTTCAGCTCGCCTTTGCTTCCGGAGAATACATACTTTGGCATTTACCGAGCTATATTTACCGAGAAAGAGCAAACCCAGCCTGATTTGGTTGATGTTATCAGGACGAAGCAGCTCGAGCCTATAGCTATGCCAAAACCCGCCAAAGACGGGACACTGCCGCCTATCGCGTACAAAGGGCCTCACTTCTTTCTCTGCATGATTGGAGGCGGTCATTTTGCGGCCATGGTCGTCTCCTTGGCGCCGAGATCAGCAAAATCCGGCAGCACCACCATGAATCGAGAGGCTACAGTTCTCGCCCACAAGACCTTTCATAGATATACGACGCGTCGGAAGCAAGGTGGTTCCCAATCAGCCAACGACAATGCCAAGGGAAAAGCACACTCTGTCGGTTCATCTTTACGTCGTTACAACGAGACTGCCCTGGTAGAGGATGTTCGCGCTCTTCTTCAAGATTGGAAAGGACTTTTGGATACTTCCGAGCTGCTATTCATCAGGGCGACAGGAACGACGAATAGAAGGACTTTGTTTGGGCCATATGAGGGACAAGTTCTTCAGGCCAACGATGCTCGTATCAGAGGATTCCCATTTAGTACCAGGAGAGCCACTCAGAACGAGCTAATGCGATCATTTATCGAGCTGACTCGACTCAAAGTACGAGAAATCGTCCCACCCAAACCCGGATCCGACAAGGCAAACTTGACACAAAGCAAGTCTGTAGCAACCGCTAAGCCAGCAAAACCAACTCTATCAGAAGAAGAGGAAACGGCAATCCTTCATACATCCCAATTACAAGCCTTTGTGCGACGGTCCAAGTTACCCGCTCTCCTATCATATCTCACCAAGAATGAGCTTAGCTCAGACTTTGAATTCTACCCTCCTGAACAAAACTATCATACCCCCCGCCTCCTACATTACGCTGCTGCACAAAATTCTGCACCATTAGTGCTGGGGATTCTTACACGAGCCGGTGCGAACCCACTGCTTAAGAACATGGAAGGAAAGACGGCTTTTGAGCTTGCTGGGGATCGTCCTACGCGCGATGCCTTTAGAGTAGCACGCTCTGAGCTCGGCGATGCCAAATGGGATTGGGACATAGGCAAGGTTCCTCCGGCCATGACCAAGGACGAAGCTGATCGCCGTGACGAGAGAGAAAAGCAGGAGGCAGACAAGAAGGAGGCAGACAGAAGAAAGGCAGAGGAGGAGAGACTCCGTGCTGAAGGGCCAAAAGTTCCAGACCAGAAGGCAAAAAAAGGGAACAATGTGGCTTCTATGATTGCAAAGACGCCGCAAGAACGCAGGGAGGAGGAGGCGAGAGGACTGACGCCTGAGATGAAGATGAGGTTGGAACGAGAAAGAAGAGCGCGAGCGGCAGAAGAGAGGATCAAGAGAATGCAAGGAGGTAGCTAAATAGATGTTTATATCATAGTGGCACACTTATGGGCAAGATAGAATAAGTACATTTTGGACCAACATACGCCATTTCGGTGTAGTAAACTGTCTACGGCTAGAATTAGTGAATGGATATATCTACTTCGTGGAGGCTAACAATCTCGTCATTGGCAAAGATGAATATTCGCACATGAAGTCAACAGCTGTTGGTATTCGGTCTAGTATGTATTCGGCGCCCCTGAGACTCCATGAAGTGCAAGAGTAAACCAACACCTGATAGAAGGTGGGCGGCCTCTAGAAGTGATCGGAAGGAACACTGCTGTAGATGGACACCAAACAATGTCCAAGATGAAGGAAATACCACTAGTAAATGCAGGAAGGTGCAATAAATTATCTCTTCTTCGCTTATGGCGTGATGCTAAACGAGTGGCAGTCACTACCAGCATTGACGGCAGCTGCGAGAGCACCACAACCACTGTCGAGAACCTTTCTACTCCCATAACTCTTTTTTTCTCCAGCACATATTTTTTCAACATTTTCTTTCTTCACACAATCGATCAATCCCCCAATTTCTTTCAACTTTCCACTTTGACTCAAGATTGGTCGTCTTTTCAGGCCATTTTATTGTCTTGACAAGCGTCGAGAAAGGAAATTTGCTAATCACCTTGTTCTCTTTGCACAGATTCTTTCACTTTCACCTTATCTTTTCTGTTATATCTAAGTTCTTTCTTTCTTCACATGCTTCTTTTATTTTTATTTTCCTTCTCTTGCCAATATCCCAGCGCGCTCTCTCTTGACTCTTCTCTTGGCTCTTCTCTCCCCTTTTCTCCTGTCTCTCATACTCCAACCTCACTTTCTCTTCATTGCTAGTGATGCTTCTTCGAATTCACAAGTCTTTGATAGTTCTATTGTCATGATCTCTCTTCTGACAGATCTTGTGATTGCTCAGAAGCCTACACCACTCCACTTCCATTCTGCTCCAGCACCTTCCATACACCACCAAACGTGACATCGGATTTCCAATCATGTCCTTACCGGCGCTGGCTTATCTTCTTTCAGATTCTGCAAGTCCATGTCTTGTTGGCTGGAATAAGATTGTTGCTTGAATAGGAACACGCGTCTCTTTCCTTCTCATTTCCTACTCTATGCACTCGAGTGTTCTTTTCTATGTACTCGCACATCTCTCTCCTCCCCAATTCCTACTCTATGCACTTGAATGTTCTTTTCTATCTACTTATCCGTCTCATCATCTTCCTCCTAGTCTCCTATCCGTTCTTCTTGTCCTATGATATGTCAGATGCAATCTCTAACACAGCTTCTTCGACTAGACTCGTAGCCTGGAAGAAGTGTGGTGACCCAAATCGATCGGCCGGCCGAGAGTATAATGAAAAATATATAATACATAATGGGGTGTTTTCGGTTGGTGATATTGGGGACATGGATAAGCGGATGGGAGCGAGCTACGACACACCACACTTCTTCCTCTCGCAAACCAAGACCATCGAAGAGCAGGTCTATTCCGAGAACACGCTACCTCGCACGACGTTCAAGATTGAGCTGAAAGAACGACCGAGCGCAACGATTCAGACGTGAGAAAAGAAGCGAATAAGACATCTTCGCACTCGAAAGCCAATTCGAAACACCGAAGACTTACACACGCCAGCGAGACGGACGTTCTGACAATCGATCGTATACGGCCGAGTGTACAAGAAAAAAATAATGCAATGCCTATATCATGGGGTTTGTGGGTTCGAATTTGTGCAAAAGAAGTTGCAAAAAACCACATGCTTTTTCGACAAGCACTTCAGAACGTCCACGTCATCTGCGTGAAGATCGAAGAGCAAACGATCGCATACGGCCGAGTGTACAAGAAAAATGATACTCTGTATATTGGAGTTTTTGAGGATTCGAATTTGTGCAAAAGAAGTTGCAAAGAACTGTGTGCTTTTTCGACAGCCCTTCAGAACGTCCATGCCATCTGTACAAAGATCGAACGACGGAAAGAGCAAACGATCATAAACGGCCGAGCGTACAAGAAAAATAACTCTATATATATTGGGGTTTTGTGGGGTTCAAGTCGAAGCGATTGACATGACATACGAAGATTCGTGCTCTTTATCCGACACAAAACGCAGCCGACGTCAAAGTACGTTGCTGAACGAGCGCAAAGATGTTCAAATGTAAGAGATTCATCTATTGCGCAATGGTTCATACGGCCTGTAAGTGAACGCTCTTCCCTTTCAAATATCATTTCCACACTAATGCACGAATAGTGAACTACGCGTCCGAAGTCAATTTCATGCATGCAGTGTCTGATCCTTGGTGGCCATCTATTGGTTGTTTGCTTTCTCGGCTATGCAGTCCACATCACGTCTCATCACGCTTCGGGGCTTTCGTTCTGGCTCATTAGAGGCTGAGGAGAATAAAAAATGGCTGTCAGGTCTAGTTTTCAAACGGTAAGCAATCTTACCCGCTGTCTGTGCGTAAAAGCTGAGTCTCGGATAGCAGAGGCGCACATTATTCACTTCGATTCACATTCACCTTCCCGTCTGTCTTTGCCCAACCTTCTCTCACGGAGCTAAGCAGTCCGCTCCTCAAACAGCTTACAATAATCACAAATAGTGAGTAGTTCACATCCATTTGTTTCACAACGGAGAGTACTGGGCCCCTGGACAAGTCATACTGACACCTGGTAAGGCGTAGAAACCTCGAAGCCAACTACCATTCCACCATTGTTTCAATCAGACATGAATGACTATGCAACAGCAAATGACCATCCTTTTTGGTCAAGATTGCTGACCGGTTGTGGCCCCCGCAAATAGTAGATTTGCAATCCGAGGGTATTCCTCTAACCGGTCCTGCTTTACCAACCTTTCAACTTCATGTTTCAGCTTTCCTATCCCACGATAGAATCTCGGCTTTTGTGTCTAAATCTCATTGTTACTTCGGCACTGAAAATACTGTTCAGCTGATGGTAGCCCCTATGCCATCGGGCCGATGGACAAGGAGCGATATCACTTCAGTAGATGGATGGGTGTCGACTTCTCTAGAGAGTTCACCTATACACATTGGAGAACATTGGATGACTATGATGCCACCCCCAGCCGAATCAAAAGAACACACCTTCAGTTTAAGGCCAAGCCCCTGTTTTCCGTTCAAGCTTATTCAACAGTGTCGAGCCGATACAACCTTAACACGATGCATATACACTATACTAATGCAGCAACTGTTCTCAGTCCGAGAATTGGCCGGGTTCTCTGCATCATCATGCGATCAATTAGATTTCATGCTGATATGCACCCCGCAGAGCTAGAGCAAGTTTCCATCACGAGTCTATCCTATTAAGGTATGTGGTATTTTCCGATTTGCAGCGGAATGGAGTATATATCCGTCGCCAAATTCGGCCTTCACGGGTGCCGGACGATGCTGTCGGATTGCAAGATGGCTGACTGCTGCAAGTATATATAGACGCAGCTTTTCAACTAGTAGAACGGAGAGAGCATAATATTTTGCCTCTAAGTCGAGAATTTCATCGAAACACAGCTTCTCGCAATCAACAACGACAATGAGGTCGACCGGCATGCTGGCCACCATTTCGGTGATCTTGTCCAACGCTCTAGGCTTCGTCGCCGCACAAGGCTCAAGGCCAGTATTCGCTCATTTTATGGTATGGTGCACTCTATCGCTGGAGACGTCTGAACGGGAACAATTCGCTAATGATAGAACATTTAGGTGGGAATTGTTGAGAAGTTCACTGTCCAAGATTGGTTAAATGAGATCCAGCAAGCTCAAGCCATCGGCATTGATGGATTTGCTCTAAACTGTGCTCCTCCCTGGGTGGATAGCTATACCCCAAAGCAGCTTGACAATGCGTATACGGCCGCACAGCAGCTCAACTTCAAAATGTTCATTTCCTTTGACTTCGCGTACTGGTCAAACGGCGACACGGGCAACATCACAAGCTTCGTGGGCAAATACGCTGCCCATCCAGCTCAAGCCATATTCAACGGAGGCGCACTTGTCAGCACCTTTGTTGGCGATAGTTTCAACTGGAATCCTGTTAAAAGTGCCTTAGGCAGCCAGAAACTGACAGTCATCCCCAACATGCAGGACCCTGCCTCAGCTGGAAGCGTCAGCGCCCAGTTTGGCATCGACGGGGCATTCTCGTGGTATGCTTGGCCAACGGACGGCGGCAACAGCGTAATCGAAGGGCCCATGACAACCGTGTGGGATCAAAGATACATCCAAGGTCTGAACGGTCGGCCCTACATGGCACGTAAGTTGTCTCCAAATGATATATTAGGCACGAGGGCTAGGCCTAATTTTATTGAGGTAGCGGTCTCGCCATGGTTTTCAACCCATTTCAATACTAAGAACTGGGTCTTCATCTGTGAAGAGCAACCGGTCCGTCGATGGCAACAGATTCTCGACATGAAGCCGGCTCTGGTTGAAATCATTACGTGGAACGGTTAGTATCTTTGTCTTCTCAGCAAAACGGCAAGGGGTGCTTTTCTGTGTAGGCTAACCAGTGGGTATCTGCCTTCAGACTTTGGCGAAAGCCACTACATTTCGTAAGCGAACCAGTTTCCTTGCCTTCCCTTGCCTCTCTCTTCGGTCCATGAGATGGATTTGCTAACCAGATTACGTTCCGTATAGCGGCTCAGAGCCCAACCATAGCGATGACGGGTCCTCCCAATGGGCCAATGGCTTCCCCCACGATGGCTGGCGTGACATTTACAGGCCGTACATTGCTGCCTACAAGGCTGGTGCATCTTCTCCTACGGTGAATACGGATGAAATTGTTTACTGGTATCGCCCGGTCCCGCACGCTGCCCGATGCACCAACGATCCGTTGGGCATCCCTCGAGGTGCTGAGTTGATGGACGATCTGGTCTTCGTCAGCACGTTGCTCACGCAGCCTGCGCAATTGACCGTCACAAGTGGAAACGTCGCTCCCGTTACTGTAAATGCTGACGCCGGAGTCCACGTTTTCAACTTTACCATGGGCGTTGGCAAGCAGTCCTTCTCTGTCTCCCGCGGCGGCAGACAGATTCTAGGTGGCCAAAGCGCAAAGGACATCGTCAGCTCGTGCCAGACGTACAACTTTAACGCATATGTGGGCAAGTTCTAGACCAAGCGGACCAAGGAGGCATATGCTGCAAAATAGCCACCCAAAGCGAGTCTTCTCTGCCGCTTTATTGATTTATTTATTGAATTTCGCCCCCCAACACGCAAGGCAAACCGCCTTCGGTGTCCGTCCAACTAGTGTGACAAGAAAGAAAGCACCATCGCTCGCAAGCTCATGATGTTACAAGACGGCGCGAATGGTGCGTGCTAAAACAAGCCAAGGCTGCAACCAGACTAAGGCATGAAATGTCTCGCACCGTGAGGTAGAGGCCCGGCGTCTGGCTCTACTGTAACTATTGAGCCACCTGCTTGTTGGGCGTGGTGTTGCGCGTCCATCCATCTCGGATGCAATCATGAATGTGAATTCTGATTGAAATCCTCGTGTCATCAAGAAGACTGCCCCTCCAACTATTTTTCGCTTGCCTTCTCTGCTTCCCTGTCGCCAGTTTTCTGCATTGGTGCTGCGGCTGATACATGACCATCACATCTCAAGATTCAACTTTGAGATAGTCTTAGACACTTGAGAGGTCCCCTTGCAGGGAGCCAATAAGCACATCATCTAAGAGGGGCCTCGGGCGGAGTTGGCTCCGTCTAAAGTGGCCCAAAAGCCACCCAGATCATCATGTCCGCCATCAGGGTAGACGGAAGAAGACCCCGAATTCTCTCGCTTGCCTAATCTGGAGCACCCTGGGATGGAATAGCATCTTCTTTCTCTGCTTCTTTTTTACACCCTCTTCCAACTCTCCATATTAAGCAGATGTCATCCCCCCGTCCCTCTTCTCGACACAAACATGCCCTCTGGCACAGCGGACTCTTTGCCCCGGAATTTGAAAATCATCCCTGCGCTCACCCTTTTATACCCTTGACAATGCAAGATAGCACCTCGCCACCGACCAAATATCGCCGGGTCGCCTCGGAGCGTGCAGATTCATTCGACGGTGTGCCATCTCTGACCGAAAACAAGATCGCATCTACGCCTACGTCCGCTACTTCGTCTACACACACGTCTACATCCACGTTTCTATACGCGCCTGCATTGCCTGCGTCCTCTGCGCCCATCTACTACACCAAGACGGGGCGGCGGCCAGTGAAGAAGGCCGTCAGCGTTGCTTGCGAATCATGCCGGAAGCGCAAAATTAAGGTATTGTTTGGCACCCCGCCTATAGAGAAATGCTTGGACCTTAAGCTTATGAGGACAACCCCGCCGGGAAGTGCAATGGGAACCGGCCGAAATGCGCAGGTTGCCAGACGCGCGAGATCGATTGCAACTACGACTCGGTCTATCGTGAGGAGACAAACACAGCCGTGCTGAAGCGCAAGTATCGAGAGGAAAACAAAAAATCAACTACTTTTGAAGAGCTGTTCAATGCCCTTCAAACCTGCTCGGAGAAGGATGCGATGACCATGTTCAGCCTGGTACGCCAGGGTGTTGAACCCGGGACTCTTTTGAGGCAGATCAGGGAGGGTGATCTTCTGCTGCAGCTTTCTGTCGTTCCGGAGACTCGGAGGCGCTACCAGTTTCCCTATGTTGCCTCCATGCCAACCCATCTTCAAACTCCGGATAACCCATATCTCAAGTCGCTGCTGTATGAAACTGCCTTCCACGGAGCTAGACAAGAGGACACCCACGGGAGCACGCAGACGGTACAAACGCAAGCCAACGATTACCTGAATATATATCTGCAGCCATATCATGCCGCTGAACTCTTGGACCCTCTGATTGACCACCTCAAGCCCTCCGAATGGACACAGGTAGCCACTGACGACCACTTGATGCGGACGCTCATACGAGCTTACATTCTCCACGAGTATCCGACGTTTCCCGTATTCCACAAGGATATATTTTTCCAGGCCATGATTGACCGTGACCCGCGATTTTGCAGACCAGTGCTCGTCAATGCCTTGCTAGCAGAAGCATGCGTAAGTATAGATAATCCAGCCCAGGTCGGATAAATACGTGTACGCTGACCGAGATGCCAGCACTCCCTTATGGGTATACCCAATCGCAACCAGTTCTGGGTCCCCCAGAGTCTCAGATATCGCTTCCTGGCAGAGGCGAAACGCTTATGGGAGCTGGAAATCCATAAGGTGGACCTGGTTTCTGTGCAAACTGCCGCGCTCCTAAATCTCATATATAGCCACAACGGCATGGACAAGGTCGGTCAGCCCTACCTTGTGCATGCTCTCAAAGTCGCTCAACAATTGGATCTGTTTGGGGATCATGCGAATGAGACGTACGAGAGAATGGTTCATGCTCGCGTCTTTACGGCCTGGGCTCTCTTCAATTGGCAGTGGTAAGTGGATTCTTGCTGCACTTCTTTTCTTGGTGGCTTGTTTGATTCGCCGTGTTTGTCTTGTCCCCTCTTGCTAATCTGTTGCTTCATCTTGTGACAGCATACAATCTTACTACTATTATCGAGCTCCTTTGATTCCTGATCCGCCGGCTAAGCCGCTGCCCAGTCCAGATGAGCATCCTTTCTGGTATGGAGACTTCAAGCTGAGATACCCGCTGAGCTCAACGTTGGTTCCTGCACAATATGGGCATTACTTTAAAGCAATTTCCGGCTTGCGTTCAATCATCAACGACATGGCTGCAGTCAGCTACAGCCAGAAGGAAAATAACACGGAATCTCCCAGCCGGATCTGGTCCATCTTCTCGAGATTAGAGAAGTGGTATCTAGGCCTGCCCGCTGCTCTATCTCCTCGCAATATCGTCTTCCCATGGCAGCTCAAAGTACAGTACGTTTTCCCTCGACCGTCTCCATTGTGGCCGTCTCCCCTTTCGCATTTTGATAAAACCCAGATCGTGACAGAGTACTGACAAGGCGATTCTGTAATAGCATGGAGCTTTACTTGGCCACCATCCTTTTCTCTACAAAGCAAGCCGGTATTTCGGAAGCCTCAACCCTCATGAAAGAGACTGCCCAAAAGACTGCTGCTCATGCAGCCGCTCGCCTCGAGACTGTTGGGCGCCTCTACTATATCCGGCACAGCTTTGAATACTGCGATCCCTTCTTGACCATTCATCTGTCGTTTATAGCCGGCGGAGCATTGGACAGCCTCAAAATGACCCCTGCTGACGATGTGGAAACTATCAAGTCTCTGAGATCAACAATCATTTTGAGCCTAAAAGGACTATACGATCAAGGCCAACACATCCATCTCACCTCAGTCATTTACCGGCTACTGCGAGATCGACTGGCGCCCCAAGATCTAGCAATCCTTCAGAACTACGTAGTTTGGGATCCTCTTACTGCCGAAGAGCCGTTATTGGTCGAATACGCCCAATCTCATTATCCTCTCACAATGGGGAACAAAGATGAAGATCCAACTTCCGTGCGGCTTGAAAACTTGGTCAAGGAATATGAGAAGCTGTCGACAGAGGAGACAGAGGAGACCCAGCGAGATTGACAGCAATTTGCTGAGAGAACCGGGTAGAATCTCGACCGACTTGGCCCGGTATACCGAACCAGCAAGCCACCTTGCTGTCTTGACTCGAATGTGATTGGTACTACGTAGTTAGAACATGAGCGAGAGGGTGTTGAGTCTTAAGCGACGCGCTCACCTTGCTATTCCTTGTTGAAGTGACCAACGCGTGGAACAACTGGGGCTGCCGGTTAATCAACTAAAGAAAGGATGACAGAAACGTTAGGGGGGGTTTTATGTCAAGATGTCGTGTCTGGACCGCAGTGAGGTGCCCCAAACCAAAAAAAAAAAAGAACAGAAAACGAGAAACGAAACGAAAGATAAGATGTAAGAACCACAACGCCACTACTATACGAAAGGGGGTTGAAACAAAGAAGAAGAAGCATCGTTTGCCAAACGCAGCTTTGAGAACGCAACAAATTTGACTTGACTTCCAGGGTAGGTTGGTCGGCAACTCTGAGCAACCATATTGCACACGGATACACGCTCGCTGGGATCTACTCTACAATACGAAACGACGTACCGTTTCCTGGGTCACCGTTTCGTTTCTCTCTGATATGCTACTCTCTCTTTGGCCGTGGAAGAGAGAGTAGGTAACGGTCGATGGTTCGATCCAGACAGGATGCTGCTACTCACATGCTGGCGTATGGACACACACACACCTCGTGCATCTATTGCCGGCAGTAAACGGAACATCGGCGGGTCTGGGAAGGTTCTGACGGGCCCTGGCATTAGCATTCAGCCAAGATAAACTCCACCAGGTTCAGATCGTACCCGGCTGTGCCACAAAAGCAATGTCCTCAGATTCCGACGCCACACAGAACAGGACACAAGTCGTGCCCGATACTCCGTACAAGCGTACTGTAAAGCAATGATACGACTACTACGGAGTACTCGTACTACAGTACATACCTACAATGCTACTCAAATCATATCCTCCGAACAACAGGGAGGCACTAGCTCGGTGCGTACAGTATGACAGAACCCGGTGGGGCCCAGCGTAGCAACGCATGGATGGGGTCGAGCTTCGCCACCTCCGTTGGATCGGATAGCCGCTTCAGGTTATCCTCGTGGTGAAACGACATCTTTGTCTGCCGAATCAGCTGGCCCGTCGACAAGCGATTCGCGACTTGCGCCATACCGAGCGCCCGTGTGCTGTCCAAATTAGTGAGATGCAGGCGTATGTGAAGCAGCATCACACCACGCAATTTGCCCTGACTGCACGGCTTGTTAGCATTGCTCGTGAGCTCGTATTTGTAATGCAACGAGAAAAGCTGTACTCCGTACTTCGTATCATTTACCAAATGCCATCACATTCTCATGCAGGAAGGCTCTTCAAAAGCACATGTCGGGAATGAACATTGCCTCTTTTACAGCCAGATAGGATACGTGAGGTTCGGTTGAGCACTGAACGCTCCAATCACGGAAGTTCATCGTGGCTTGCCGGTCTGTGCGAGGGCACGGAGCAGCAATGTTCCAAATTAGGTATTTCGTACGGAACACCGACTTGTAAAAGCAAAGCAGGTCCATCTTTGGTGGATGGACGGCTTGTGCGCAGAAAGAAGACCAACACGGAGAAAAGGCTGAAGAGGTCTCAGATTAGCATGGCATCCTAGTCCAAGCTTGGAGGAAGCCGACGGTGGTAGTAGTAGTAATTGCTACTACTCTATACCCAGTAGTGTACCCATACAAAATTTTATCCCCGCCGTCAATCGATAGCCAGGTAATAGTTGGTGGTCCAGTACCTAAACGGAATAGTAAAGAGGAACCATCAAGTAGCATGAAAAGATAGAGCTTCTCGTTTCTTTGTTGGTAACCAGGGTCCCATGGTCTTCATATTATCGTGAGTGCTGTATTCTCTCGCTGCGTATAGACAGACGAAGTCAATTCTTGGGCCAGCTTTTCCATCTCGATTGATTTTCAGAATTGAATGCGAGAGGAGCTCAGGATTAGTATTTCACAGAGCGAGAATGTGCTACAGGTAGTTGCTGGTATACGAAAAGGTACTGACAGAATCTCGGTTCTGCCATGGATGCGGGCCTCTACGGTGGATTTACAAGCGACGATCTCGGAGAGAACCGACAATGGCAACTGTCGATCCGGAGCATGAATATTATTGCCAAAAGAGAGAAAAGGCAATTGGCATGAGCTAGAGGGGAGTCAATGCAACGTTTGCGGCAGTAAAACATTCCACATGTCAAAAGGCTAGAACTTACTGGAGTTGAGACAATGTTAATGGCTCCTCCTGAAAAGGACCTGGGTGCGTCTGGAAGCCATCTCGGCGGTGTTGGGTCGCACTTCTCCGTACTCCGTAGCGACCAGGTGCCGTTACTAACATGGAATCCATCGGAGAAGGATATAGGAGCAATTTAAAGGGATGTTGCTGAGGGTTAGCGGTGGTGGTGAACAGGGTAAACACTCACAACTAAACCGGAAACGCAGGCTTGGCATTGGCGGTATCCCTGAGGAGCGCAAAAATATTCACATTAGATGCTGCAAATGTCGACTGATATGGTGGAGATGAACATGTGAACTCATGGCAAACTGACGTCGTGCCTAGGACCTGCTTTGCCTTTGTCAATCAAATGCGGCTGTAAGGCAGCGGCTGAAAAGGCGATTTTCCACCTGTCTAGTCAAGATGGCTTGAGAGTATCCATCGACGGGAAGATGAATAACCTGAACCTGAGTCAAGCATCTCCAAGCATGGCCAAGTGGTTGAGCTAAACGGGTTGCAGTCATGAGAACAGGTCTTGAAGCCCAGCTGGAACTCGGCATCGTAGAGCAGGGAGAGAAGGAAATTATGCCACTAGTCTGGCGATAACAGCCAAATGACTTTAGGCAGTAGAAAGGGACACTACTCCTTTTCATTTTCCTATTTTGGAGGACTGGGTGACCGCTGCGTGGGTGGTTTTGATATATCAAAACATGGACGCTGTCTTATCATCTATCACTCCTGTTAGTAGGGAGTCCGGAGATTGTACATACGAATGTAGCAAGCATTCTCAGGCAAGCAGGCCCATGGGAAAATGTGGCTCTGGGAGTTGACATGACAGAACAAGTATAGAGTGGTTACACTTACGGAGCAATGGGATGAGAAGAGCTGCAAGTGCTCGGCACCGAATATCCCGTGCTGCGAACCCAGTCATAGTGTGCCATGCGGTTGCTGCTTGTCACTTGCACACTGTTACCCGAGGTGCCGGGCATGGGTTGGGTTGCCAAGTACCAGCGTGTTGGGTGTTGTAAATTGTAAGTTGTTCGCAAACAAGCTTGCTGTGTGGGAACGGGGGCCACCAGACGTTGGTTCAGCGTCGCTTGGAGATTTTCGTCCGCCGACAGGCAGGGGGTGACTCGCCTTTGCTGTGGCATGATTGATTCGACAGCAGGGTTCAGTGGCGGAGGCAGTGTTCATGGGGGGGAAAAGTCCCCCATTCCCCATCGACCAGCAAACAGAGCCTAGCTGGAAAAGAAGACAGTTGCCGGACCCGGCTGGCACTGCAAGGCGTGGCGGGACAGGGATTGGTTGACAAGGCCTGCTCCGTAGTAGGCGACAGTTTTTGGTCAAGATGGAGAACAAGACGAGGCGAGGCGAGTTGACGGTGTCTGCGTTTGGCATAGCGGTTCTACGTGGATATGCTCGGACAGCACAGGCAATCTACCACCTGTACATAGCACTCGCGTCAGTCAGTTGGTGGTGAAGAGACATGGAGACTCCATAGCCAGAAGCCGTACCTGCGCTACCGCCGTGACTAGTGGTGGTAGTCAGGCACAAGTGTGTAGAAGCGGCATGGATGACATGAGTAGAGATCGAGCCCGTGCCTGCGCGGATCGCGGTGGTTTGGATTGGTCTGTATCAAGATCAGGCGCGGGATAAAAAAAAAGATAAAAATAAACGTTTGGTCACACAAGGAGAGAAAACAAAAAAAGGTCTGTGACAGTTTCATGGAGAAACATGGACAAGGCCCGAAGCAGGGAGGGCAGGCGGTAACGTGATATCGATCGAGGATAGTGCGGGAAAGCGCCGGCGAACCTGAAGCAAGAACGGAGAAGGCAAGGAAGGAAGGAACTGAGGGGATTGGGAACGGTTGGTGGCAAGCCTGAGGCAAGAAACCATGGAAAGGAAGAAAAAAAAAAAGCGCAGGGCCTTGCAGTGCAAACAGTTGGCCGTGACTTGCTGGGATGTTTTATTATTTCCATTAATGTATCATGATTTATCGATATTCTCGTCCTGCGTGTGTTTCCGTTTATATCAAATTTCCATCTATCAAATTTTCACTGCTGGGTTGCTGTGCGCAAAGTGTTGTAGTTTACAGATTTGTCTTCCATTGTATCAGGCGTCCATCCAGGGGTCGCAAGCATGGGCAGTACGAGCATGCACTTGGGTTCCTGCAGGAGCCTTAACCAGGTTAGGCATTAGGCTCGCGGGTTAAACTTGTCTGCAAGCTTAGGCGCTGAGGCAATTGAATGGTGGGCGGTGGCCCCAGAAATGGCCCTCGATGCAGGTGAGGCTTGCGAGGCGCGCATGAATATTGGCCATTTGGAGGGAGATTGGCAGAGGCGATATGGCACCGGAAACCCGCACGCTACAAGCTGCAGAGTTTGATTGGCTGTGCGCGGAGTTGAACGATGGCATTGAGATCAAAAGCCGTTTGATTAGTATCAATGATTGGATAATTTTCCAGGTTATCACTTAGGCAGTTGCTGTGGTCTGGGAGTACTTTTGCTTCTCTTTCGTTGAATCCATCACCAATATCATCAACAATACATGCATGTGCAAATGAGCCCACTGGTGGACTGACTGGCGAAAAATCGTCGGTTCCAAATGCAATTGGAGGCGGTAAAAGAGCACTGGCCAACCCACCTGTAACCTCCACTGCCATCTGCTGCTACCTTAGCAGTGGAACTTACAGTAGGTCAGGTAGGGAGCGGTACCTGAAGCGTGCTGTCTCTAGGGGTCCGTGAACGTGCTTCAGCGACCACTGGATAGCGCCGTGTGCCTGCCAAGAACGCTGTAGCGCGACCCCTGGGACATGGAGCCGTTTCGGCAGCAGGCCATCCATGTGCCCCTGGGGGGTCTTGGCACGGATTTAGGGCGACTCTCGCGCGCGGTAGTGGCCAAGTACTCGTTCAGCTCAAATGTTGGTGTGAGTGTACAAGTGCTCTACATGTGCCCCGTGTCCACCCAGCCAAGCCGCCACACAATTCGCCGGGCTAGTGCCAAAACTCCAAGCCTCTTGCGGCTTCCAGCATCGTCATGCCAGAAGCTGGTCCAAAGTGTTCTTTGTACTGCTACCTTTTGTTCAGCTCCTCCGCCTTGTCCGTCTCAAGTCCCGCGCGTTATCATGTGCTACTCCATTCCCACCATGTTCGGCCACATTCTCCCTCAAGCCGCTATGCGCTGATACTTGGTCCCCGATGCGCCGGCCCGGTATCCAGTACCTTCTGACTCGAGATTGCCTCAACCTTGTTCCCGGCGCTTCATCATGGGTCTCTGTCTTGATTTGGCCTTGCCCACAGGCTGTGGGGAGATGCTGAGAAGGAACAGGGGTTGAGCCTTTGCGCCTGCTCAAGCGCCCAGGCAAGACAACGGGTGAACAGCATAGCACGTTCACCTCCAACAAAGGCGTCCGGCCTTTGAGTATATAGATCCGCCTCTAGTCCGTCCCTCTTCTCCTCCTCTCTTTTGATTCTCGAGATTCAAACAGTCCTTGTGTGGTTATTTTTTCCTTTTTCTTTTCTTCTCTTTCTCTCCCTAATCAACAAAGTCTCTCATTACCGGATCAAAGTCATTCGTTTTCTTTGAATCCCTCAAACAACTACTCTCAAGTCCATATCGATATTTATATTCTTCATTCATATTTTGTATACGCTTGATCGCGAACAACTGTCGTTTTACACTCACCATCGTTTCGAACTTGCTTCATCATGAAGACTGCCGCCTTTGCTCTCCTGGCTGCCGCCAGCGTTGAGCAGGTTGCTGCCACTGTAAGTCGGCTTCGATCATGACTTGATATATACGCTTGATATAGAAACTCCAATGGCTAACTTCTTCATCCAGTACTCCCTTGGTAGCTCTTGGACCAACGCCAAGCCCTACAGCTGCCCCGGCAACACCGACAACAACTGCAACACCCAGCAGCACAACGGCTGGGACTTCAGCGACGTTCCCACCGGCGTTATTGGACACTATGGAGGATTCGACTTCAAGGGTTGGTCGTGCGAGAACGACTTCAGCAAGCGTGACACCCTCCTGAGCGCTCGTACCTTTGGTGCTACCGGCCGCTCCATCTCTGGCCAGTGCACGGGCGACAAGAAGACCACCCCTTGCATCTCTGCCAGCGCTGGCAACGACCACTTCTCCGTCGACACCTTCTCCATCTCGACCGAGTTTGATACTCGTCTGGAGTTCCACTACGACATGCCCGACGGCTCTACTTGCAAGCACTCTGCCTCGTGCTCGTCCCACGGAACCACCGTCAAGAACACCCAGTGCGGTGGAGCTAAGAGTGTTTCCATCGTCTACCCTGGCGGTTCTAAGGGTGGCAAGTCGTCTTGCGGCACCAAGGTTCACCACATCACTTGGAACTGTGGCAACAACGCTCCCCCCAAGCCCTCTCACTCTCAGCCTGCCTACACTCCTCCCGGCGGATCTCACCACACCAAGCCTTCTTACTCCCAGCCTGTCTACACTCCCCCTGGCGGCGGTCACCACACCAAGCCTCACCACACCAAGCCTGTCTACACTCCTCCTGCCGGCGAGACCACCACCGCCCCTGCTGGTGCCGAGACCACAACTGCTCCCGGTGAGACTTACACTGCTCCTGCTGGCGAGACCACCACTGGCCCTGCTGGTGCTGAGACTACCACTGCTCCCGCTGGTGAGACGACTACTGGCCCTGCTGGTGCTGAGACCACTACCGCTCCTGCTGGCGAGACCGAGACCACTACCGCTCCTGCTGGCGAGACCGAGACCACCACTGCCCCCGCTGGCGCTGAGACTACCACTGCTCCTGCTGGTGGCGAGACTACCACTGCTCCCTATGGCGTCCCTACCGACACTGCTACCACCGATGTTGTCGTGAGCACTTCTGTCATCACTGCTCCTGGCGGCGAGACCACTACCGCTCCTGCTGGCGAGACCACCACTGGCCCTGCCGGTGCTGAGACTACTACCGCTCCCGCCGGTGCTGAGACTACCACTGCTCCCGCTGGTGTCGAGACTACCACTGCCCCTGCTGGCGCTGAGACTACCACCGCTCCTGCTGGCCAGACCTACCCCGTCCCCGGTGAGACCACCACTGCTCCCGCTGGTGCCGAGACTACTGCTCCCGCTACCACTGGTGGCTCTGATGCCGTCACCACCGGCCCTGGTGCTCCTTACACCACCGTCTACCAGACCACCTCGACCGTCTTCACCACCTCTGTCCACACCATCACCAGCTGTGCTCCTGAGGTGACCAACTGCCCGGCCAGGACCGACAAGCCCGTCGTCACCACCGTGACCGTTGCCGTCAGCACCACCATCTGCCCCGTCACTGCCACCATCACTCCCGGTGCTCCTCTGCCCACTTCCGAGGCCGCTGCTCCTACTGGCTCCGGATCTACCCCCGACCAGTCTCTTCCTTGCCCTGATGTCCTGCCCAAGTGCATCAACACCTGGTTGACTCTGGTCCCCAACTGCAAGGATAACACCGACGCCGCCTGCTACTGCCCCAGCAAGGATCTCGTCCAGAACGTGTTTGAGTGCATCTACTCCAACGGAAACAACGATGACGATGTCGCTGCTGCCATCACCTTCTTCCAGGGTGTCTGCGCTGGCTATGCTGGTTCCAACCCTGCCGTTGCCACTGGTGCTGCCCCCATCACCTCCATCATCACCGTGACCGGCACTCCTTATGCTACCCCTACTCAGTACACCACTGTCGTCGTCGAGACCACCGTCACCGAGCCTTGCGTCTCTGAGGGAACCACCATTCCCGGCAGCAGCACCACCTACTACGTCTCTACCGCTCTCACCGTTCCCCAGGTCAGCATCACTGCTGCTCCTCCCGCCGGTCAGCCCACCTACGTTGCTCCTCCTCCGGCTGAGACTGCTCCCGTCGAGACCGCCCCTGCTTCTGCCCCTACTCAGGTCGCTCCTCCTGCCCCCATCGGCACCGCCACCGGCACTGGAGCTTTCCCCGGCAACACTGGCCTGCCCGTTATTGGTGCTGCTGGCCGCGTTGGCGCCGGTATGAGCCTGGGTCTCGCCGTCATGGCCGCTGTCTTTGCTCTGTAAAGCAGCTCCTTGATTGGAAGATACACATGCGTGTAACAAACCGTTTCCTTTGATTTGTTTTTGGGCTTTTTGCTTTTCATTCAGTGCCTCTGGGAGGGCGCGCGCAGTATTTATTATTTGAAGTGGTTAGAAGGGGGAATGTATGTGTACACGGACAGGACCTGACTAGCGGAAAAAATGACCCTCATACAGTAGGGCAATATCATTCTTACGATCCTTACGAGCACATGGACAGCACAGCTGGGGGGGTACCTCTCTCTCTGGTTTCTTTGTCAAGAGCAAAGAGGGGGAGGATGATCTTTGAATCAAATGGTTCACGCGCAACGCAATGCAATGCACAAAGAGCCATTATATACACCCTGCTGGGCTGACCGATGTGGTAACTTAATATTAATATCGATATGAGATTCATCTGCCGTTTGGCTGTTGCCAAGGCTATGGACGTTTTGGAAAAAAGGTTGACTCTTTTTTTTTTATGTTTTTTGTTTGTATGCGAGTGAAAGTTTTCTGTGATGGCTGCTTTTTTCTGTATTTGTAGTAGTAATGGTGCTCAATGCATCTTGAGTGAAAATAGAATCATTATTACCATAACTCTCTTGCTGCTCTCTTGTGAATCACTGTTCTCACCCCCCTCCCCCCTCATTTGTAGTAGCCGCCACTTGGATATATCGACGTGGTGGAGTGGCGAGGTCTGAGTCTTCTCGGTGTCGACAGGTCATGTAGCTTCATGTTGAATGGCGTCGCCTGGCGTGCGAGTGGTTCCTTTAGGTCTCTCATGCTTTTCGAGTCAGTGTCCTCCTCCACTTTCAGCCCTTCCCAGAGGCGCGATCGCTTTCTTGGGCTTTCAACCTCTACCTTGGGGAATAAGCTGTGTTTGACGGGCTGTGCTCGAGTTCCCTCGACTTTGGGAAGAAAAGAGTTAGAGAGTCCTCCGGGTGGAGTGGCTTGTTGCAGCAACTCTCTGAACCCCTTACGTAAGGAATTCATGGTGTCTGGTTGAATGAAATTGACGAGTTCCTTGATGAGGCCGAGGTCTCTATCGGTAACCTTGCCCTCGTTCTTCGCGATGCAGTCGAGTGCGTTGATGGCGGCGAAGCCAATGGCAGCAGCTCCGGCGGCATTTTCCGTGATCTCACCATCATTCCAAGTTAAATTTCCCTCCGCTCCTTGCAACAAGTAAGGCACATTTTGAGATGGCGAGCGGCTTGCGGGTATACGAGACATGTTGAAAGTTTCTTGTTTGTTATCACCAAGTGCAGTGCTGATCAGAGGGTCTCTTGGTGCACCACCAAAACGACCGCGCGGGTCTCGGCGGGTTGACATTGCGTACTCGATGTAGCTGGAAGATCCTTTGGATGGATGCTAGTAGACTTTGAGCGATGCTAAGGATCTTATCGTACCCTAGCGAGGGTGTTAGGAGTTTAGGAGAAGAAGGGAGTTCTGAGTTGGAAGGATGGACTCTGGAACTTTCTACCTTCAGTCACTCACGTGCGGCAGAATGCAATGGCGGTGAAGTGTATAAACAACCTCACACAAGTGAATTAGCGTCGGTTGTGAGAATGGTATTGTCGTCGTCCAGATCGTCCGTCTGACTTGCTCGGCACAGGCGTGTGAGAGCGCAGAATGGGTTGCGAAGGAGATTGGGGGTCTTGGGATTTGGGATATAGGTATTCAGTACCCCAGCGACAGCATGGAGTTCAAGTACCAAAACAAGATATGAAGAAAAGCCATTTATCTTTACCTGCCTACTACAGGGAGTAAGTACCTGATATCTTGGGTATCTGCTACTGTCGCCACTTTCTGACACAATCGCTATAGAATACGTTTTCTCTACTAGGTACAGAAGGGAATATACTTCTTCGAGAAATCACGGATAACTTGCTATGTAGTATCTCCAGCTGAAGTTATTCGCAACAACATATTTGGCCCATTCGTTCGTGCCTCTAGATCAAACGTGTTGGGCGGTAGGCCCATTTCCTGTAGCATGACCTCCATTTATCCCGCCTGTACATTTCTAATATTTGCCTCAGCTGTGTCTTCCTCAATTATGTCTTCCTTAGCTGAATGCGGCGTCTCGTCGATTCTTGAGATGTCTGCTGTGGGCTCCAACTTGTTCTTTCTCCTTGTCTTGACGGTGTGACTTTGCGAGTCTCCTGCTTCTTCGCGGGGCGAAGGAGAAAGATAAGGAGTTGGATACGAATCATTTAAGCGCCATGGTGAACTGCAGAATAGTGGGAGAATGATTGATCAATGAATGTCGTAAGACATCAGTATCTTCATATTATACAGGACTAAAGTACTCCTGTGCGGCCTTCCTAATGGATTAACAATCTTATCTACGTGTCCGAAGTTGTGGAAGGCAGGTACGATTGTTGGGTATGCATGGCAGAATGGCTATCATTCTATCGATAGGAATCAAGACCTCGGTACAGACAGTGATAATAGCGGTACTATTGCAAGCACATTCACGAAGATGAGACCAAGGAACATGAAGATGGAGCAGTTAATATATCTTGGGTGAAAAATATAATCATTATCACAATTCTCTTGCTGCTACTCTTAATAGTCTTTTGCCATCTCTCTATCATACCTCGTCTCATAAGACAAAATGCAACACCCGTAGCTTCTGAGTGCGCAATTGTTTCGGAAAAATATCACCCCAAAATCTTTGGCCTACAATGCCGTTGGACTCCCTGCGTAGAACGGACGCTCAATGCGCAAAGGAACGGATAACATCTACACAAAACGTGTCTTTCCAAAAACAGATCTGAAAACCTCTAAATTCATCGTCACATAGCGTGGCTCGCCGTTTCTCATCTCATAGTTTTGCTCCCTTAGACTGCCTAGCCTTCTTCTCCTTGTCCCTTAAGAGACGCCTCAAGATCTTGCCGCTAGGGCTCTTGGGAATTGCGTCAATGAACTCGATTCCACCGTTGAGCCATTTGTGCTTGGCTTTGTGGTCTTTGACGTGCTTCTGAATGGCGTCTTCAATTTCCTTGTCAGATTTGCCAGCGCAGTCGGAGACAGATTTGGTGACGAAGGCTTTGGGCACCTCGCCAGCGTAAGAGTCGGGGACTGGGATAACGGCGCAGTCGGAGACGTAGGGATGGCTGAGGAGATGGGCTTCTAGTTCGGCGGGAGCGACTTGGTGACCCTGATTTTGGATTTTTTGGTAAGCAAAGTTCAAGAGAGACGAAAGAAGGGATACAAGGTGAGGAGTGCTGAGCGAGTGATTGTGTGTTTGTTTGATTTGCATATCTCAGGCTGGTAGCTTACCTTGGTCTTGATCAATTCCTTGATTCGGTCAACAACAACAAGGTGCTCGTGACCCTGGGCGGACTTTCGGACAACAACCTCGTCGCCTGTTCGCAGCCACCGACCATCCTCGTGGTGGACGAATGTCTCGGCATTGGCCTTTTCGTTGTTCAAGTACCCCAGCACAACGGCGGGAGATTGGATCAACAGCTCGCCCGGAGTGTCGTATTCGGTCACTTCCTTGCCTTCGAGATCGATAACCTTGGCCTTCTTTCCCGGTAATAGAGAGCCTGAAGAGCCAAAGAGTACGTCCAGCTCGTTGGTCGAAGAGACGGTGGGTGAGCATTCAGTCATGCCGTAGCCTTGTCCGATGCGCCATTTGGGAAACATCTTGGTTACGGCCTCGACGACTTCTGGGCCTAGCGGAGCTGCACCGCAGTAGACGAAGCGTACGCTCTCGAGATTGTATTTGGCAGTATTTTGGGGGTTGCCGATGATTTGGATGAGCATGGGTGGGACAACAAACAGTTGCTCAATCTTGAAGCGCTGGACAGCATCGAGAAGTTCATGGAAGTTGTACTTTGGCAGCACAATAGTCTCATCGCCGCGGTACTGGCTTAGGGTGGAAACTAGAACGAGGGCATATATGTGCGAGAAGGGAAGAACGCCGAGCAAAACTTGCGATTCGATGCCGAGCTCTTTGCGGGGGACGCTGTCTAGTAAATAAACTTGGAGCACGTTGGCGATGACGTTGCGGTGGGAGACCATGACGGCTTTCTTTGGGATATCAATGAGTTCGTGTCAGCGTCGCTTACAAGCGTTCAGGAGCAAAATATAGCACCAGAAGGGTTCAAACATATAAAATACTAGCCATTTCTCACTTACCGGCAGGCCAGAAGTTCCGCTAGAGTAGCACAGATAAGCAGTCTGCCTAGCACCCTGACCCTTGACCCAATTCAAAGGCTTCAATGGCGGCAGACTCTTGCCCTCGGCCACCAAGTCGTCAATGGTCACATATGAAGGAGGATTGTCAAAGCCCGCAGTGCGCAATATGAATATGCGATCCTTGGGGATTCCTGCAGCGGTGGCTGCCTTGAGAGCATTTTCGAGGAGAGGAGGGCAGGTAAACACGGCCTTGGCTCCTGATGTGCGGAGCTGGTGCTCGAGCTCTTGTATCGAGTATGCGGCGCTTGCTGGAGTGACAATGCCGGAGAGGCGGTGGATGGCGTGAGTAAATGGGAGATAGTCAATCTGTGACAGAGAGAAGCAACGGCCTCGTTAGAGGGGCATTGAATAATCGGAGTGGTTTCGGACAAGACGGTGGGGGGGGGGGGGGGGGGGGGTGGGTTGAGTCGTGTCAAAGGGCTGAGATTGCTGGATTCTAGCGTACCGTGTTGACCGAGTACAACGCGACAACTCTTTCCCACTCAGTCTCCTCGTTAGGGTTGAGGCCCAATCGCTTGCTGATTGCGCGAGCCATGTAATCTATCCGTTCAGCTACCTGAGCGGCATCGTAGGTCGTGCCCGTGATGCCGCATGTGTACGGGTTTCTGGCCTTGGCCACTGGGTACCGGCCGTATTGCTCATTTCGCAGGAATTCTTCGATTGTGATTGAGTCCGGAACCTCTGTCTCGCAGGTTTAGCTGTCAGCCTGAGAATCGGAGGGCGCATCTGCGCAGCGCGCATGCATACCTGGCAGCTGGGGAAGATACGATGGAGGTGTGAAGACCATGGCGAATTAGTCCCCGAGACACGAAACAAGAAAGAGTGAACAATGGAAGAGAAGCAAGCAGTAATGAGAGGAGAAATGAGCAAGAGAAGCCGTGGAGAGCTTCAGCGCGGGCTAAGGCAAGAGATATACTGCCTTGTCCATGACAGCCTAGGCATTGAATTAAGGACCTTGGTAGATCGGGAGTGGAGATGCGCCGGTCCAGATTGGCAAAAACCTCGGGAGGCGGTATCGGCTGCTGGGGACGGGATGTATTTAGTGCTGGGGACAGCACCGCTTTGAGACACAATGGCTGTTGCAGGGTTCAATGTTGTGTTATCCTGGAGCTTTCAAGACGCGAAACACTGAGGACTCTCCAACATGTTGCACGTTTTTGAACTCAAGCCGTGAATTCCATATTCAATATATCAACTCTTTGATATTTACATCAACCAAATGAAAGAAAAAAGACACAGAGGACAGAAACGGGAAACAGGAATGACGCGATTCCCCCAAGTCTCCACATGGCAAGTCTAGAATGAAGCTAAGTAAACGGTTCCCCCCAACTCAGTCCCTACAGCAGGTTGGAGGAGTATTCTCCGGCACTACCCCAGACTACTCCGGATAGTAGATTGCAGGTAAGCTAAGCTCCGAGGCCTGTCATGCTGCAGTTGCCCCATTGGCTCTGCTACCACCAATAATCAACCATCCAATCCAGATCACGGTACTCCGTATAGGTGCTCCGAAAGTCCGAGAGTCCGAGGTTGCGGGCAGACGAGATGTGACAGTTTGTGCGTTTGATACATGACAATGGCGCCGAGGATGCGTTAAACATGCTGACCTAGCGAAAATTACCCAAGTAAGTAAGTTGGTGTTCTCAATGTAAGAGGACGCTGTAGTCAGGACCGAGAGCCGCAATAGCCGTCCTAGCCGTGCTTGTGAGATTTTGGTTCTCTATTGTGAGCTTTGAATATGAACCAGAAACCTAACAGAAAACCCTGAGCCTGTCAATCGCTATTGCGACCCACTTCTTAAGACGGCTGTAAGTCGAAACATCTCCTGCCTGGAAAGGTGCTAGGAGCGGGAAAAGGCACCGTGATACTGCTTCAAACGGGCGCGGGGGGCCACATAGCACGACGACACGTAACATGGTCATTAAATGCAAGTCGAAAAGTGTATGTGTGTGTGTATGTATGTCAGGTATCCATTGGGGAAATAAATCCTCCATGGGCAGTCATGTTTCACCCTCCTTCGTCATATACGAAACTGGTATGTAAATCCTCGGCCGAGTTGTCCAAAATTGACAGCCAATGGTCCTCTCGCTCGTGAATATATACAGTAAGAGACCCCTTCTTGAAATTATACAATGTTAAAAATCATTGCCAAAGCACCCAGCGCGACAAAGACCCAAGTCAAGGCCGGAGGCCGCACGCCTGCATCTTCGTCTCCTCCATCTCCATTGCCGCCGCTACTAGGAGTGCTGGTAGCGCTGGGTTGAGTCGTAGCTTCAGCTCCTTGAATGGTTTGGGTTGTGATCATGCCGGTGCGGCATCCGACATCGAAAACTGGGCAGGATGTCACCGTGAAGACAGTTGTAACGGCTGTAGCCGGGATATTGTTGGTGGGAGTCGGGGTCGATCCCGTGGCCTGTGGAGATTATCATTAGTTCCTGGTTCTTGCGGTTCAAGACAAGACAGGCCGTTGAGTTTTGTCACTTACCGTTGGGCCTCCTGTGCCCGTGACACCGGCATCACTGCTGTTGCAGTTGCCCTGCACATTGGGCACGGCGTTGGATCCGCTGCCGGCGACAACAATGTCACTGCTGCCACAGTCAGCGGCCTGGGCGATGTGAACCTCCTGGTTGTCCCAATCGAATACAAAGTATCCAGCCCTCAACACCGTGTCTCCCAGAATCTGCTGGTCCGTCGTCAGGACCAGGCCAACGTAACAATAGTCGCTGGGACCGCCACTATCGCCTGCTGATAGGATGAAATCAGAGAAGGGAACCTTGACGACCTTGTTGCCAAAGCCAAAATCGACACTGCCAGCCGAGTCACGAAGCGAGCACGGCACAAAAAAGTAGCCCTCGCCATCGTTTTGGGCGCCCAGAGCCTCGAGGATAGGCAATGCGGCAGCGGAGTGCATGCGGCTGAGCGTCGTGCCAGAGTCGAGCATCACGTTTGTGTCGGCGCTATTCAGCCTGAAGCTCTGCGAACGGCTTTGCGTGAGGCCCAGCGTAGTGAGGTTTACGGCCAGACGTGTTTCGCCTTGGATGCCGGGTACGATGGGTCGAGTCTCGAGGGAACCGATGAATTTGCTGCGATCAAGACCGCCATAGATGAGGGCTCCCGTCTCTGAATCGGAATGCCGGAGGTCGAGGGAAAAGACCCGGCTGGCAATGACTCCCTGGTCGGCCATTGTGTTGAGCAGCAAGCTGTACGGTTGGTCGCCTGGGAATCCTCCTCGAACATCAGGCGCGAGGCCCATGATGCCCTGTGCCTGGCCCTCGCTGGACGTAACAACGCCAAACGTCTGATTCTTGACCTGAATACTACCAAAGCTCAGCGTGTCGGCATAGTAGGTGATGTCGACTGACGTCTGCGTGGACTGGTCTGTTGGGTCGCCATAGTTGATTTCCTCGCGTCCAAACGGACCAACCGGCGGCGTTCTCGATCTTCTGGGATTGTATTGGCCGAGCTGCTGACACTGTTCGGCTTGCGACTCGGACGGTGCGGTCGAGCAGTCCGGATTGACCCATAGCTCGCTGGATCCTGTATCGACGAGGACGGTTACGTTCTGGGGAGGAGTTCCTAGGCCGACTGGCGGTGACAGGCTGTTAGTATAAATGATATTTCCTGCATGCGACTGGTGAATGCAGCAGTAGCAGTAGCCGTCGCTTTGTACATGAGGGCCTGAGACATGGAAACAGTAGACAATGCTTCTAGCTTATATGGGGCAGTATGAAACAAAAACCAAATTTGTATAGCCAACTTGTATAGAAACTCAATAGTCGCAGCGATTGGCTTAACAGCAGCGAGAAAAGGACTCACTTTCGATGGCATAAAAGAAATCCATATTCTCCAATACTGCGTCAATGGCGCTTCTCTTTCCAACCTTGTTGTGAGGCCTCTTGATGGTTCCCACGGGGATCGACACATATCCATCACCAGATTCCGCCCGCGGGAACATCGGAGTGACAACGGCTTCCGCATGTTGCGCCGCGATCAGCAGCCCGAGCGCTGTCGTCAGCCTCATGGTGTGCGAAGGTTCTGTCGGCTCTCCTTCTCGTCTCTATGTCTCCCTGTGTTCGCAAGGATATCGGCTCCGGCGGGTGGGAAGAGGAACAAAGAGACGGAAGAAGGGGGGAGCTAGAGAAAAGAGAAAGAGGAAAATCGAGTCCCAGCTGAAGGCAATCGAGTCAACAGAGTGATTAACCCAGATCTCGGCGCGATCTCACTAGCGGGGGAACGTCGACAAGGGTCGATGACAGCAGAGAATCAAACAAGACGTCCATTTTCCCTTTTATGGGCTCCTTGACCTCGTCTCCGATTGTCGTCTCCTAGCCATTACGGGCCGGCCTGCTCCATAGAAAACAAGCCTTGGATGAGGCTGGAGAGCTTCCCTCGACAGGCTGTTGGCCAAGCTGAGGTTGGAGCGACGCGGCGCAGCGTTGCGGCTTCTGCACTAGACGAGCTCTCGCATCTCTAGACAAGCACTAGTCCGCTTGGACTCGAGCCGCCAAGCACAGCTTTCCGCTTTGTGGCGCCCGTTCTCAGCTACATGACGCTATTGAGGCGGATCAAGCGGTGGCCACACACTTCGTTCTCAGGAGAGCCGAGCCGATACTTGGGTGGTTGACCACATGTAAGCAGCGATACTTTGTACTCTTGCTGGTAATTAAGTCAAGGTTCGGCTCATTCTTGTTGAGGATACACGAGAAAAAAGCTTATGCTGGCATGGAGTGGTGAGCCAGTATTATGGACCCTAGCCAACCACGCAGGCATGGTTCAAGTTTTGTGGGGGTTTCGGATCTCCTGGGAAGAGGCGTCGTCCAGCTGTGCCTATGGGATTCTTTCAAGAGCCTCCCTCGTCATAGATTCCTACAGCCTGCCTACGATTTCTCTGCCCCATTGTTTCCAGAAGCACTCCCCTAATAACAGAGGCCTAAAAGGATCTTTTTGGTGATAGCTGTTGACCACAGACGGAGATCCAGCTTAGATATGTGTAGGTACCTGACGTTGCAGCACTTGTACTGTACAAAGAGCATCATCACGAGAGCTTTGTGCTCTTCAAGACTGCCCGCAATAACGGTTCCACAGTCCAACAGGGATGCCGCTCCACCCTCAAAGAAAGGACCTCGGGGCTGATGTCAATTATGGATCAAACGGAGCATCTTCACTCTCAATTGAATTCTAGCAGGACAAGTACCGAGCGCTTAATTTTCATCTGACCACTTGGTGGTGCTTACAGTATGTACATACCGCTATTCTTCAACTTATACAACCACAACAATTCCTCGTCCGTTTTAAATCAGCATGATTGAGCTGCTGGATACTGAAAATCCTGACTCTTCAATTCTTCTTCTTTCAATAGATGTAGTGCACCGCATGGTAACCACAGTGGCGGTGGCTTGGCTGCCTCACGGACGGCTTTTGAGTCGCACGGCTCTCAGTTGATACTTGAGCGGCGAATTATTCGCGAGGACGCGCAAGCCGTGCTTGGCAGCCAAGACGTTCCATCCCAAAGAAAGGTAGCATCAGATGACTACTAGACAACTCGGATGCTTGGTCTTCAATTTTCATCCAGTGTGTGTATTTAGGTGATAAACCGTGACTAGAAGTGAGTGAGGCGAGCAGAAAGGGGGCCGAAGCCGGGCTGTCTTTTCCCTGCTCCAGATGGGTATCATCTCCAGTGGAAACAAATTCTCCGTGACACGTCTTTAATTTCTGATGTTGCAATTGAGTGGAGTTTTGGTATCGATGAGTAGCAAGTCTTTTCTTAATGCCCAATTTCTCAATCTTTACGAATGAGTGAATGCAGTCACTCAACCAACTGGGCTGCCGTAAGTGAGAATCTCATTCTCATACCGGCCCTCTCAGGATAACGCGGGCAACATGAACAATAAATGAGCGAATAAATTGCCATATATTGTGATGGGAAATCTAGATTGAGCATAGAAGGATTCTATGGACTTTCTCTCAGTAAATCATCTCTCACATTAATACAAATAACGCTGATGACGTGTATGGCGCAGCTTAGAGTTCCGGGCAAGTTCGAACACCTGCAGCGTTGAATTTTCATCTCATTCTCTCTATCCTCTCCCCCTATTCGCTTCATAATCTGCAGAATACAAACTCTCATTAATCAGACACCTTCCGCTCCCTCCAGTGCTCGTATCCGAATTAAATCATCTCCACCAACCCAACTGCTCACCTCTGATGCATTATGACGCCAGTCTGAGTTCTTCGTTTACCAAAATGCCGCTTCGAGAAATACCTTGCAAATATGTGCCACTCTATGTGTGTGACTACAAGTCCTAGATGAATATGCTCGTCAATTTAAATGTCTTGAGTGATGGAGGGCAGTATTGCATAGAACTATAGTGACTATTTTTCACTATTAGCGAATATCTTCTCTTATCTGTAGGGGATTATGCTAAACATACAGTACTCATAGCAATCCCTTGAACCACTGCTTCATTCTTATCGTCGCCTCGCCGACTTGTTCTAATATTCCTTCGGCTACAATAAAGTCATGGGCCGCGTTTGGGTCGCTCTCCAGCGTTACTTGGACACCCGTCTTCATGGCTTCAATGGCCTTTGCCATTGAAGTTGCCTGATCGGCCAAAATCTCCCTCCCACCAACAGTCATGTGAATCTTCCTGACAGCACTGTTAAGCTTGCCTATCCAAGCCCCTTTGCATTCAAGAGGCTTTGCCCAACTGTTGGTCTCGTCCGAGTCGCTCTGCTCTTCATAACCGGAGGCATATGCCGTAAGTGAGCGCATGACAGCTCTCGAGAGCATATCACTGCTATCGTATTCCAGGCATGAGGAGCTAGAGTACTCAGTACTGAGCCACGGCGACACCAACACAGCAGCCGACAGAGGCTCATCTAATGCGATATGACAAGCTTCAGGATGAGGCTCGACTAAATGCTTGAGAGTTTGCATGGTGAGGTTGCCACCAGCAGAATCGCCGCCAATGACGATATCTTTGGCGCTGAAGCCTGCTTTGAGAATCTCGGAGAGAGCAGATGCAGCCTGACAAAGCTGTACGGGAACTTTCGAAGCGGGAGCCAGGGAATACTGTAGAAAAGCCACAGCTACCTCAGTATCCGACTCTAGTCCAGAGAGAACGAATGTATTCCACACGCATTCAAAGTGTCCTGCTTGGCTCGGCATGACATATCCTCCGCCGTGAAGATAGAGTACCACCTTGCGGGCTTTGTGGCGGTTTCCAACCCAGAGAATGCTTGAGTTGCCATCAGAGAGAGGTTGTATATCGCATTGGAGCCGCTCTTTGAGCGCTGGATCCCTGGCAAGCCTAGCTTTTCGCTGAATCCATGCTCTGTATACGTCTTCGGTAGATGGAAGCAAAGTTTGGATTTCGCGAGCCGTAAAGGTACTAAAGATAACGCTAACACCGGCACTCAAAAGATACAGCCGAATGTTCAAGTTGTTCCGGATGGCGAACAAAAGCACCTGTGCACCAACGATGGCGAGCATACAAGGAGCTAAGCGAAGACATCTTTCGTCAGTCGAAATGATATCGGCCATATATATCCCTTGACTGACAAAGACTTACCGACAAAAAGCGAAACCCCGATCAGCTTCAGTTTCTCGCCAATGGAGAGGCGAGGCTTGCCGTTGTTGACCTAGATTTTTGTTCCGAATATATGTCAGCGAGATACATCCTGGATGAATGGTGAAACCTGTCCTACCATCGAAAGTGGATATTGTGGTTGCCAGTGCTCAACTGCACAACTATGTTGACATACACAACCAAATAACTGAATAGGGATACATGCGATAGAAACATTGAAGAGCCGTTGGAGCAGCCGGGAGCCAGCTCATCTTATAAAACCGCCCTCATCTCTAGACGACGATTCCTGTGCCATGTTTTACGACGTGGCATTCTGTCTCAGTTGACTTACATTGCGCTGGCCAATATCATCCTCTTATGGCTTATCTTGCAGGTTTTGCACTCTCACCGGATGCATGTAGGGTCGTCTTGCATGGACTGACTTGCCGCCTTCTAATTATGTAGCTGTGCACATACCAGTTACACCCAGCCCAGGCTTGGAGACGGGGATGGCAACCAAGTCCAACAACGTTGCCATTCAATTAAGCGAGCGGGGCGTGTATCAGGCTCTGTAACTTCAGAAGGCCAAAGCGGAGGTAATTGTAACACTTCAGCTCAGTCCTTTCAGCTTGGCGCGGATGCGGAAAATATGGACGGCTAGGAGATGCATGTACGGCTGATGCCGATGTGGCAACTGTTTCACAATGGGCGTCAATAGTCCCGAATCCTCAACATCATGTGAGCCATTTCCCGCTACAACCACATGTATGATTAAAGGGAGGAGGCATATGTACTTGCATCCCAGGCTTAAAGCCGTGGTGGTATTGCCCATTCATTCTAATTCAACTCTGAATTAGAAGAATAAGGAAAACAGCAAAACAATCTACCTGCGCTCACGTCAATACAGAAAATCATGTTCACATCAAGGGAGGGGGTTACTCTTGACTCGATAGCTGCTCCTTTCAGACGCTGGCTCTTTGACCCTGTTATTACAGCACCGGCAGCTCTACTTCTATCGGGCTTGGCTACTTACACTCCAGACACGATCGTCACCAAGTTCCTTTTCCCGGTCTACGCGCTGACTTTAGCTGGTGTTCTTCTGTCTCTAAATGACTACTTGGACAAGCAATTTGCCAACAACTGGATATCGGACCAGACATGGAATTGGGATGAAGAGATTGTCGTTGTCACGGGAGGAAGTGATGGTATCGGCGCCAGTATATCCAAGCAACTCATCGCGCGAAACCCAAGAACACGAATTGTAATTGTCGATTACGCTCCGCTGAAATGGCAACCTAAGCAAGAAGGGGCTCGCGTGTCGTATTACCAGTGCGATCTGAGCGACTCCAATGCCCTGAAGTCTACATGTGAGCACATCAGAAGTGAGGTCGGACATCCTACCGTGTTATTCAACAATGCAGGATTGGTTCGCGGAGCAACCATCATGGAAGGGTCGTATGGGGATGTCGAGGCCACCGTGAAGACGAATCTCATTGCCCCGATGCTTCTTGCCAAGGAGTTTCTGCCAGAGATGGTTAAGAGGGACCATGGGCATATCATACACACCGGCAGCTTGAGTTGTGTGACGCCACCAGCCATGATTGCAGATTACGCTGCGACGAAGGCTGGGCTGTTAGCATTGCACGAGGTAAGTTTGTGATTCTTGGCGACGTATACATACCAGACGATTACTTGCTCATAATCGGGGGAGAATTCGTGAACTAATATTCGTATTAGGCCCTTCAGTTGGAACTCAAAAACATTCACAAGGCACCTCGTGTACGCCTCACATTTGGCATGTTCTGCTTCATCCGCACCGCCCTAGTCAGCGGCCATACAAATGTGCCAAACTTTCTTTTGCCGTTCCTACAGGTTGACACCGTGGGCGAGGCAATGGTGAGCGCCGTGTACAGCGGCTATGGATCGATCATCTATTTGCCTGGCCTCAACAGAGTAGCAACAACCTTGGTGAGTCGAATTCTTCATAGCTCGCTCTTCTCTTTCTATCCAAGCTTCACCTTGTTTGGCTACATAAACCGGAATTGACCGATGTTTTTTTTTTTCCTATTCTAGAGAGGTGGCCCCGAATGGTTCTTCCGACTTGTTCGAGAGGGCACGGCCAACTTCCGAATCAATTTTAGAGGCCGGCAAGAAGTCGATCCCCAGACGGGCAACATGCTAAAGGCATAGGTGGGTTACATGTGCTTCGGTAACTCGGACCCGAGATTTACAAGGACGGCATGAAATGTCGGTAGCCAAGCCGTCAGAAGCATCGTTCCCACGTGGCAGGAAAGCATGGAGATGCTTTGAGTTGGCGGGGAGCAGCTATCATCTATAAGTGGTTGAGAGACATCCTTGTCTCGTCCAATATTGGCCCAGAGTGATCAGATAGTGTGCTCGGTGACTCAAGGTGGTGTGGTCAATCCACAGATATGGACTTTAACGTACATGTTTTTATGGGTCGTGAGAACTGTCATTTGAATGTTTTTTTTTGTTGCCTGCCACGAGGCCGGGTGAGGCTGTTTGCATGAATGAACCACGTGTAGAGGTAATCATTGATGATATTTTCTCCCATAGCCTCTCCCACATGGGACAGCATGCTAAGTAGATCAGAGAGTGGGAATGGTAGTATTTAGTGTGGCACTATCAAACATGGCAAATGGCGGTGCTTCGTATTCTTCTAGTTTGCTTAATCCATATCAGAGCAATTGAGGATGCTTATTGCTAGACACGATAATAGCTCTTCTGAATCGAGATCATAACCACGGAAAGTAGGTGGCAAGGGGATTCAATAATACAAAGACACCACAAAAGCAGCATTCGAGAGAAAGTCACCCCGCACGTGCTTAAGTGCTTTTTCAAGGATATCAAATGTAGAAGGCGCCGGCGCCACCGACCCCATTCATAAAGATCCTGCTACTAGGCCTACTACTTTTGTCGATCTGGCTTTAAACAAGTGCTTACTCCCAATTGACACTGTACTCTCTACAATATCTTCCCCGCAGGTGAACAGTGCATCTCGACCTTCTTCACACACCCCTTGGCGATGGTTCGGCAATTATGAGCCGGATTCTCTCCACCAAGGCATCACATGTGCGAGTAGCTTCTTGGTATTGGCTCTCGATAACCTCTTGTGCCTGTCTTTAACCGCTTTCGAAGGAAACAAAAGTTCATGGGCGATGGGGAGCTAAGAGAGAAACGAGAAGGGCAGCAAACTCCGTTGCGACGCTGCAATCCTCAACCGCACCGAAAATGGGACGTCGGCGGTTCGGTCAAAGGTGTGTAGCTCGTGCATATATATTCTCGGCACCACCCGTACGTGTAATTCGATTTGACCTAGGCTGACTTGTTGATGTTAGAGGGGCAAGGCCAACTGGCTACTTGTTCAAGCCATCGACCAGACTCGGCGTACGAACCAAAGCCTCTTGAGGGCTGCCTGCACAATGTCTGCCGAACTTAGCCAGACGGAAAAGTCGTCCGCTGTAGTTGCGACTCAAGGAGATGGAGATAATGCTGTTGTCGTCGTCGAAAGTGGCGCGGCTAAGAAGCGCCAGTCGCTGTCCGACATCTTTACCATTGTGAGTTTCCGCCACGATTTCACGAAAGCTGCTTCCTGAATATCTTTTATCAGCTTTGTTTCGCCACTTTTCAATATATTTTCCAAAACGAGAATAGGTTGTTGACATAGTATGTGCGTTGTTTAGATCGCGGCCGGTGCCGCCCTCATTTCCGATGGCTACCAGAACAACCTCATGACAATGTCCAATGTCCTCTTCAAGAAGGAATATCCCGCGCAGTACACTTCAACTGTCTCCACTCGCGTGTCAAATTCATTACTTGTTGGTGCGATTTTGGGGCAGGTAACCATAGGCCTGACTTGCGACTATCTCGGACGCAAGACTGCAATCGTTGCAACAACACTTCTCATCGTCATCGGCGGTATTCTGGCCACTGCCGCCCATGGAGTCACCATCGACGGCATGTTTTGGATGTTGACTGTTGCGCGAGGCATTGTTGGATTTGGTGTTGGTAAGATTTCTCTTTCCGCAACCCTTTGCGCCACGAAGACAGAACGACGACTAACATGACACAAGGCGGCGAGTATCCTGCTGCAAGCACATCATCTTCTGAAGCCGCCAACGAAAGAACTCTTGATAAACGAGGACCAATCTTTATATTAGTAACTAATTTGCCGCTTTCTTTTGGCGGCCCCTTAGCTGTTTCGATATTTCTCATTGTGCTCTCTGCCGCTGGTGAGAATCATCTGTCGACGGTGTGGCGAGTATGCTTCGGTATCGGCATACTTCTCCCGCTCTCCGTCTTCTACTTCCGTCTCAAGATGCTCAACTCCAAGCTCTATCGCAAGAGCGCTATCCAGCGGAATGTGCCTTACGGTCTGGCTATTCGATACTACTGGAAGACTTTGATTGGCACATGTGGCGCCTGGTTCCTCTACGACTTTGTTACCTTTCCGAACGGAGTCTTTTCCGGCACTATTCTTTCTTCCGTTGTCGACCCTAAAGACATACTACGGAGCACAGCAGAGTGGCAGTTACTGCTAGGAGCCATTGCCCTGCCCGGTGTCTTTCTCGGCGCCTTTCTGTGTGATCGACTAGGCAGGCGCAACGTGATGATGCTAGGATTCAGTTGGAGATGGACTCTGGAACCTTCGACCTTCATTCACCTGTGCGGCAACTTACAGTTGCCTTCAACCTTCATTCACTTGTGCGGTAACATACAGTGGCGGTGAAGTATGCAGCCAACCGCACATAAGTGAATCAGTCATGGATTGCCTATATAGCTGTCCTTCGTTAGCTAGTTAGTTTGCAAGTCACCTCGCACCCTTCTTCTCCCTCAACTGGTTATGAGCCCCTTTGGCACTACGTTTACTACTTGAGAAAAGATAAAACGCCCTTCGCGAATTGCTAGGATAAGAAAGGAATCAGGTGAGGTCCGGACAGAAACTCTGTACCAACTAACGCAGCAGAAAGAATGGAGAGAAAGGCAGATTTCTCTCAAGTGCGAGCCCACAAGCTTGAGGGGCAGCACAACTACCTCGAATGGAGGAAGTACTTTGATCGTTCGGCCAAATCGCTTGGCGTTTGGACCCTCCTTACAGGAGAAGAGGACGCCGGCATGACTGAACCCACTCTGGAAGACAACATTGTCTACGTCAACACTAAGGTCAAGAACTCCACTGACGTTACGATTGACTCGAATCGCAGCCTACTTCAATATCAGGCTGCATTCGAGAAGTGGAAGGACATTAAGTCGCGCAAATCGATTGCTCGCCAGCTCATTGATGCCTCACTCTGTGATGCCATCGCCACTGAGGTTGAGGATCTCAACAACCCAAGAGACATATGCGGTTATCTCAAGAAGCAATATGCAGTATCGACCGACCTGATGGTAGTCGAAATGCTTACTCAAGCCCAAAGTCTGAAGCTCTGGAAGTGTGAGTCTATGATTGACTACATTAATCAACACCGAGAACTTCAATCCAATCTCAACAGAGCCCACTATGACTACCCTGATGCCATCCTGATGACCAATATTCTCTCTGGATTGCCCAAGTCGTACAGCGACTTCATTGAACTCTGGGAATGGCACAAACTCCAGAACCTGGTCACTCTCCCAGACATCCACACTCTGACTAATCGACTCATGGCCACTGAGGCAAGGAAGAAAGTCGAGCAGAAGTCGGAAACCAGGAAGGGTAACAACAACAACAACCGGTCTGGAGGTCAAAACTCCCGCAATGGTACCAAGAAATGTACCCACTCCGGATGTCCCAACCCGGACACGCATGACACTGAAAACTGTTGGACTGCTCATCCCGAGAAGAAACCTCAGGCTGTCAAGAACCGAGAAGCTAAAAAGTCCACTGCCAACGGCAACGATGATGATGCCACTGGCAAAAACTCCAAGAACCAAGGTGGCGGCGGCGGACGACGCATCACTGCTTTTGCTTTTGCCGACGTACAACACTTCCGACAACTACTTTCGCAGTCTGTTGAAAAGATAGACGACTCGGACGACACCCTTGAGAACCATGCTGAC
The DNA here is from genome assembly GCF_028502605.1 of Trichoderma breve. Classification (NCBI taxonomy): domain Eukaryota; kingdom Fungi; phylum Ascomycota; class Sordariomycetes; order Hypocreales; family Hypocreaceae; genus Trichoderma; species Trichoderma breve. The sequence goes on from NC_079232.1 coordinate 5,808,478, forward strand.
AAGGAGATCAGTAATGAAGCTGCCAACAACATCACTGTTGAAGAAGACGCTGTTGACGAAGAACCAATCACTGAGGTTACTGATGGCAAGAAGGTGTCTCACTTTGAAGTCCCAACCAAGGAAGACCTTCGAGACAAATACCGCCAGACTGTTCACCAACTTGAACGCGCCGCAGTCTCGCAGCATCCTCAGCTCGCCTTTATTACCAAAGTATTACGCTTCTTCGCCAAGAAAGCTATCGGACGACATCTCCGCATTGCTGAAGCCCTGCACCAACGAATCAGCAAGATTCAAGGCTGTGAATCTCTCGTTGAGACACTGAAGCTCCTACACAACCTTTTGTCAGGAAAACACGACCTCTCTGATCACTCTAAATGGATCGTGGACATCGATGGCTACACTGTGTCCGACGGAGACCCCCTTGTTCATATTGCCATGAAACTTGCAGACGTGCGTCATCTGGACTTTGAACAGGAAGTGTGTGATCTCTGCCAGGACGTCACGAAGCTCCCATACCACTGTGAGTGTGAGTATGATCTCTACGATCAACACCTTGACCTTGACGACCCGTCGCAAGACTACGAAATGAGTACGCCCCCCATACCCTGTTCGCTTCATCTCACTAACTCCTCCAAGACAACCTCTGAAGGACCTTGTCAGGGGGAGCGCTTGGGAGTGAAGGATTGCGGAACAAGTGGTAGTGGTGGATGCGGAAAGAATGTTTTTGATCGAGTCTTTGCTTGTCTTGGAGCGGCTGGAGCCGAAAATGTTGATCGTGATTCATGGATCTTTGATAGTGGAGCGAATATGATGGTATGCAATTCGAGAAAATGGTTCACTCAGTGGACTCCAATTCAATACACCATTTCCACTGCGGACTTCTCAAACTCTCTGAAGATTGAAGGAGGAGGCACTTGCGAAGTCTATGTCATGAACGACGACGGAAAAATAAACACTTTGGAAATTACTGAAGTTGCTTATGCTCCGAATGCTCACTGCAACCTTATGTCAACTTCACACCTGGGCAAAAAGGCCAATCTTCAAGGAAAGTGGAACAAAGACTGGATCTCCATTGAGACACCCGACGGTGAGACTCTCACTCTGGCCAGAGAAAACGAGGGGTTATACTACGTCGAGGCCGTGGTACCCTCAGACGATGAAGAAAACGACGCTGACAATGCGGGCTTCGTTGGTGTCATTAATCTGCAGGATGAAGTCTGGAAATGGCACAGGCGCCTCGGACATTTGGGATGGCAGAACATGAGGGATTTGTTGAAAATGAGTACAGGATGTCCTCTCACCGACAAACAAGTCCAAGCCGCGCTGAAAACCATGTGCCCAATCTGTAGCCTGACAAAGGCCCTGGTCAAAATTCCGAGAGAGCCTGCTCGAAGACGTGCCGATCAACCCGGCGGACTTTTCCACGTTGACTCGTGGGGACCCTACCATATGCCTGGATACAACGGTCATCGACATTTCCTCTTTATGGTCGATGATAAAACACGATATACCTGGTGCGAAGGATATACAAGACCAGCTGATGTGCCAGAAGTCTTCAAAAGAATGCACAAGGAAATCGAAAAAGAATATGGCATTACTGTGAGGAAGTGGCGAATGGATGGGGAATTCCAAAAAGGAGAAGTCAGTCGATATGTCAAGAAACACCACATGGCTGTCGAACCCACTATCCCATATCAGCATCACATGAATGGTGTTGGGGAACGCGGAATGAGAACTGTCAGGGAAAAAGCAAACCCCATGATGCGAGAAAAAGAGGTCCTGAGACAACTTATCCAGCTGTTCGACAATAAGACCAAGGAATCCCTGAGATCAACCTCAATGCCAGAAAATCTATGGCCTTGTGCTATGGAGCAGGCGGTATGGTATAAAAACCGGTCACCCTCGAGAGCTTTGAAAAACAAGATGACTCCGTGGGAGGCTTTTCACGGGTACAAACCGAACCTCTCCCGAGAACATATCTTCGGAAGCAGAATGTTTGTAACTCTTCCCCCTGAAAAAGGCAGAGACGCTCTGCCAAAACTCCACGGTCAGAGAGGATGGATGGGATACTATGTTGGCTGCGAATCAGAATCTGTCTACAAAGTCTACTCGGAAGAAAAACACCGCGTCTTCAGAGTCAGCATGGCACGAGTGGATGAGGGCGTGGGTTTGGACGATGAACACGACCTACCACCAATGGCAAAACCAGATCCGCCGCCTGAAAACGAGGAGGTAGTCACAGACGACGAAACCGACGAATGTCTATCCGAATCAAGCGAAAATCTTTCCCCAGACGACGAAGACGAGGAAATGATACCCGAAACACCTGAGCCAATGCCAAATGATGACTTCTGGGGCGATGCCGACGATGAATCAGATGAATATCGCCCGGAAGCCGACGATGATGACTCTGGAATGGACAGTGATGACGATGACGATGGTCCACCCGATGCAGTCAGTGTGAGCCAACAAAGACTTGCAAACTTTGGTGACGAAAATGAACGCTTCATGAACCAAGTTTCCAAGTACTTTTATGCACCTGATAAAACTCGCACTGATAAACAAGACCAGGGTGAAAATTCTGAAAATGAGGGCGACGAAGACGCAACAGGTGAACTTCCCATGGAGGAAGCAGCGAAATATTTCACCTTCGTTGCCAGAAAGAAAAAAAGAGATTTCAGTCATATACCTCTGTCATCACCTAAATGCAGAAAATGCTACTTGAACGAACGCGTATGTAGACGCTTCAGCCCGAACGAACGATGCCATCAGTGCGCCATGCTGGGTGTGAAATGCGAAAATGATCTCACCAATGCTGTTCCAAGATCCATGCGACAAAAGGAGCTTCCCTCCAATATACCCAAATGTCGCAAGTGCTTTGAGTATGGAGCTGTTTGTGTTCGCAGTTCACCGGACGAAAAATGTGCTGCATGCATCAAGTACCAGCGTAAATGCACAAATGATCTTGAAGGGGCTGTCTACATGAAGCAGAGACCGAAAAAGGAAAAAGTCGATGTTCCAAAGGAAGACAAGTGTCACAGGTGTATCATGAAAGAACGCCCAAGTTGCGATGGTAAAACTCCATGTAACAATTGCATTGAGAGAGATGTTGCCGAAAGCTGCCTCGCCGAAAAAGTCTTCTACACACCAAAGTGTAACAGATGCGCAGTAAAAAGTCAACATTGCGACAGACAACGACCATGCGACAAGTGCAAAAAAATGGGAGAACCATGTTCGTACATTGACCAGGAAGGCCTTGTTACCCGAACATATGGTGGTCAATATATTCTGGAGAAAAAGAAAATAACTCTGGAGGAAGCCAGCGCAAAAGTCAAGAAATTTGTTGAAAACATATCGGAAAGCGAAGATGAATGTGTCAACTGCCGGAACTTCAAGCGAAACTGCGATGGCAACAAACCATGTACGGCATGCATTCTGAGGAAAGGCAGACACAAGACATGCACCTGGAATAAACCCGGGTACATGGCGGAAAAATACATCACTGCACCCTACGAGTTCAACGACACGGGAATTGCTTTCGTAGATGACTGGGAAAGTCACACGTGGTACAGCCAGGGAAATGCTACCTCACTACTGAAAGCAACAAAAAAGAGAATAGGTACTAATCTACCCCGTCGAGTACCCATCGAGAGTAAAAAGTCACTTCCTCTGAGGAACAATCACACACCTCAAAACCTCTCAATGGGACCAGAAGAAGCAAGACGGGCTTATGAACAAAGCTTTCCCCACGGCCACGAGTTGATCGAAACATCTGGCGAAAACCTGCTGTGTGGGGTGAGGGCCGTGAGCCTGAGCTTCCAAAATCAAATTTCTCAAACTCAAACACCCACCCCCGGACAATTGATGGATCTGCTGGAAAACGAAGAAATCCGGATGTTTGAACAAGAAACTGGAGCCCTTGCCAGAGACAACCAAAACAATTTCTTCATTGATCAGCTGGGGGCTGCCTTACACCTGTGGGGACAACAACAAGAGTCGGTCATGCATATTCAGCTGGGATATGTTCTGAGTAATGGCGCAACCTACCTTGTACCAACACCAGAACATCCGGAAAATGTCGTGATTTGGATTCACAGCTCAATGGTGGAAGGTGAGAATGAGAACACGCTCCAACATTACTCTGGCATGAGACCAAGGCAGGCAAACGAAAGGGTGGCCCGGGAAGATCAAGATGACCAGACTGGTGCAGCGGAAAATAGCACATCCTCAAGCGACGACGAACCAACTCGAAAAAGAATGAGACAAAACAGACGAGTCGATATCGACATTCTCGATTTCGCTGAAGCAGACTCGATGAGGACAAGGACTGCGGTCAATGCATTTGTTGCCATGGCCATGGTGGCACCAGACATGGACGATGTCGAACCAACAAACTATGGTCAAGCGATGAAAACTAGCGAAGCTCCAATGTGGCAAGAAGCTGTTGACAATGAACTACAAAGTCTAATCCAAAACGAGACGTACGAGGTAATAGGCCAAAAGGATCTACCCAAAGGTAAGAAGACTATCACAGGCCGATGGGTATTCAAAAGAAAGGTCCTATACGACAACGAAAAAAGGCAATACTTCAACAAGTACAAAGCAAGGCTGGTAGCCAAAGGCTTCCAACAACAGGAGGGAATAGACTATGAAGAAATCTTTGCAACTGTTGTCAAATCTTCTTCCTACAAAGTTCTGCTTGCGATTGCAGCGAAGCTGGGTCTGACGGTTTACCTGATGGATGTGAAGACAGCCTTCCTACACGGTACACTTGACGTTGAAGTATATATGAAACCTCCCCCTGGGATGAACATTAAAAAGGGGAAAATCCTGAGGCTGAAAAAGGCCCTGTATGGGCTGAAACAGGCACCAAGACTCTGGTATATTCGCCTGACAGAACATCTCTTCAAGCTTGGATTCCGAATCTCGAATTTTGACCCATGCGTTTTTGTTCATCAAAAGGAACTTCTCATTGTTGCCGTCTGGGTCGATGATCTGCTGATTCTGGCAAAAGAGGAAGAAACAGCACAAGTTTTCCGGCAAGAAATGTCAAAGGAATTTGACATGAAGGATGAAGGCGTGTGCACATACTACCTGGGAATGAATATTGAACAATCGAGGGACGGAATTCACATTAACCAACGACGGTATGCTGAACAAGTACTCAAACGCTTTGGACTTGAAGAAATTACACCTGCAAAGACACCAATGGCGGCCAACACAATACTCAGACGCGAACGAGACCATGTTGCAGCAGCAGACTTAAAAAACAGATACCAATCGATGGTGGGATCTCTGATGTGGCTGTCAAACATGACTCGTCCAGAAATGGCATATGCAACAAACTATTGCGCAAGGTTTACAGCCAATCCAAACCAACAACATATGGATGCAACACTGCACGTTATGGCATATTTGGCGGAAACACTTGACAGTGGATTGTTCTACCCACGAGGCACAAATGTGAACATTGTTGGATACTCAGACGCAGACTTCGCTGGTTGCCAAGACACACGACGATCGACATCCGGCTACATTTTCCTTTTGGGGGGATGTCCCGTCTCATGGACCTCTCAGAGGCAGAAGTCGATGGCAACAGCCACAATGGACGCTGAATATATGGCAGCTTCTGATGCATGCAAGGAAGCAGTGTGGATGCGACAATTCGTAAACGACTTGAGGGTGTTACCCTTCATTGATCACATCCCACTATACATTGACAACAACGCTGCTCTTAAGCTGACCAAAAATCCAGTGCTACACAAGAAAGCCAAGCACATTGACGTCCGCTTTCACTACATACGTGAAAGAGTAATGAAAAAAGGTGACGTGAAAACCCGACGGGTAAACACACACGAGAATGTGGCAGACATTCTCACCAAGGCACTACCGAGATTGAAACACGAAGGATTCATGGAAAAGCTGGGAATGGAGGCCTGGATCAACAAGAAAAAGAACACTGGCAAGGGAAACTGATTTTTTCGGAGAATTATTTGGATTTTTGAGGGGATTTTCGGCTGGAAGGATTTTTTTTTTTTTTTGGGCAATACATGTTCTTCAAGGTACGAAGGATCGAGTCAGGGGGAGAGTTGGAGATGGACTCTGGAACCTTCGACCTTCATTCACCTGTGCGGCAACTTACAGTTGCCTTCAACCTTCATTCACTTGTGCGGTAACATACAGTGGCGGTGAAGTATGCAGCCAACCGCACATAAGTGAATCAGTCATGGATTGCCTATATAGCTGTCCTTCGTTAGCTAGTTAGTTTGCAAGTCACCTCGCACCCTTCTTCTCCCTCAACTGATTCAGTGGATATTTAATTTTTGGGCTTATTATCGGCTGTTCCTACGATAAAATCACTAAAATCACACCGTTGTTCGTCTGCTTTTACGGCCTGATGCAGAGTTCAGGAAACCTAGGTCCTGGCGATATGTTAGGCTTGCTCTCTGCTGAAAGCTACGCAACAAGTATCAGGGGCTCTTTTTACGGCGCATCGGCTGCCCTAGGAAAAACAGGTGCTGCGGTAGGGACTCAGGCATTTACTCCGATTCAAAACAACCTGGGCAAACGGTGGACGTTTATTATTGCTGCTATCTGTGGTGTGGTGGGTATTTTGGTCACCTACTTCTTTGTACCCAACGTGACGGGCGAGGATCTCGCCGTGCGAGACGAAAAGCTCAGAGCTTACTTGCTAGAGAATGGATGGAGCGGTGAGATGGGTCTAAAGGACGAAAAGGAACTGGTTGTGGAAGGGGATGAGGAGGTCGCCTCACCAAATGGTGGAGAGAAGGGTGTCAAGACATAGGAGCACCGAGCTTGAGTAACGCGGTTGAGATATTGTGTTTACTTTCTTCGTAATAATGCTACCCTAATAAACACCGCTGCTTTCTTGGCTATCGATCAACAGGGAGCACAGGAGTATCACACGTAAAATTAACAAGACCCATATTGACGCCTGAACTCTTCACAATGCTGGCGACTCCTACAATAATCTATCCCGCAGAGACGTCTTACCAGCACATTCCTCCCTCGGGGATCAACTGAAGCTCCTGTACAAGGCAGGCTCTTTAGCCTCACACCGACAGCTACCAAGAAATCTCGACTGCTACAAGAACTTAAAGCAGGATCTGACTCGGATACTGAGAATACCAACTAAGCGAAAGGGAAAGCAAGAGAGCAAGCCGAGCTTCTATACATTATTTGCGACTAATGGGAGATTGATGGCGAGCGTATCACAGTCTATGTGCTTTATGCTGCAGGACAAGCCTTGCCTTTCTATAGTGGAGAAGTAGCTGGGTTGCTGGGAAAGTTTCATGAGTCAGTTATTGCTGAAAGCAATACCAGTTTCAGCCTATCCTCGTCCATGGACTCGATCCTGAAGACCGACCCCGCTGTAGTATTCCTCACTGGAGAAGGTACAGAGCAATCCTTGAGTAGCGTAATGCATTGCGCCCAGTTTCAGAATCGTTCGGCAGCCAAGAAACTGGTGAGAGCTGCCACCGAATTCTACAACGATTTCACAAGAAATAGCGACAGTAGGGGAAAGTAGCCATATTAGAAGAAAGTAGCGACAGTAGAAGAAATTAACGATACTAGAAGAAAGTAACGATAGTAGAATGGAGCGATATTGCTTGGTTTGCAGTATACAGGAACGAAACGTGGGGGTTTTTTGTTTTACAATACTCTATTTACATATCTTCAATAATATATGGATAGTCGATTGGCAAACGCGTAGCTCGTCCTACATCCAAGTCTGGGTCTTCTTCTGCCTCAAGTTCGTCGATAAGGCGGCTCCGCTTTCGAGGCGTGGGCAGGGTAGGGGGTAAATAGGGTGTGGCAGGGAAAAGATTCGCTGGACAGGAGATCGTAGGACTCCTTCTTCCATTAATAGCCAGGGATTGTGAAAGTCGTTGGATGGAGTCGCTTCTGCAACCAGCTTCCTGAACTCGGTTTGGAAAGAATTGATGGAGTTTTATGGAAGAAAATTCACGAGCTCCTGGATTATGCGAAGATTGCCATCGGTAACGGCGCCGTTGTTCTGTGCGATGTGTCTGAGCATGCTCATTGTGACAAGATTGATAGACGCGGAGCTGACAGTGTTTTCCGCAAATTCTCCATCCTTCTAATGCAGGTTTGCTTCTGCTCCCTGCAGCATGTATGGCATATTCTGAATTGCTGCTACGCGTCGCTGGCGTTGGGAGCTTGCTGCGGGCCTGGGAGATTAGTTCAAGGCTTGACGTCGATTGCTACTGGGCGTAATAGCTTCTTGGCTATCTCTCATTGCCATAAATCGGCCCTGGGAATTACGACGGGCCGACATGTTGTTCTCGCTGCAAGAAGATCTTTCTTGTAGCTGAGTGAACTCTTCCCACGGAGGTAGATTTTGGCTAGCTGCGATTTGAGAGGATGACTGAACAGCGTCTGCGTATGGATGGATATACGCAAATATCCCAGCGAATGCCAGCACTATTCCAGTTCTCCGAACTGCCGATCTATGCCGAGTCGAAAACCGCGGACATTAAACTCACCACAAATGGCCAAGCAACATTCAACGCTCTCGCTCCGGTCCAACGCAGACTCTTTGCAATGACCCCGAAGTCGGCGAAAAGAATACCTACCTGAGTAGCCAATTGTTGGAAAAGCTCAGTAGCTTATTTTGAGCTCTAGTGAAAGAATAACCTAGGAGATCTAGAGCCCTTCCGCCGCTACGCAATCGAACGTGGATACGACTGGGAAAGGGGCCTCATCGACGTAGAGGGATTTTATATCTCCTCTCATACTCCTGAAAACCCACCCGCACGTACTCCAGTCCAAAGTACATCTTTCAATTGGCGAGAATAGCTGCAGCCATACAACGCATCATCAAGCGAAGAACGAACCATGCCATCCAGAAATACTAGAGGGAGGTTTACCTCTATTCAAGGTTCTCCCGCAACGCCGACTGTGCCACAGGGAAGAAATCACCAGCCTGTTGCAACCTCAGACGAATATCCAAACCTTCTAAAAGGCGCCCAAGGCAATATTGTGTGGAAAGAAGGCGAGGTTATTCAGAATTCTGTTGGTGTGACAAATGTCGCCAAAGCAGCGGTGAATATTCTTCGCCATCTTGTGAACGCTGAAGGAGCATTGGATGAGGAGGATTTCCAACAAATCAAAAAATTTGTTGATTTTATCAACGACGATGGCATGGAAAAGCATCTACAAGAGCTTTTACCTCAGCAACAATCCACGCCCCAAGAAAGTAGCTGGTAATAGAAGAGAGTAGCCAATAGTAAAAGAGAGTAGCTGATAGTAGAAAAGAGTAGTGATAGTAGAAGAAAGTACCAGGTAGTTATAGCAACAGATAGGAACTTTTAGCCATAAACAGCTCACTCGTCAATACGTCACCAACAAGGGATACGACTCCGTGGCAAACAGGTTAAGTCGATGCTGACGGTTGGTATACGGCGTGAGCAAGATGCTTTTCGTAGAATTCGACGCAGCTAAGACTACCTATTTTCTTACGGCCGATCGCTGGGCCAGCTTGCTGCATGTTGACGAGGCGTCTAATGCCTTAACGGCTCCTTCACCAGTGAGATATATCGCCGCGGGGTCCATGCGGAGGACTGCTGGGATCCCCAGCATGCCCATCGACTTTGCAAGAGTAACATTTATCTTGCCCTCTTTGATCACTGCCTCATGAAATTTGCCGAGTAACTTAGCGACGTTCGTGTCTCGGAGAGGCAGAGCTTGTCCATTCGCGTAAAGGACCGACACATGAATCTTCTCTCCTGCCACTTCCCAACAGTCTTCTAGGATATACGGCATTTCAGATTGCTCGCGAGCATTCCCTTGAACTCTGCCAGCATCCTCAGTGTCCGACTCATCATCGGCCTGGAGCTCCTGGAGAAGACTCGATGGTCGCTTTCGGGACGGAGTTGACGCCTCTCCGAAGAGTCTGCGTTGGACAGGAAGAGGCGCCACCTCCTCCTCTTCTTCCAGCCAGCTGTTTCTGAGACCTCCAGAAGGAGTCTCTCCTTGCACGACATTGCCAAGCTGAATACGGAACTGTTCCATATTATCCTCGTTGATGTATTCCACAAGTTCCTGCGCAAGTTCTAGATCTCTGCCCTCGATGGTTCCTCCATTCCGAACAATGTGTCTTAGAGCGTTCATCGCCGCGGTGGCGATGTATGAAACGCCGGAGGCGTTTGCCTCGGCCTCTCCCTCCTTCCATACCATGTTGCCAACAGCGCCTTGTAGCAGATACGGCCGCTCTTGATCTTCCACCACAATCGCCTGCCTCCGATTCCGCCCGGTGCTTGAGGAAGCGGGTCTTGATGGTGTAGCCTGGGAGCGCGTAACGCGCCCCCGTCCTCGTGCTCCGGTCCCTCGTGCCGCCGGGGTAGCCGCCTGCTGTCGCTTCATTGTGATGAAGCGCCCTTCAGGATTTCTTGGTGTCATTTGATCTTCTCCACTGGAAGAAGCTTCGTCGGGTTGTGCAAATTCGACCCAGGGCGGTTGGTTTGGGGGAGAGTCAATGGGTCTTGTGGCGGCGGTTTGAGGTGTCGTAAGGTTTCCCTGAGAGACTTCTGTGCTCTCAATATAGGAGGTATAGTATGAGTTGATATCTACTGTCCCGTTCTCCCAATCGTATCCTCTTTCAGTAGCGTAGCGGCGATATTCAGCGAGGTCGCCAGGGTTGTCTTTTCTCCACTCGTTGAACCGGGCCACTGAGCTTTTCAGAGAATCAAGAAGGTGATCTTCTCTTCCGTAGAGTTGGAGAGCGCGAATATACCCTTCTTTGGTCAATCGCGGTGGATTCTTTTGGAGTGGTTGATAGAATGAGCGTCGGAAGAGGGAGTCCCTAGAGCAATGCGTTGAGTCTTTCTCTGGTACACGGAATCTCCTCATGTTCTGCCAAAAGCGTAGGAGGAAGAGTTGGGGAGAAGTCTAGGGAAAATCAACAAGCAACGCGGGTGTTTGTTTATAATTAAATTTCAGCGCACCCGTTGCCTAGGAACCGTGATTCACGGCCGTTTGGTACCAGCTGTCTTGTGTCGGTCCCCGTTATTGTGCCAGCCGGCGGCCGTCTGATGCGGAGTCGCCGTGTTTTCGCGGTCATTTCCAAGTGTGCAGTTCCCGGTGTGTGTCACTGCTGGTTTATATATACTTTGGAGTAATTTTTTTTTATTTACTAACTGTGATAAAGTGAAATTGCTATAGTGAATGTCTTTGTTGCATTGGCGGTGATTCATGGTCCAGAGTTCTGTGGTTGATCCTTGTTGTCTTGTTTTGGTGATACTGGCTTTACTCTTTCCGCTGGCTGTTCATTCTATTGGGCAGAGGTAGACTATGGCTTTAACTGGTTGGATGTTCAGCATGATATTTACAGAGTTTTGCGTCCTGAAGATTTTAGTAAATAGAGACTAGCTCTGAAGAAGATCGATAAATTCTTTTCTATTCTTCAAATTAATAGACATAGCTAGATACCGAGGCTGGCTGCTCAAGTCAGCCGCTGGCATAACATCTCCTTGAACTCAACTCGGCTCTTCACGACCAGACAAGACAGATGCCAGAAAAGCATAATAGCAGGATTTGGGGCAGATTGAGTTGAATACACTGCCGGGACTTCTGGACCATTGTCGCCAACAAACCGCAATCCATTCGGCATACTCTCCTTATCATACCACGCAGCCAAGGCATTCAGGTATAAAGCTTGACGATCGGGATGTAGCTCCAGAAAGGTTGCATCCGATTGTTTCCACGCCAGTAATTTTTCATGCCATTGTCGCAGGCTGGCGGCATATATCCCCCGAGATTTATTTGTAAGATCGGCCCATCTAAGTGGCCAGCCATTGTGCTCCGCAATCTTGTTATAGGTTTCCTTCACGGCGTTACCAGTATAGAAGGATGCCGGTCTTTGCAAAAAGTCAATCACTTCTGAGCTCTCCAGGAGGGCGTGTAGTTTATTTAGCCGGAGATTGTTGGCGTTTCTGGTCCTGGTTTTGCCCGCCTTTGCCCTTACGGCCACAGCATCGGGATCACCACTCCGGAGAGCTTCATGATATGCGTATAACTCAGGGAATCCTCTCCTTCGGTTTGACTCTCGCGTAGCTGCATGATTATTGGCTCGGTTGGACTCAATGGCAGCTTTAATATGGCTATAGTCTGGTGGCTTCTGGACTATGTCCTTTTTTTCCTGCACAGACAAGTTTTCCCAACCACGTGAAGTAAGCCTTGTTGCAACGGCTATTCGAGAGAAAAGGTCCGGAGAAAGAATATCTATAGACGCAAGGGTGGCTGCGGTATTCCAGATAAAGTCCGTGTAAATGCCATCTGAAAGCTGTCCTCCAAAGAGAAAACGACTAGTGTGATGAATGTAAAAAATGAGTTGGTGGATTTTCCCTTCTTGATAGACAACATAAAAGAATGGCTTCTGGGAGAATACAGTAGTATTCTCAAGGCCGAGAGATATCTTTTTGAGCTGGATTGAGGTATCTTTCTGAAGTTGCGTCTCGAATGTACGGAAAGAAGATTTGCCGACGAGAATCACCAGTGGCGAGGACTTGAGAATTAGATAATTTGAGCGAAGGGAGAGTTCCTCAATCTCGCGCCATTTGTCCGCCCCAAACTTCAACTCCTAGTTGGGATTACGGGAGGGCTGGCGGATAGGGATCATATCCGAAACAGATACATTCAGGGGAGTGCCCATCTTCTTTTCCTGCTGGAAGAGGCTCCTATTGTTTGTGTCAAGCACGTGGCGAAAATGGTGGCCTTGGCTTACACGGCGCTTAGCATCGACGGGGTAGTGCCATTGCATATGCAAAACGGCGCCGAGGGGTCCCGATGGTTTGGCCATAGTTGAGAGCTTGAAATCACTGTTCTCGCCAAGGATATTCACAAGGCCGGCGAGATATTCTTCCCAGATATCATCCATCTTTGGGCAATGGCTGTGCCAGGATCGCCGGTTATCATCCTGTTGCCATTCAACCACATCAACGGTTGACTCAGGGAAAGTTGTTTCTTTGATCCTATGAATGTATTAGTATCGATAAACAAATGACATGTAAAATGGATATACTTCTTGGAGAATTCATGGATCTCTTGCTTGACTTCGTCACTGGCTGAAGATGTGTGTAGAAGAATACTGAGCCAGTTGGTATGGGCTTCGGGGTCAAACAGATCAGATGGTAAGCCCATGTGTCTAAGCATTATCTGTATCTGCTCAGTGCGAGCAGTATACTTGGCTTCGGGTGTTTGATGCTCTTCTGCATTATCGGCCTCTGAGGTACAAGTCTCATCTTCATCAGACTCCGAAAAATCATCCGCTTCCACTTCTGATGTGAGTGCCAAGTCTTCCTTTTCTTCCACTTCTAGGTCCTGGGAATCTTGCTCTCGTGCATTATCGGGATTGCTTATAGCTGTGTCTGAGATCTCCGCCGGTTTATCAGTAGGTGACTTCGAGAAATAGTGCAGGATCGAATTGGCGCCTTGAGCAGGTTGCAGCTTGACCAGTCTCTGACTCTTGCGAGATCCGGAGCCGGCGTTGGATATAGATCTCTTAGGTGCCATTGTATTAATGAGAGGAGGTTGAGAATGGTGCAGCGTGAAATGGAATACAACAGGAAGCCGTGCAATGCTGTGATGTCTCGTTGCACTATGGCCAATATTAACTGGAGGTTATCATACTGTACTTTACGATATGGTGTATCGATTGGCAATCTTATCTAGATAACTCCATGCGAGGTAGTCACGATCGGTATGGCAGGAGCGCCTCCCAGTATGATACTATAATGCATAGGTACGAACGGTAATATGGCGGTACCCTAGTATGCACAAGTATACCTATATCAAAAGCAACCAGAACTCCAAGGCCAAGCCCGCTGGGAGAACACCTACCCTCTAGCGCTTTACATTATATAACCAATACACATTAGGAATTAGAACACACAAGGAAAAGGAACTGGAGGCAAGCCAGACAGTGCTTTTCTGTTTACAAAGGGAGATAATATAGAATCTCCTTATTTTCACCGTAGTAGTCCACGCCAGTAACATAATAAATGCGTACACATCACTGATCCCATTAACTTACACCCAATTACAGTGCGGCGAGCTAGTACACCACGTACTTTACAACACTACATAAGACTATAATCTCAGCCTTGCCCTTCAGTCTTAGCCTTTACGTCAGGAAGTTCGATATCACAATAGATTCCTTCCTCAGTGATGATCGCTTTGAACAGACTCTTCTATGGCGAGGCTGGCCGCGATAGCCGCCGCCCTCGAGACCGAGCCCGAGCCCGAGACCAAGGCCGAGGAAGTCATTGAAGTCATCCCGGCCAGCCCGTGAGAAGTGTTCACATGGAATTGAAAGGGCCGGAAATGCGATTTGTGAAGGAATTGGCACTGACTGATAGCTCTAGAGTGTTGCAATATAAAACTTCGTATGGTCATCTCCTTTCCCAGTGAGTTGTACTGTATTTTAGTGTACGGGCGTGGTAATTGCGATTTGAGGGTGAACTTAGCTTGTGATATGGAGTACTACGGTGAAAATAGGAATATTATACGGTGAGAATAGAAAGACTCATTGTAAATAAGCATTGTTCTTGCCGATAGGGAATAGCTATACCTTTTGGAAACCTCCGTTGATAATATAACGTGGAAAGACAGTAATATAGAAGTAAATACAGCTAGAGTAGTCTAAATTGCTTTTGCCGCCATAAATGCACTAAGGTAGGTAGGTATATTGTGTAGAATCGAGCGAAGAGGCCTTAAGAATGGTAGTGTATCCAATGGCGACGAAATAGACCAATTCCGCCTTAAGCTTAAAAACCTTGCCCAAGGAGAAGCTCCAGCAAGGGGCCGGGGAAGAAAAACCAATCACGGGCGCTCCATGAGCTAGAAGAAGAAACAGGTTCAGGTAACGAGGGCATCAGTCGGGCAAAATGAAAGACCCAAGAGCAAAACTAAGCTGCCCTGCATTATCCGCAACAAATAGAACTTCAATTACGACTAGACTACAGTCTATGTTCTCTATGCCAGACGGAGCGTAAGCTGGCTCTCAAGCAGATCCATCGCTTCCCGCGTGTCCATTGTTTTCAGTAGATCAGGTGTCTTCCGCCGTTTCTGATACATCATCCCCCCTCCAACACCCTCAAAAAATCACCAACATACTCCAGGTGGTCGAGGCGCTGTCGCCATTACCATCACCTTCTTCCTCGTTCCTTCTCCTGATGCTGCAATCTCGGGAACTGAGATATGCTCGTTTTCATCTAGAGCATCAAAAGCTGTCGGGCGATTCGTGGTGAGCTTGACTTGGGGGGTTTTCGCTACTCGCCGAGAACTCTGAGGTTGAGGTAATCTGGCTGGAGGCATTGATATTCTTATTAGAGACACTTGGTAGAGCATTGACAGGAACGCCACCATCATTATCAGCCGGCGCATTGGGGGATAAGAGGCGCTGGACCGGAGGTGGTCTGGTTCTTTGTTTCACTGGTAGAAGCCCTCCGGATTGGGGGGGCACCGAACCAGTAAGCTCCTGCAAGAAGGAATCTATTGTTTCCTGTGGAATAAAGTCCACGAGTTCCTTGATTAAATCAAAGTCTCTCTCGTTAAGTTTGCCGCCGCTCTTTACAAGGAGATTAAGTCCGTCTATCGCCGCCACGGCAATAGACGCGACTCCGGCGGCATTCTTATCGAATTCGCCCTCTTTCCACTCCAGGTTTCCCTCTGCTTCTTGCAACAAGACTGGGAGGTTCTTGGTCGCTGAGCCCTGATCGGGCCGAGAGCTACCCGCGGGTGAGGGAAACTCATTGGCCTGACGTCTGCTGCCGTCGGGTGAAGTGCTAGTCTGGCTATCTGTCATCTTGGAACGACCTTATGAGTCTCGGTGGGTTGATATTGTGTTCTCTATATCGCTAGAAGAAGGCTCTTGCGGACGGGAAAGCTCTACGCAAGGCAGTCTGTTAGTGGGGATCTGTCTTGCGGAGTCAGCGAACCTACTGTAGTCGCTACGGATCGGAGCGTGGTGAGCAGTGCGATAAGATTTCTTTGGCAAATTTGTGGTTTGAGGTCGAATGCAGAATGAGTTGTTTAGCTGTGCGTAGATGGCGAATCTGCACGTTCTTGAGGTCGAACGCAGTTCGAGTTGTTTAGTCGTGGGTATTGCTATGGCTAAAGGCCTCAGGAACAACTGAATAAGCAAAAGCGAGGAAAGACTCGGTTTTTATCCTCAAACAGTTACATAACTGTGAGTGAATGGATATCAAGTGATTGCAATAGACAGGAGAAGTGACTGATGCCAATGCGGGAGCCTGCATATATGTACGTAGGTACATACCTTACCTAGTGAACCATATGACTCATCTATGGTGAATGCAAACACCGTGGTAAGCGGTGCAATAAGATTTCTTTAGTGAATCTATACTTCAAGGTCAAACATGTCAAGTATCTCTTCCCTCGATTCGCCCTTCCTTCTATACAACGTGTCTCAACGCATTCATCGCCATGGTGGCGATGTATGCGACACCAGCAGCATTTGCCGCCATTTCGCTGTCTTTCCATATTGCCCACGGCTCCTTGTAGCAGATATAGCCGTTCTTCATCCTCTACTACAATCGCCCGCCTGCGACCTCTTCCGGTGCTAGAGGAGGCTGGTCGTGATGGTGTTGCTTGGGAGCGTATTACGCGTCCCCATCCTCGTCCCGTCGGGGTATTATTAGTTTGCTGGCACTTTATTATAATAAAGCATTACTCTGGGTTTATCAGTGTCATGTCTTCTTTTTTACTAGAAGAAGTATCTTACGCTTAAGAAAATTTAACCTAAGGCAGTTCGTTTATCGGAGAGTTAACGGATCTCGTCGTGGTGGTTCGAGGTGTGGTAGGGTTTCCCTGGGAGGCTTCGGTGCTCTCGGCTTACGTATAGAAAGTATAGTAGGAATTACTGTCCACCGTGCCGTTCTCCCAATCGTATCCTCTCGTTGGTATAACGACAGTATTTAATAAGGTCGCCGGGGTTGTCTCTTCTCCACTGGTTAAACCAGGCCACTGAACTTCTAGAGAATCAATGAGAGCCCCCTCCCCCCATGGCCTCCGATTTGGGTCTCCGATTTGTTGTACAATAGACCACTAGTCCAGGGAAATGAGCTATCTGCTCCCAATTCTGCCATTATACTCTTAAGGTCTGGCTGATGGTTCTGAAACCCCAAGCCAGCTCAATATTAGGGAGTCGTTCGGCACCCTCTAGATCATTCAGGGTGAATGGACAGTTGGCGAGGAACGACAGAGTGCCGTAAATCATCGGACAATTTCACGAGTCTATTGTTGAACAAGAAGGAATAAACGCCACAGTGGAGCAATTAATAGGAATGCTAGGTATCTCCTAGGCAGCTCTCCTTCGTCTAGACAGACTTGCTTTGCTCCTTACTGGAGAGAATGCCGTCAGGCGACTGCTTGCTATAGAGATATGCGCCCAGCTTGGCGACCTTCAGTGTCCATGTACTAGTATGCTGCATGCCATACACTTATACAAAAATTCACGCAGAATGGTCAAGCGGTATTCAAAGCACCTGAGAATGACGAAATCCCAGCACGCTCTGCGAAGAAACAAGAAGAGGGTGTGGCAGAATAGTACTATCCATCATGCGATCCTCCCAAGATTTCACCGAGGAAAGGGCCAGAGACAGAGAAGAATGACAGATACCGCGGCCAGAGCGCAACTTCTTTCTCCTATCTTCTTTTCTTTTTTTCTCAACAGGCAAGAAG
Source organism: Trichoderma breve (assembly GCF_028502605.1). Taxonomy (NCBI): domain Eukaryota; kingdom Fungi; phylum Ascomycota; class Sordariomycetes; order Hypocreales; family Hypocreaceae; genus Trichoderma; species Trichoderma breve. Next base: position 5,826,223 of record NC_079232.1, read on the forward strand.
GGAAGGGAGGGGGACCCTCAAGAATCCCGGCTGATAATCGTACTCGAGAGCCCTTGCAAGAGTTCCAAATAAAGATCACAAGGTTAAATTTCAGTCCGAATTTTCCCCAGTTGATGAGAGAGGCGTCAAGGTTTAGAGCCAAGGTTGAGTACTGTAAGACAGCTGAGACGCTGTCTTGACAAAGTTACTGGAGTAAATACTACGGGCTGCCTTCTTGATTGTCGATCCATAGAGAGTACAGGGATATCACGGGTATGAGTAATACTGTCAAGGCTCTAGCTTACAAACTGCTCGCCTACCCAGGTCACCGCTATTAGGGACATGGATTGTGATCCTCAATCTACTCAGAATCTTACGCCTACTGTCTCAGCTCATCAGCCCAGCCTAGTTGAGCCGGGAAGGGAGAGTCCGGCTGGAACACGGCCTGGTCTTGGCGGGAACAGATACCCGGTCAAAGGCTGAGGAAAAAGTAAAAAGAAACCAGGAAGACAAAGAGGACAAGGGAACCCCTACCACGTTCGTGGCGAATATGATGTGTAGGAACTTCCTAGCCTCGATTCAATGCTGCGTGCAAGGGTGTGCCCGCTCATTTCGATGGCACATGCTGTCCACCGTTCACACCCAGGGCGTGTAGAAAGTACAAGGTCTTCTTCTCAACTTTTCTCATCCCAACTTTTCTCAATAATGGATACTCCAAATACACAGCGTTCATTGGGCAGGCAGTAGCATTATGAAGTACTTTGCATAAAAATACCTACCTAGAAGTGGTAAATTGTATAATTCCGCACTCCGGCACTTGTCTCGGGGACCAAGGTAGATGTGGTCTTGAAGGCCGCCTTTGTAAGTCGTCTTGTGACGCACATGGCAGGGATCAAGTTGAGGGAAGAGAGTGAGAGATGGAGAAAGAGAGAGAGGTAAAGATGCAACCCCTTCGTTGCGGCCCTCCAATATTGAAGTGACGAGTTGCCTCGGTTAGCTGTTTGCAGGCGCCGTGGCTTTGCCTCAGCGAATGAAAAGCGGCACATTCTGTGTTTCTCTCATCGCACATTACTGTGTCGGAGATTGCGGCGGTCACAATAGGAAAGTAGCTGATCGTGTCTCTTAATAAATGCCTACCCTGCTATACCATGTCAACTGTATTGAGAGTTGGCCATGCTCGTAAAGTACCAGCAGTACGCTCCTCGTATCTTTACCTGCATGTACGAGTACGAAGTAGGAAATGTCAGCAAAGAATCTTGCTGTATACACGTATACACAGTAGGGGGGTAGGAAACGAATGCGTCGGTCGTAGCAGCATTGCAATGGGCTGTATTAGAGCAGCATGTCAGCAGTTTATCTTGATTTGACCGATTTCCCACGCTTGGATCGATCCGACCCGCCATCGGGGCTTCTCCGCATCGAGGGCCGTCCCGCTTTGCTAGGAAACTTACTTGTATACTCCTCTTCATGCTGAATATGGAGGCTCTTGGGAATCTCGGCGCGACGCTGACGGCGTAAGATCCGCCGATGCGGCTTCTTCCTATCTTGGAAGCTGCCTTTAGCCCTGGAGCTAGAAACACCGAAAATCGGTTCACGAAATGATAAGGACCAGAGACTTTTCTTTTTCCTTTGCCTTTGCCTTCGCCTTGTATTCTAGCTGCAAGGGAGAAGACAGAAGCAGCAAGTTGATGCCGGCGTTAACTGCTGAAGCGGTGCGTTGCGCTCGGAGCGGGGACCAACACAGGACGAATCCAGGGAGGCTAAGACAACCATTACAAGCAACCACCTTATCGTTACTTGTTGCCCAGAGGAGGGGGAGCACACCTGGTGATTCTGTTGAATCTGATTGAATCAGTTCTTTGTATACAGCCGAGATCATCACTCTATACCGAGGTAATTCTGAGCAGGCTGAGCGAGGGGGCCATGGATGAGGGGGCAGGGTACTGTAGAGACGAATGAGGAACTGGCGATGGGGATTTCCTTGCTTCTTCTTCATGGTACATGGTATGAGCAAGAGACCGGAAAACTTGCCTCTCTATTTCATCATCGGCATGATGCTGGATGAATTTTTGGATATTTAAGCATCAGCGTCGCGTGAATCTTTGGAGAATGCCTGGGACAAGCCTCTGCTGAAGAAAGAAAATAATACACATAGCACCTGCAGACAGCTGTACGGAGTACAAGTTTACGGTTCCTTCCACCTTTTCCCCATATATCCACCTAATTTCTTCGTTCTATAGACCTGAGACATCAAGTTAAACCAGTTCCAAATTACCAAGACGCCCACCAGAAATATGTCGGACAAAGCCTCCTACAGCCAGTTCGCCTGCATCGGCACTGGATTCTCTGGCATAGCTCTGGGATGCTCTATCAAGCGTTGGTACGGCATTTCAGACGTCCGTTTCTTTGAGAAAAACGATGATCTGGGCGGCACCTGGCTAGTGAATCAATATCCAGGTACGAGCATTCTCTTCCTCGCTTTTGGTATTGCTCTGCCGTCAAACTGACCCTCTCCAGGGTGTGCTTGTGATATTCCTAGCCTACTCTACAGCCTGTCTTTCGCCCCCAATCCCGAGTGGTCCTCACCCCTGCCCTCCCAACAAGAAATTTGGCAATACCTCAACAAGACAGCCATCCAATATGGCCTCCGTGACAAAATGACCTTTAATTCTACAGTTGAAAGATGCGAATGGGTTGAAGAAACTGGCCGTTGGCGCATCACCGTCCGTAATAACATCTCTGGTATTACGTATGTCCATGAAAGCCAGTTCCTCTTCAGCGCAGCAGGCATTCTAGTCCATCCTCGCAAGCCGGACCTCCCAAACATTGAAAGCTTCGATGGTCCTGTCTTTCACGCCGCTCAATGGCGGCATGATGTTGACCTGACTGACAAAAGGGTCGCCGTCATCGGCAATGGCTGCTCGGCCGCACAAATTGTCCCGGCGATCAAAGACCAGGTGAAGCATGTCACGCAGTTTGCGCGGTCCAAGCACTGGATCACTCCCCCGATGCCAGCTCCCAACACAGAGTTGTTCCAGTGGATGTTTATTAACATACCAGGAGCCCTTGCCTTTTTCCGCTTCACCACATTTCTACTGTGTGAAAGGAACATGAAGGGCTTCTTCATGAACAAGGCGGGTGCCGCGCATCGCAGTTTTTTGACCGCCAAGGCCACGAAATACATCAAAGATACGGCTCCCGAAGAGTATCATGACATGCTAATTCCCGACTTTGAGATTGGCTGTAAGAGGCGCGTAAACGACATGGGTTACCTTGCGAGCCTGCACTCCAAGAGCGTCACGCTCCGGAACGATGCCATTGAGGAGGTGACGCCTACTGGCATCCGCTCAAGGGACGGGTTCACAGAGGCAGACGTCATAGTGCTGGCAACTGGCTTTGACTCAAATACATTTTGCACAAATATTAACATGGTCGGCCGAGGAGGCGTTACGGCCGAGGAGCATTGGAGCTCTCTTGGTGGACCGGGGGCGTACAGCTCGACCAGCCTTTCTGGCTTCCCCAATTTCTTTATGATACTGGGTAAGACATCAATTTTTTTCTTAATCTGATCTACGTTCAACCAGTCTAATTTGTCCCGTAGGTCCGAATACCCTTACAGGCCACACTTCAACCATCATGGCGGCCGAAAACAGCATCAACTACTCTCTTCGACTGATCAAACCCATCCTGCAAGGCAAGGCTACTTCTATTGATGTCAAGCTTGACGCAGAGAAGCAGTACATTGATCAGATTCAGACGGATCTCAAGGGCACGGTGTTCAATTCCGGGTGTGGCAGCTGGTACAATAGGGCTAAGAATGGAATTGTGCACAACGCCATGTCTTATCCCTATTCGCAGCCCAACTTTTGGTATCGCTGTCTGTTTCCTGTCTACAGGGATTTCAAGTATGATGTAAGTTGATTTCCCCTCCCCTCCCCAGCTCTTGTCTTTCCTTTTCCTTGCCGCCCCTAGATCATCTGATCCTGGTGACCCCAATAATGCTAATACGCCAAGGCAGACTGCCAAAAATCAACCCCGTCAAGAGGTCTGGAAACGAGCCGCTCGGTATCTTGTCTACGCTGCTGCGTCTCTGTCTAGCTTAAGCTTGATGATATCTGGCAGCAAGAATATGTGGGATTTGACAAGCTATGTGTCTTTCTTGCAAGATCAGGCAAGCGTATTTGGGAATGGCCTCGCGGCATACGCAAAACTGCGCAGCAATTAGATGAAATATGCCACAAGTTGTGATTAGATTGACCACGTTGCACATCTTAAGTATACTGAATCCAATTATTACTATCCTAGACACAACAAGTTACGGTGGAAGGGAGCACAAGTGCTGCTGCTCCAGGTATCACAGGGCTTCATTTGGCACAAAGTCAGCGGCTATCTGTCCGGACATTTCATCTGTACGTCCGCAACCTTTCAAATTATCTCTACCTCCCCAGTAGGTACTAAAGTACGAGTAGTGGGCTCGCCACAACTATCGGACTGGGAGATCCGATGAGTACCTACCTGTAGGCACCACATCGGTAAACCTGGTTGACAGATTATTTCGCCGTACCTGTCAAGCCTGGTCCCGATTCTCGCCTAACAATCCCTCAGGTAGATCGCACATTATGAGGCAAAGTAAGACACTAATCACAGGATCCCTGGGGGAAACTTCCAAGTTATCGGCTTCCGAGCTCAATACGTGGGCAGGATCTCAACCATGTACAAAGCGCGAGAACGTGCGGTATCGGGGTCGGACGGGTCATTTCCACAGCTCTGTTTTGCTTTTTCCATGCCAGGTGAAACCAGCCAAAAAGCAGAGAGAAATATCTGCCACCCCCCTACCAGCCGTGCTGCCTGAATGCACTACGCATGCATGTCTTATTACTATTGGATTAAAATTGTTTGCTTTTGGTTCGCTCTAGCCTCCGTTCCCAGATTTGCTTCTCCTCACAATGCCCGGCGTGATACTCACGCGCCTATCATAACCAGGTTCTCGTCACCGACAATCTTAGCTCCCAGCCTCTTTGATTCATGCGGCACGGACACGTACGATGATGCCGGTCAGTTGCCTGGCGAAATACAGCCACGGCCGGTGCCGCGGCCCAATTACCGCCGAGTCTTGGGCTGGTTTGCGTAACATTCACAGGAAATCGTGGCGCTTCAGTTGGGGCCTCATCTGGCTAGGGACTCCTCCCGCACGGCAGAGACATCTGAGACCTGGCACGCCAAAAAAAAACTGAATGACCTTTCTTTTCTGTTCTTCTGCGAGAGTTTACTGAGCTCGATCTGGGGTTTGCAGTGTCGTTATCGGCGATCGAGAGGAGGCTCTTGTCGGGGTTGCTCGATGGCAGACTCACCCGCTCTCGTTCTCTCGCTCTTTTCTGTCTTTCTGTCTCTCTTTGTCTCTTTCGATTTCAGGCATAAATAGAGCCAGCTGCCGAATCTGTTGTTCAGCTCTTTTTCCATCCATCAGACACTATTTCGTGCCCGCTTTGGCTCTCCTGGCAAACTCGTTTCTTTTACTTTATCGTTAATAAGCTGCTCTCCAAGTTCACCTACAAGTCAACATCGGACCTGTGCGTCACGGCTACAAACGCACAAGGTCAACGGCACTTGCCACCAAGGACCATGGTTTCACATAATCAGAAGCCAAAGGCCGGGGGCAGTCAAGATCCCAACTCTGCCCGTAAACTTAGACCGAGGCCCAAGCCTAGCTTTTGTCGAAAAGGCGACTGTCGCCGAGACGATCCCACGGCATCATGTATTGGGTGCGACACAAACGCTGTGATAAAAGAGATAAGAGTTTGTCTCCCAAAGGCGGCTGCAGACGATGGTTCTGATAGCACTCAGTAAGTTCTGTATAGGGCATTGCGAGCATCAGGAGAAACTAGAATGGATTGGGGACTAGAAGCTGACTGATGGATGTAGATGTGACATTACCATGACCACGGAAGACGATGACAATGATCTCATGAAGATTGATTCCAGCAGCGGCAGCAATGACAACGGCGAGGATGAAGTTCCCCACACGAACGCGAATGAGGGTGCTGCTACTACAGAGGATAACTCGTCCAAAACAGAAGAAGTGCCGATACCAGCCCAGAAAGACATCGCCTTTCAAGCTCGCCCACCTGTCTTGGCACTACCATCGGAGCTCCTCAGTAGTATAACTCCCTGGACGCCCGTGGACTCCTCGACACTCATGGGTCCTCCAGCAGCCAAGAGCCATGCAACGCACATGGCCGCTACAACAAGCAACATATATGCTTCGATACCTATGGATACTCCAGCAATCATGAAAGAAGCTACATCCATGAATCCAGCAGCATATTACGCAAGCTTCCCTGGATCCTTGAATTCTGCCTCGTCTGTGGCGTCTCCAGCATTTACGGCCCCAGCAACCATGCCTCCTCGAACAGTTATGGGTCAATCCTCCATGAGTTCCTCCGCAACTACAAACCCTCCGACAAGCATCGGTACTCCAACAGTCACAAATCCGCAAGGGTTTGTGGCTTCTCCAACTTTCAAGGGTCCTTCGACATCCATGTCTCCTTCGGCAGTTGGTCCTTGGGTGTCAGATACGGCTGGCCCAGATTTCATAGTCCCCCGAGAAGACATAAGCACAGCAGCCGACTTTTACTCTGCCGCAATGGATGATTCTACTGAGATGGGTTACCCAATGATCAGAACTCCCATACCACTTAGAATTATCAGGCCAAGGGTCAAGGTCAATCGTCTCCGAATGAGGAAGAGACCTCCAACAGCAGCACGTCCAAGGCAACAGCCGGCCTTGAATCCCGGGGCACATATGCTTCCTTCGCCAGCTGAAAATTCCCGGGCACCGGGGGAATCTCTAGCTCCCACAAGTTCCTCAAACGCAGCCAACCCTCCTTCAATTACAATTTCGGCGCCATCCACGACTTCTCCCGTAGAGATTGATAGTACAAGAGGCACAACTTCTCCAGTTGTCGATAACAATCCTCCGTCACTCGTGAGTGCCACGCCTGAAACAACTTTTCCAGTACCCACGGGTCCGGCACTCACAAATATGGCAGTAAACGAGAGCTCTTCGGTCGTTAGTGGCCCAACATGCACAAGTCTTCCGGCAACCACGGATGCCCTTACTACTGAGAATCCCCAGGTAACCATGGATTGTGCACTACTCAAGAGTCTTTCTGCCGCCCTAAAAACGGAAAATCCTCAGATGGAAGCTCATCTTAAGGCGTATGAACCTCCACCCACCAACGCTGGGAATTACTTGTATATTATCCAGACCAGCTACTGCTATACATCCAGAGCGGCAGATGGTATTCCTATGAAGCTAGATCCAATAACCAAAAAAGAACTGATTCACTTGGAGGTACTCGTTACGAACCCCCCTATCTCCTCCACTCCACCCTTCTTCATGCCACCCCGAAGCTTGTCCATCTATCTCCTCAAAATATACCGCCACGAAGTCTACTTCACATACCCATTTTTCAACATGAACCAATTTACGGATGTTGTGATGAAGTTCTTTATGCTCATCACCAAATCGGATGTCTCATCAGCCTATCTTGGCCTCGGTTGCTCAGATGAGTCCAACCCCACGACACCTCTGTTCCAATGCTCTCTCTTCATGATGCTCTGGCACGCTGTCTACTTTGCGAATATAGAACAAGAAGACAAGGAGTTTGCTTCCGCCATTTTCTGGAAATGCGCAAAGTTCTTCATGACGGAGGAACTTCTCGAGACTAGCTGCCTGGCAGCCGTACAGACCCAACTCATCATCGCCGTTGCTCTCAACAGCTCCAATCTTCAAGGAAACGAAAGGAAAATTCCCGCTGAACTGGCTTATCGTATTGCACAATGTCTAGGAATTGACAATGAAAAAAACCTACCTACAGCCGCTGCAGAAGGTGTTCATGATGCCAATAGACAGGCTTGGTACGGATGTGTCATGATGAATCTGTAGGCATCTCCTTTCTCATCTTCTTTCTCCTTTCATTTTCTCTCTCTCTCTCTCTCTTTTTTTTTTTTTTTTTAATTTCACATTTTGTTGACAATCTGCTTCCGTCCTCAGGTTTTCTCAAACAAGACACTCCCAGTTACCCCTGAACTCCGGCATGAGCAAGTCCCCGCTCGCTACTCGTCGCTATCAATCTCCCGCCGGCAGCGTAGATTTCAACTTCTTCATCAATTGCGTCATCCGCGCAGAAGAGTTGGAAAAGATTCTAAAGGACATCCGCAAAACTCGTGAGTCAGTATTGGAACCATTTACAGAGGATTTATACAAACAATATGCCACGATTGTTCCTATACTCCGCGGAAAGCTCCGCGAATTCATCAATTTACTGCCCAAGGAGCTCGGTTGGGGTATCTCTGGCTTACCAGACGAATACGTTCGCATTGGCAATTTTAATGAGCCAAAGGCAACCTCAAATGCCAAGTAAGCATACTGCAGCGCTGGGTAATGGTGGGCATGACAGTTTTGACTAACACATGCTAAGCTTCATGCACTTGCGGGCCATGCTCTTCCGACCCATCCTCATGCATACAGGCATAGACGGATATCTTGAAACCAAGTCGATAACAATCAAGATCGACCCTGTCGTCAAGGATAAGACTCTTACGTATGCAATGAGCTGTGTCAACACCGCCATAAGTTTGATTGATTTCCTCTACAAGAGATTCCTAGTCGAGATAAAGAACAACAGAGAGTGGTGGTGGAGTCCATACCGTGAGCTTGTCTCTTCCAGTTCTTCATATACCTCCCATTTTCAGACAGCTAACTTAGTCGGAACAACAGATACCAGCACTGCAGGCCTCGTCCTCATCATGGCTCAGACGTCCCCAACGCTATGGTCACACGTCCAGGTAAGCCTTGTTGAGAAGGCCTGGAAGTCTTGTCAACATATGCTCGGCTATGGCGGCACGGACAACCACTTTCACGAAAGGGCTCTTCGGTTTTTATGGGGTGTAAACAAGCGCATTGCTGGAATCTGTGTGCTTGAAAACAGATATGATGTCCTCAAGCTTAGACTCCCAACACCCGCTGTCACCTGGAGCTATCAAAGGACGCCTCAATCGCAGTCTGTGAATCGCCGTTCACCAGTTCAGGAACCCGGAAGTACCTCACATCCGGCATATCCCAATTCAAACAGCAATGCTCCATTACAAGCTTCGAATCCAAACCGGTGGCCGAGTGCGTTTCCATATGCAGCTCCTTCAAGCTCGAATGCAGCTCCCTTCACAGCGTCGGCTGCTTCCACAAATTTCACCACCAGGTCCTCAGCCTCGAATGGAATGACTTCTTCGGGATCTGGAGCAGTTGCCAATGCGGCTTTTGCAAACTATAATACAGTCCCTTGTGCTCCACTACCGAACACGAGCACCGTTCCTCCATTTACAGCTTCATCGAGCGTTCATACAACTCAATTCACAGCTCCCTGGACGTCGGGTGCGGTCCCACCCTTCAATGCTCCGGCTTCTACTGCCTATCCGGTATCTGATAGCTCAGGAAGCGGCCCTTTCCCGTTCTCCTGGGATTCAAACATGGTTCCGCCTGCTGCTCCAGAGACTGCCGAAGTTTCCTACACTGTTGCTTCACACTCAATGGCCGTTACATCTACAGATTCTTCAGGGTATACCATAGCACCTTATGCTACCTCTTCACAGTGGAATATGACTCCATATGCAACTTCTTCAGAATCTGCTACCTTCGCTCATACTGATGGTACGGACTCGAATACAGCTCCAACCACAACTTCTTCGTGCGTTACGCCGGCGACATACACAGGTCCCTACACGGCATTCTCCGACCCCAACGCAACCCTCTACACCGAAGAATCCGCGAATCTCAACGGAGCAGTGTGGCCAGATATGTCAGCATATAATTTAACAGCTGCGTCTTCTAGCACAATGACCAGTCTGTCGCCATCCAATCCCAACCTTGCTAATTATGGCAACATGGAGGACGTTGATGGCGCCGAAATGGGGATGGGGACACAGGTATTCTACCAGCCATCTACTAAGGGATATACATATTATAGCCCTGATGATGACGCATTTATGGCTTGCAATGAACAGAGATGAGGACATCCGTGGGTTCAAGGGTGAACACCCAATGAACAGGTTGAGGGCGTCTCTCAACATACGGCTGGGATGGTAAGAGATTGAAAAAAAGAGGGACGGGTAAAGGATACGAAATGGGAAAAGAGAAGGAAAGGAAAAAGAAGGAAAGAAAGGAGAAGGGAATGAAAAGAGAAGGGAATGAAAAGGAAAGGGCGGGTAGAGAATGCAAAATGTGAAGCGAGAAGGAAAGAAAACAAAAATAAAAGAAAAAAAGGAATAAAACAGACAAGAGCAAAAAAAAAAAAAAAGACGAAATGGGAGCCCCTTCTGATGGTGGCTGATACAGAAAGCACGAACGTGTCTATAATGGTAGGCAATTGCCGGTATCCAATTGCCATAGTGTGTATCTAGTTGCTTAATTTATTTGGGATTTATTTATATTCTATTGCTTGTTGTACATTTCCCGGGTAGTTGTGGTTTTGCATCTTCCACCAATCAAGACCATCTACTTGCTATGCCGTGTTGTATCATGCCATGCCATGCCATGCCATGCATTTCATTCTTCTCTGTCCTCTCCTCTCTCTTCCCAACCCTTCTCTCAGTAATGCTGCTTACCAGTGCCTGATACGAGCAGAATCACGCTGCCCAGCTGCCGCCTCACGTCTTCCTGGTTCACGTCGTGTGTGTCTTCCACCTCGCCCCACTGCTCGGCCTGCCAATCCACCTCCAAGCTCGTAGCCTTGGAGGCATGTTCAACACTAAAGCGTCCCACGGGGACGGCATGGCCAGTGCCCACGGAGCCCTCGCTCCATTCGGCGACAACTCTTGCTGCGGCGACAAAGCTCTTGCCGGCAAGCACTGCCCTTTCCAGTCCGGCAATTTCCCAGGCATCAAGGCCCATAACCCATCCCTGGATTACCTCCCGGACGCCCTCGCTCTGTTTCCGCGGCATGATGGAGTGGCCGTCCAGCACGGGCTCAATGGTGATCCCTGGCCACACGTTGGTCGTCAGATAGCTGACTGTCTCCTCCGCAGCCTTCTTCTGCACGTCCCTTAGACTCTCCCCCGCGTCATTTCTCCTATCATGAGGGCCCGCGGGAGGCGCCCAGCACAGCAGCGAGTCTGTATCCAGGTATCGCAGGACAGTATGGGTAATGGTTGTGCGAATCTTGGTGGCTTCGGGGCTGTTGGATGCGTCATCGTCGAGAATGTCGAGAGCACGGCAGATGAGGCTGGTGAGGGGGATGAGGTGCTGCTTGGTAGCTTGCTGGGCAGACGTCAGGATGTCCCATTCAAGGGCCAGCGCAGAGGCGAGGTTCGGCTTGGAGAGCGGCACTCGAATGATGGCCTTGGTATTGGGGTGTCGCAAGGGCCGGGCATCGAGATGGACTTGCAATGCTCCTGTAAATGATGAAATTAGATTGACGCCGGTAAATCTAAAGCGGACAGGGGCCGCCACAACTGTCAATTGTGACACTCGTAAAGCAACGTACCGTCGACCTCTCGTACAGTCACCTCCTTCCAGAATCTCCTAGCCACGCCGCTCGACTTGCCGTCCTGCGCGCTTCGCACTTCCTTGGCCGTCTTCAACAGTTCAGCGTGCTTCTTTCGTCGGTCCAAACGTTCCTGAGCATTTCGAGCTGCCGGCGTGGGAGGATCCGGGGGAGGTCCAGTACCGACTATCGGAGCAACATTGGCGGTTCTGGCGATGCTTTGATGAAAGGGCCGGACGAATTGCGGGCGAAGCAATGCCAGCTGGCGGGGTATTCGCGAAGGCACTTTCATCACTGTGAATGTCGATTGAGGGACAAGAGGGAAATCTAGAGGGAATTCGGAAAAGGACAAAGTAACAGAGAGAGGGGAGAGGAGATTGTGGTTTGTTGGTGAGGATGGAAAATTCGCCGGTACCTGAGGAGGATCAGTGAGTTTTACTAGCAGCGAATGATGTCAGCCTTTAGGGGATATAATTGGGGAATGGCGGTCGGTGAGGCGCCTGGGGTTTTTTGGTGGCCTCACCGAGGGGTTGGTGGATCCTAGATGAAGCAAGCTGCACAGTATTATGTCTCATCCAAGACGGCTCAATATGAGATGAATTAAAAAAAAAATTTGAGAACATGATATGTTACAAATACTAGACATGAGATGTAACGCATATATTTCTCTACAGCCAATGCAAACAAATAAAAGAGGATTAGGAATTCAGAGGTGGAACGTTCTATAAAGCTGATCCATGATGCACATCTCGTACCATGTTAGTGACTTGGTACCTCTGCAATTGCCACTGAAGCGCAAAAGGGTCCATGCGGGTAAACGGCCATGGATGAGCTTCCATTTACAATCATTTGCAGTCCGACTCGATGCTATCAAACTTGTAGATCCAGCAAACTCAGACAGCTTCTCAACGATCCATTTCAAGCAACACTGACAAGATTTATTCAAGTTGTCAAGCTTGTCAAGGTACCTCTTGTAAGCCACCCGCGGACCATCTTCGGCAAGGCGCCTCGCTGTCACGTGACCATGCACGATCGTCTCTCATCCCTGAGCCTTAACGTGGCTCTACCGGGACATTGGCCAAACCGCCACGACTCCAATCACCAACATCCTCTCCGACCAAATCGCCCACGATGAGTTACGGAAAAAAGGACGAGGATGCCGACCTGGGCTTGGTCAAGGTAGATCGGACACAGGTCTTCCAAGAAGGTAACAATTCCGCTGCAAATGCGCCTGCATCTCTTCACCTCCTACCTTCATCCCCCACCGTCTCAGACACCTTTGGGCAAAGTGGCCAAGCTCCAAGCTAAACTCGGAGGCACACAGCTCGATTGTTCAACAGCTCTCCGATCCAGCCTCGACGATGCCGAATTCTCCTGACCAAGATCGCCCTTCTCCTCTACACGGGCGAGTCATTCCCCAAAAATGAAGCCACCACCCTCTTCTTCGGCATCTCGAAGCTCTTCCAGAACAAGGACGCCAGTCTGCGGCAGATGGTGCTCCTCATCATCAAGGAGCTGGCCAATTCCGCCGAGGACATAATCATGGTGACTAGCACCGTCATGAAGGACACCGGCGGCAGCAGCGACGCAATCTACAGGCCCAATGCCATCCGTGCTCTGTGCCGAATCATCGACGTAGGTGTTCTTACTGCGCCTTGGGAAGCTTCTTTTGGCCGCGAGTTGCTAACAGTGAGGCAACAACATAGGCTACCACGGTGCAAGCCATTGAACGTGTCATGAAAACCGCCATTGTGGACAAGAACCCGTCTGTTTCCTCTGCGGCGCTTGTTTCATCCTACCACCTGCTGCCGATTGCTAGGGATGTCGTGCGACGATGGCAGAGTGAGACTCAGGAGGCGGCCGCCTCCTCCAAGTCCTCTGGTGGCTTTTCTCTCGGCTTCTCTACTTCCAGCGGCTCCTTGCCCATGAACAGCTCGACAATGGCTCAGTACCATGCCATTGGCCTCTTGTACCAGATGCGCTCGCACGACCGCATGGCCCTGGTTAAAATGGTCCAGCAGTTCGGCGCTGCCGGGGCTGTCAAGAGCCCCGCTGCCACCGTGATGCTGGTCCGACTGGCCGCGCAGCTTGCCGAGGAGGACCCCTCGCTTCGCCGCCCCATGATGCAGCTTCTCGACGGCTGGTTGCGACACAAGAGCGAAATGGTCAACTTCGAGGCTGCCAAAGCCATCTGTGACATGCGCGATGTTACCGACGCCGAGGTCAACCAGGCCGTCCATGTCCTGCAGCTGTTCCTGACCTCGCCCCGCGCCGTCACCAAGTTTGCCGCCCTGCGAATCCTCCACAGCTTCGCCTCTTTCAACCCCAACGCCGTCAGCGTCTGCAACACTGACATTGAGCTCTTGATCTCAAACTCCAACCGGTCCATTGCTACCTTTGCCATCACCACTCTGCTCAAGACTGGTAACGAGGCTAGCGTAGACAGGCTGATGAAGCAGATTTCGGGCTTCATGTCGGAGATCACTGACGAGTTCAAGATCACCATTGTCGAGGCCATCCGCACCCTGTGCTTGAAGTTCCCCAGCAAGCAGGCCGGCATGCTGACATTCCTCAGCGGCATCCTGCGCGACGAGGGTGGCTACGAGTTTAAGCGCGCCGTTGTGGAGAGTATGTTCGATCTGATCAAGTTCGTCCCTGACTCCAAGGAGGACGCGCTTGCGCACCTGTGCGAGTTCATTGAAGACTGCGAGTTCACCAAGCTGGCCGTCCGTATCCTGCACCTCATCGGTCTCGAGGGCCCCAAGACCGCCCAGCCTACCAAGTACATTCGCTACATTTACAACCGTGTCGTCCTTGAGAATGCCATTGTTCGCGCCGCTGCTGTCACAGCTCTTGCCAAGTTCGGCGTTGGCCAGAAGGATCCCGACGTCAAGAGCAGCGTCAAGGTTCTGCTTACGCGTTGTCTAGACGATGTCGATGACGAGGTTCGAGATCGAGCCGCCTTGAACCTGAAGCTGATGGCCGAAGAGGATGACGAGATGGCCCGAAACTTTGTCAAAAACGGTAAGTTATCTTTTCCTTTATATAACATTAACAACGATGGCTCACAGCTGCTAACATATTCAATTCCACAGACAACATGTTCTCGCTCCCCTTCTTCGAGCACCAGCTGGTTCTGTACGTCACGTCAGACGACAAGTCTGCGTTCGACGTGCCGTTTGACATCTCCAAGATCCCCGTCGTGACCCGAGAACAGGCAGATGCCGAGGACAGGACCAAGAAGCTTACCGCTACAACTCCCACATTGAAGGCGCCAAAGGCCGGCCCAGCCAAGACACCAACAAGCGGCGCGGAGGCTGCGGCCTCTGCCAGCGCACAGGCACAGCGATACGCACAGGAGCTGATGCAGATCCCCGAGATGAAGGAGTTTGGCAGCGTGGTCAAGTCATCGCCTGTCGTTGAGCTTACCGAGGCTGAGACTGAATACGTCGTCAGCGTGGTCAAGCACATTTTCAACGAGCACATTGTGCTGCAGTACGAGGTCAAGAACACTCTTCCTGACACAGTCCTAGAAAACGTGTCGGTTGTAGCATCTCCTTCAGACGAGGAGGACCTGGAGGAGGTATTCATCATCCAGGCCGAGAAGCTGGCCACAAACGAGCCGGGCAAGGTTTACGTGGCGTTCAAGAAGGTCAATGGCCAGACGTCACTGCCCGTTTCCACATTCTCCAACGTGCTCAAGTTTACAAGCAAGGAGATTGATCCTTCAACGGGCGAGCCCGAAGAGACTGGTTACGACGATGAGTACGAGGTGTCAGAATTTGACCTCAGCGGTAGCGACTACGTCATCCCTACATATGCTGGCAACTTCAACCATATCTGGGAGCAGGTTGGCGCTTCAGGAGAAGAGGCGGAGGAGACGCTGCAGCTGAGCAGCATGAAGAGCATAGCCGGTAAGCCATATCATTTCTACAAACCTCTTTTCTTGTTCCTTTTTCCCCCTTTCATACTAATAATGAGGCAACAGAGGCAACCGAGCAGCTGGCCAAGATTCTATCCCTACAACCTCTCGAAGGAACCGATGTCCCCGTCAACCAGAGCACGCACACTCTCAAGCTACTGGGCAAGACAGTCAACGGCGGCAGAGTGGTGGCCAACATTCGCATGGCATACTCGTCAAAATCCGGTGTTACGACAAAGATTACAGTCCGAGGCGAGGAGGAGGGCGTGGCGGCTCTTGTGATTGCATCTGTGGCATAAATGTAGGGAAGCTGGCGTTGAAGGTCATAATGTATCGGTGGTTAGACAAACGTCTCTGTCAGTTCTTTTTTTTTTCTCCTTTCTTTTTCTCGGCCTCACGTGGCAGACGGCAAGCAAAACAGTTCGATATATCGATATATATTAAGAAGATTTGAGTGATTATGATGATTGCATGAGACGTTTTCAAAGTTCAGGACACGAAGCATCCTCTCACGTCCCCTCAGTTCGCTAAGTGACTTTGTCGCATATTTAGGCTATCCGGCTCTGCTCTGGACCTTGGCCAGCCAACCTCGATTCAGGTTAGCTACTTGCAACTACAAGGCAAAGCGACGGCTGCTTTGAATGGATGACGAGATATCCAGGACACTTTGTCTCTTTTGAGCCTTGGTGTGGTGGCAACAGCCCGATGATGGATCTCACTAAGCTGTGGCAGCTAGAGCTCCTTAGCTTAGGTACACCTACAGCATTACCGCATCCTGGCATTGGAGCCTTGGAACCTTGGAAGTTTGTTCATGACGGTCCCCCGAGCCGAAAGTCTGTGGAGCCCACCACTTTGTACGAAGGTTGATCCCTCAAGACATGATGCATCGCGAGACACAAGGAGTTTGTTCGGTTTTGTTGGGATTTCTCGGAGCAAGCATGATTACGTCACCTGACGACATTCTCAATTTTTTTTCATTGTCCGTGAGGTGAACAACTGTTTTCCAAGAGGTGGCGATGCATCACATGGAATATATGTAGGGTAAGTGAGGCGAAGCGCATGACCTGAGACTGACATGATAGCGATAAGGCACCTACCTGGTACCCGATATGGAGTACACAGGGTAGATGTACTACGAGTAAGATATGTGTAGGTAGATTTCGCCAATTAATACCTCCATAGATGCCTGAGTTTTGCTTTATACTTTGGTGTGTTTTTGCTATATTCTTTCTTCGTCAGCTTGCGTCGTATGAGAGCGTATACCCATTTCGTTCGTATTTGATGAGCATCGCCTCGTACCAGCGATTAGCCTAAGCGCTGTACAGTACTAGTACCTGTAGTCAGCAGATTAGCGACCTGGAAGGATGTTGTGAGACGGCTGGGCTTATCCACAAGCATTGACAGCGCCAAAGACCGCTGAAGGATGACCGCTATGCCAACACCCAAACGCGCCACTGGATGCAGCCACAGGCGTCCAAATGTCTCAGCCAAACATGTGCCAGATCGGGGGCACTCCCGCCTATATGACGGAAACGGCGTGACGAATGGCAAATAATGCAGCTGGTCCCCTAAATGCTGCGTACTGCGTAAAGACGCATATAATAATTGCTGGGCACAGGGCCTGATGCGCAATATAATCGCGATCAACGGTCAATGGCTCACAAGGCCAAACCCAGTGCATGTACGCGTAATGTGCCTGGATCTGGGCTTTCACGTGCTGGCGCTGTTGATTGTTCATGGACGGGAATGGAAGAGACGGGATCAATCAAATCAACCCTCGTTCGCCTGCAGGTGGGGGGCCGCCATGGTTGGGCTTTAGCGGTCTTGGGGCAGGGAAACAGCGACCCCAGACGCTGAGCTGTGACGAGATTTGTCTAGAGGGGGGCCCCAAAATAATTCAGGTACAGCGGGTTGGACGGGGCTGGATTCGGCCTTGCGTACCCCGTACTGTTGCAGTACTTGGGAGGAAGGTACTCCAGGGCCAGTGCTAGCGCATCGAGACCTCCGCCGCAAAGTCAATGCAGGTAGAGTGGCTGTATGGGGTACAGCATCCCTCCAGCGCCGGGTTGCGGTACACTCGTACCTATCGGAGTACGGAGCGCGGCTAGGCGGCCAAGGCCAATCTCCCTGGGGACGCATTTTCCTCCTATCGTGGCTTTTCTACTGCTCAAACCTGCTCTGTAAACCATCAAACGTCAACAAAGATTGGGAAAAACAAAACAATAATCCACCTCGCATAACGCGGTCCCCTTCGAATCCCCGTTCATCTCGCCTCGCTCTTTCGTGGAGCAGAGTGAAGAGAAAGAAAACAGCCGCTCGGTCGCTGGCGCGATGAACGCCATACAGCAGAAATGCCGCCCGAAGCATCAGGTCCTGGTGCTCAAGTGCTATCCGCGAACCACCAAGGGAGCAGTTGACGTCAAGCCAAACAGCAGCGAGCTGAGCTATCTGCTCTACTACGCGACCAGCCGGCGGTCCAAGATTCAAAAGATTGGCGCCTTTCTGGAGAAGAAGACGGCCAGCGATGTCTGGCGAATGCGCATTGGGTACGTTGTCGTGTCCGGGCCTTGCCGGGGCATCCGCCTCCAAACCCCTCGGTGGCGATGGCCGTGGTTTGATACTGGCGATGATGTCTGAGGTGTTGAAGTGTTTGAAAGCTGACTGTTGCGGCATTGCGCCTGCTTCTCGTGCAGTAACGTACAGGTGACTCTTGGTATCCTCGCCGCTCTCGTCGAGAAGTCGCCCAAAGATGCCGTCCTCATCGCGCCGTGCATCCTCAAGATCCTCGACCTCATCCTCCGGTCCAACGACATCACCATGATCGAATCCTCGCTGCCAACATGGGAGGCCTTTTGTGAACACCACGATCCGTCGTCCCTCTTTGCCGATCAAGCATATCTCAGCCATTACGTGTCCGTCGTTCGATCCTACGCGCAACTTGCGTCGACTCGAAACTCGCCAAACCAAAACGCTGCTGCAAGCCGGCCGGTCCAGATGCGATGGAGGAACGCTGGGTTGGGCGCCATTAAGTGTATTTCGACTTCGGATGCCCTTTCCTCAGTGAGCGGTCGCCAAATCGACGTCATTGTGCCCATGATTTTGGAGAACCTATGGACCGACGATGAGACGCTGCTCGACCTGCTCCTGGAGCGCGTCGAGGCGGAGGAAAAGGTGGACACGGAGAAGCTTCTGCGACGCAGGACCAGCGTTGCTACGGTGCAAAATGGCGAAGCTGGTGGTGATGCAAACCCGCTTGCCATCTCCGGAACCGCCATGGACGCCGACAAGATGGCCGAAGAGGACACTGGCGTCTTGGCGATGCAGTGCCTTAAGAGCATCTTTGTGGTGCCCTCCCGATCGCAGATCCACTCGGCGACAGCCGCCCTGCTTAAGTTCATCGCGGAGCGCGTAAAGCAGGGAGAAAAGGTCATGGCGAGCAACTCCGCCGACAATGGCAACGACGATGGCTGGGCCATCAAAATCTTTAGCATCATTGCTCGCTGGGCTCCGGTGCAGGATCGCTATGTCATCTTGGTGATGGCCCTCGATACCTTGACACATATTCCCATGGGAGACGACAACCTGGATCAGCACGTAGCATTGACTGCCATGATCGATTCTCTATTAAGGTCAGACATCAACCTCATTGGCTTGAGTGTCATGGATGTCCTCTTGGGTCTCATCAAGCAGATCAGGAAGCTCTTTACTCTTTCCAACGTCGGAAGCCGAGCCGAGACTCCTAGCGACAAGGCGGCGACGGACAGCGACCTGGAGCAGAAGCTACACCAGCCACAACGCAAGGAGCTCCTGGGACGACTTGAGCAGTGCATTGGAGATCTTGCCAGCCACATCTACTACGCAGACCAGATCTCGGACATGATTGCTGCCATTGTTGGCCGACTAAAGCCTGGCCGGTCGTCCAGCGCCCCTTCAACACCACAAGGCGAGAAGACGGACGGCAACGAGCAGCAGAGCAACCCTTCGCCTCCCTCGGCGACGGCCACCGCTGATCTCGCCGAGGGCCAAACCAATGGCCTGGTCGACGTCTACTTTTCTTACACCCTGGGGCGCATCTCGGCACTCCGTATTGTCAAAATTATCCTCCATGTTGCCAATCCCGCGTCCAAGGCCAGAACCAATGCCGACTTGGGCCGCAACAGAGTGCCCACTCAAGTCTGGGAAGGCACACAGTGGCTTCTCCGGGATCCTTCAGGCCAAGTGCGGCGTGGATATGTCGATGCCCTACTTACATGGCTGGATCTGGAGACGACTCCCATCGATTTGCTGGCCAGGGACGAGGCGCTTGAGCCGCACAAGTCCACAGCTGCAGGCATTCTCGCCGCCGCCAAGAACACTCGTGAGTTGCCCAATGGCCGGCGTGCCGTATCCAGCGCGTCGAACAAGGACCGCCAGCCCAGAACTCGCCGTTCGCAGTTCCTCCCGCAGCTTCACCTCGCCATCTACGACAACGCCCTCCACTTTGTCGAGTGTGACAATGATCTTGCCGCACTGCACACACTGCTGGCAAAGCTCGTGTCCCGTCTCGGCGTTAACGCCGTCCGCTATGGCGTGCCCATGATTTACCGCCTTCAGGAGGAGATTTTGGCCGTCGATCAGCCCATCCACAAGGTTCGCATCGCGGCTCTGTGCCACGGGTACTTTTGGGCCTTGACCGATAAGTTTGAGTTTGAAGGTTCTGCAGTGGGCAGGGCGATTGGAAACGAAGTCGCCCGGCGCAAGAGCAAAGGCTTCTGGGTACCCGGCATCCACGTCCCAGCGCTGGCCATCGACCAAATTGGGCCGTTGGGCGTTGCGGCACCTCAGCCCGAATGGGATCTCAGCCTTCTCGAGACGGAGGAACTCTTACCGTTTGATGACCGGGCCTCCTTGATCCAATGTATTGCTGTGGGCTACGAGGAGAGCACCTCGTTTCCACCAAACAGCCCTTCTGCCTCGCCCGGTCGATCGCTTTCAGGACCTATTCTCAACACCCCCATGAGTCCCGGTTCGTCCATGGCGATGGCTCCTGACAGGTCATTGGAGCTTCCGGATCCCTACCGTGAGCAGATGATGACAGAGTGGTCCAGAGAGCAAGTTGCCGCTGCCCTGGCCGCTGAGGGCAAGACGGAATCCATCACCGGTTCACGGACGGGCACTACGGCTACCGGCCTCAGGAACCTGACCATCAGCACCGTCAACGGTAACAACGGCTACCTCCCGTACTCGCCCTACGGCAGCCAGCATAACCTGCGACCACACTCTTCCCAGACGCACATGGCGGACCAGAATCATCTTGGACCTCTTGGCCCCTCGCCCAGATTCCGGCAGGGAAGCATTCGAAGCGGCATTTCCCAGACGATATCATCGTCGAGCAAGGCCGGCGTCGCGTCTGTGGAACAGCTCAAGCGTGTGCTGTCCGGCAACGCTTCTCCCAACACTTTTGGTTCCGAGGACGATAGCGGCGAGAGCATGGTGAGCTACGAGTATAGCCCGTCAGAAAAGAGCTTCAGCCCGACAGGCACAGACCCTGAACGGCCAACCACGTCGGCTGACGGCTTCAGCAAGAGGTCGAGGTCTGGCAGCTCTGGCGCCCCGCTGAGCGCTGGCTCGAACCGCGACAGCTTACCAAGGCTCTACCTCGATGGTGACCGAGAGGAAGAGGGAGGGCTAGGCCTGGGTGTCCCTCCCGTGCCCCCGCTTCCCAACCTCAGCGTCCTTTCGGAAAAGGGAGGGCAGTTGAATGGAGGAAACATTGCGGTTCAAGATTATGGGGTAAAGGCTCCTAATAAGCGTGTTTCCAACAGCCGAGGAGGTGACAGCATTACATCCCGGTCCATCTTGGGTGGCCACGATGATCATGGCAGAACGATGGACCTGCAAGAGCTTCTGAGAGGCATCGACAGCCGTCCTGGCGAGGGTAGCTTGGGCAATTTGACCAGACCTCCATACTAAGGGGGATATGATATAGGCCCTCCCTTCTGATTGCACAACTACGACACATCATTACAGCAGCGGTGTTGGAGGAACTCAAAGTGAGAGTTGGTGTAATATCCTGGGGGCGAAGAGCAGACTTTTGCCCCTGTCTCATCAGCTTCCATTCATCTCACCTCTTTCCATCTCAAACCCCATTTTCTCGCGCGCGAACACACACACACACACACACATTTACACACTCACACCCGCATATTCTCGCATACTAGCATCCTCGCATTTACATCCTCACTCACATATATACGCCGCTGCGCACACTCCAAGGGGGCATCATCAGCCACCCCCCTTGAGTTTCTCTTTTGTATCTGTTACAGGGACAGGGCACTCGACAATGGGAAGAACGAGTGCAACGATAGAGCATGTGGAAGATGGTTGGATGAATAGCTCAACTCGCCTTGAATTTGTCACGTTGTAAGACAAACACGCACTGAAAGCACAGAAATTCACATGACGGCAAACTTTGCATCTCGGAGACAAAGAAGTCGACGCTCACGGATTCCTTTTTCTCAACCTCAATCTTTTTTTTTTTGTCCTGGCTCCTGTCATCACTCTTTTCCATTTCATTGTTTTTTATCCCCCAATTTTATTCCCCCTCTTACTAGCAGCGGGTTCGCGTCTTGAAAAAACCCTTTTTCCTTTTTCTGAGTTGTCTTTTTTTTTTTTGTTTTTTAATACTGCAATGTACCTACCTACTAGAAAGGCGGATTAAGCCGGTGTTTTAATTTAGAATAACGGGGTTGAGCCTGGAGAAAAAGTAATCAAGTCTTTGCCGAGTTTGCATATGAGTATCAATCTCTTTTTCTTTCTTTCTTTCTTTCCTTTTTTTTTTTTTTTTTTTTTTTTTTTTTTTTTTTTTTTTTGGCTTTTTGATGTATGATATTTGTGAGGCTCAACTACCTAGGCAAAGCATTTGACTTGGGCAACGTGAGACTAACATGAGCGGCATTATGGCGTACGCTTTGTTGGAAGTTTCTTTTGTTGTTGAAATCTTGTGGCAACGAGATGCTGTAATCTGATATCATAATGTCAATTCAATTACTGAAAGCATGATAGATGTGTAATCCATCCTATAAGTGAGAGACAAGAAGAAAGAAGCATCAGGACCACAGCAAGATTGAATGGCTTCACCTCTACGAAGAGTAATTATACGTACCGTAATTATCACAGAGGAGTATAATAATATCTGCCCCGTTGCTTTCTCTCGAATACGTCACAATGGGACTGTGGCTTCTATCTCCTTCCTCAGGCAATCAGTACAAGTTTATCTGTACTTCTTAATTTTCTGCCTCTTCTGACCTCCTTCTAGTCAAAAACCACACCTCACTTAAACACACGCACGCACAAAAAGCATCGCTTCTTCGTAATCACGCAAAACCGCTCGTTTCGTTTCCCAACTATTTGACACAGCCGCATAACGCGCAGGCATGTTGGCCCGTTTCACCTTCAGTGTCTGGCGCGGACTAACCCCGTTACAGGCCCTTCAGCACCATGGAACAGGCCGCCAAATTACACTTGTCCTCCCCCCTGCTCGATCCAGCAGCTCCTTGGTAACCCCCTGGCTCGTCGGTCGGTGCCTCGAGGCCTCTCTTCTGTTGCCAAGCCGCGGGATGAACGAGCCTGTTTATGAGTCGAAGGGAACCTTGACGGTCTGGATCGATCGCTGCTGGGACGGAGCGAAATTCGAGCTTGCAGAATACAAGCAAGTATTATTGCCTGTATGGAGGCGATGATGAAGGCGGCAGGACACGAGCACAGACACGAGATGTGAGGCGGCGCACGCATGGAGACAGCCAACCTCATCTCATGGGGACATGGACATTGGTCACGCCTCGCCACATGTTGGTGCGTCTTGACATCTAGCATCAAATGCTAGTGCTGCACCTGCGCTGCACTGCAGGCGTGGATGCGGAACACGATGGTTGAATTGCAGCTGTTCTGCCGCAGACTCGCATGCTACTAGCTTCACCGGCACTGCTGCTAGCATTCATTCTATTAGCAGACCCGCGCCGTGTCGATCCGCTCCCCCCGAGCACAGCCTCACTCTTTGTCTGGATCAGGGCAGCTCTTCGTGCTGGCAACCCGCGTTCTTTTCCCTCATCCCCAAACCTCTTTCTCACTCTTGGCCCCCCGTTGGGCATCCTTTCCTTCCCACGCGAGACGACAACCGCAACGACACGGTCTTTCTCCAGTCGGTCTTACTTACGGAGCATATACTAGCTCTAACTTTCATTACGTCAATAGCCTGCCGAATGCTGGCTTAGGACCCCTGAGCAATCTGCCTTTGTTCTTTGTTAGATCCGAGCCACTCTTTCTTGGATTAGCACTACGAGCGCTTGTACTCCATCCTGCCTACTTTTTGCTCACGCCATCACATAACCACCCAGACTTCCACGCGCACATAGACGTATACACGTATAGTATACCATCTGTTCTACGAGTATGTATGCACGCTCGCCTCCACAACCCCTTGCCGCTGTTGCTAACCGAATTAAAAGCCTGCAGCTCTGGTGGGCTGCATCGGTGGAGAACCCCCGAGGCTCACTCATTTGGCCTCTGTTCCGGAAATCTTGCATCTGCTTGCATCTCAGACCCGTCCCACGCTGCTGGGCTGAATCATACCGTTTCCTTCAACCGCCTTGCGCAACCGCCACGGCTCGGTCCGGGCCATGGATTCATACGATGACGACATCCGGCGGCAGCAATATCATCCCTCGCACTCGATCCCCGATGCTGCTTATCCGGACGACTCGCCATTCCGGCAGCAGCAGCAGCTCCAGGCGTCCTACAGCCCAGGAGGCTTTGGCGCGAGCCCTTCGCATCCCTCGCATGGAATGACGCCTTTACCCTCCCACGTGGGAACTCAGCCTGGATACCAGCCTCAGCATCAACAACAGCCTCAGAACCAGGGAACTTGGCAGCCCTACGATATCCCCAGCAGCCCTCCGCCTCCCTATGACCCAAACCAGGCTCCCAGCACATACCAGTACTCGCAAATCGATGCAACGGCTCTCGCCAACCCGGCTACACGTCCAAATACGCGCGTCGATGTAACTGTCCAAACGGGGGGCATAGAGATGATGCCGCTACACGGCGCGACAGTTGCCTTGTCTCCTCAAATGGCACCCTTGGCTCCGGGAGCCTCGACCTCTGCGCTGACGCAGGCCAGCAATGCTGCGGAAGACCCCTATAAGTTAGACGCGGCGGCCGCGGAGCGCAGGCGCAAGCAGAGGCGCCTCAAGATTTGCATCATCCTCTTAGCCGTGCTGTTTATGTTCTGTGGCGCGCTGATCATCGGTGTGGCCTTGGGTGTTGTGAAAGGGGCACTCAACAAATCATCCGATCATGGTCCTAGTCCTGGTTCTGGTCCTGGTTTCTGATGTTGAGAAACGTTAATTTGTCTCCCTCGGCTGCCGCGCCTATGCTGGGAACAGTCATGCTTTGATCTACAAAAGCCGGCGTCTTTCTTGTTCTTGTTCTTATTCTTGTTCTTCTTCATGTCTTACTTGCCGCTTTTTTCTTCATCCTCTTCTTCACCCTCTTCCTCTTCCTCCTCTTTCTTCTTGTTTTCTTCTTCCCCTTTCTTCATTGTCCTTGGCACAGGAGCGATGGGATTGTGCCGTACATGAATAACAAGGGACGGTGATGATACGAACTGTATAAGCATGCTACCCACATCATGTTATGTGCGAGCGAGGTGTCATGGCGTCTGTCTGGTTTGGTTTATGGTTTCGAGTGTCATTTTGGCCTATTGGTTTACTTTTGCAAAGAGGGCTGGGCGTGTGCCCGGGTGTTTTAGCATGTTTGGTCTTATTTTTGGACGGGCGAATAGATATTGAGACCCAAGATCTGCGGATGGTAATCAAGAATGGGCGGCCGGGACAGATGCGACCTATGTGGCATTGCTCGCATGCCAGAGACAGTTGGTCATAAAGCTGCCATCTGCTGGGGGCTAGGAAAGGAAACATGATTATGATAGCTACCTAGCACGAGCTGAAAAGACTGGATGTAATTTTTGGAAACATTGTTTTGGCCACCGGCGATTTCTTACTGATTTCTTGGGTTGATTTGCAACATGATTCGCTTTGCACATGTCGCGTATAAAGTATATGCGAGGTATGGCATGTTACATTCATCATGGCACTTGCTAGCTGAGACGGATTATTCTATTCGTGAGCATCAGATGCCAGATATAGAGCATCATCGTCGAGGAACTTGTTACATCCTCTGGCCTTGTTCTCCGGCATCGTTGCTTGTCACACGGCACAGCCACGATGCCCTCTCCCGGGGCCATGCTTACACGAGAAATCTGCCAAGAGTTGCCCTTTTCTTCACCGTGTCTTACAAGTATGTTTATACTACTAATATGATTGCTACTACCAGCAAAGTTTGCCACGGCTGTCAGTCGGCAAGCCGATGCTTGATCCCTTTCACAGCACGCACTTACACAATCCCTGCAAAGACAAACCCGCTCCGTTCACCCCCCACCTCTATACGAGGCACGACAATGGCGAGTTGAGCAACTGCCATCTCGATGAAGATATTCGCTACGGGTACGGGCAGAAATGCCGGGACTGAAAGCCATGGACGTACAATCTAGCGTGCGTCGATAGCGGCAGTGGCGGTATCTCGAGACGAGCCGTGGTGGATTAGCGGCATCGCCGTCAAGGTTTGGCGGCAGCGGGTAAGCTAGGACGGGCTGGGATTGGATTTAAGGATATTACAGGCCCAGCTCGCATCTCCAATGTTTTTGCCATTGCAGGCAATGCTGATTGCTCCGGGAAGAAGGCAAACGGAGGAGCCGTTTTTTTGCTACTCCATACATGCACCTAGTAAGCACATGACTCACAGCTTCAGAATACTGGGACTAACACGGGCTGCTTCCAGGAACGGTGACCGAAGAAGTGGGATCTGCCACTTGGAGGCGAGCTTCTGAAGCAACATGTCGGTTCTCGGAGTGTACAATACCGAGCTTCTGTTACTGCATCCGGAGTAGCATGTGCCTTCTAGATTATACCAACCCGCGAGTCTGGGGGATCGGAGCCGTGGTTTGCCAAAAAGAGTTGCATGTGATGGTATACTAATAACACATCTTTTTTAGTGGCCCGAAGGATCGACAAACTCGATAGCTTCAAGAAGCACCAACAGCCATCGGTGTCAGGAGCAGAATAGCCCACTGAGGAAAATGCTCTCTTGCCACTCGTTCGAACCAATCCACCGTTCAAGACGGAGGTTTCCTGGCAGCTTCCGATTTTAATGTGACTTATAGACCGGGCTCGGAGGATTTCTGCGTGGAGACGGCGATGCAAGCTGCAGGTATGTCCCCGAACAGAAGGAGGCAGAAATCCATATGCCGGCCGGGGCCCCGAATTGTGACGAAAATTGCTGTCAAAGCAGAATCAGTTTTGGGGGCCATATCCGCTGGTCTGCCTTGTAAGCGGGACATCAGACCGACTTTGTGGGATTTCCTAGATGGGATGAGACAGCCGCGAGTGGGTGCAGAATTTTTTTTTCAAACCCTCGCTTGCTTCACCTCTGTTGTCAGACGCGGAAGAGCCTACCAGTATAGGTAACTCGCTTTCGATGAAGCCGAGATCTGAGTCCGCCGTAAGAGAGGCTGAGACTCAGCTTAGTGACTCTGGAAGTCTGGCAAGCGCGAGCCTTCTTTTCCTGTTTACTTTTACTAACCTCTTTTTGCCCTTTGCCCTGGCCTATTCTTTTGCGGGTACTGTATGGTGTGTTCCTATAGCAGTAATCTGTGCGTGGTTGGCGAAAAAGCCGTTTGCCTGATGTCCTCGTGACGATTGTTAAATTGCTCAAGAATAGCGGAAGCGGCCTCGGTATCCCGCGATGAGTTAGTATCTGCGCAATCTGAGACATGGCCAAGGGCAGAGACCGACTAGCCCATGACAACTTGCTACTTGGGACGGAATCGCTGTTGGCGATGGTGGTAGTAATAGTAGTCAGATTGTCTTTGGTCTCGAGACACGGGTTTCCTTTCTCGGATTAGACGAACAGGAAGCACTTGGAGAAGGGATGAGACTGACAAATGACGGACCCAAATGAGAAACAGAGATCATCGTTGAAGCTTGCACGATGAAGTTTAGTTTCCGAAGCTCATGGCAAGCCAGTAGGAGATGGCTGCAGAAATCGGTTGCCCAGGTTCCGAGAGAAGGTATTCGCATCAAAGAGCCATAAAGGACAGAACTACGAAGTAGAGGAAGAAGAACGGAAAGGATCAGAACATACCGAGAGGGAAAAAAAGATCGACCCATCCTGGACGATTGGCGACCCGCAAGTGGCAGAGGTTGCTGAAGCTATATTTGAACCAATCTTGCCAAGGCAGTGCCAGATGGTGGTGGGTAGTAGGGATTAGACTTGTGCAAGCATCCAAAGTGAACCATGTCCCTGAAATTGCTCGAAAAGGGCATGGGCAAGGACTTTTGCTTGCCTTATCCTTCTGCCTTGTACTTACTGGGAGGTAGCCAAGGCAAATACTAACTTCGTACAAGTGAGATGAGGCAGGAGGTACGGGAAGCGAGTTGGGAGATTTGGGCACATGGAAATTGAGACTGAGGGCAGGAAGCGAACTGGCAGTTGTTCGATTCTTTTCTCTTTCAACCAACTCCTACCATACCGGCATTCTGTAATTTCTGCGGCACTGCCTTATGAACACTCTCTACCTACGACAACATCTAGTCTTTATCTTTCACCTGTCACCTGACAGCTCTCCTGCGGTTCTTTCTTTTCTCTCCCTTCGTCTCGACGGTCTTGGCATTCATGTGATATGAAACGCTGACAGGTTTGTTGCATACAGACATGAAGACATACCGGGAGCCTGCAAAGCTGATCGCGGACTAGCTGGCCCGCCACGCGCGAGATGATGCAACGGACCGGCCTCGTTTTTGACAGCTTACAGGCACTCGTGCTAGACAGAAGGACCCTGGCTCAGCTTGCTTGTTTGGGTGCCCGAGCCGCTAAAACACGCGGGCGGAAACGAACGAGGATGGAGGATAGATGCACCAGCAACTGGGTAGCTGTATCTCTACTCTATCTGCAGCCGCGGAGATGATGCCGCTAGTGGACGAAATGCCTGGCCAGGAACCCATGGAACGAGGCATCGCATGATGCTCAATTTACAGGCATTACAGGTACCATTGCAAGCACTCGCACCCGCGCCGCACTTTCATCTCATCACCTGGACTTGTCGTCAAGCACTCAACACCCAATGAGCTCGTTGGCGCGCCTCTTGGACCCCATCTATTGTCTTGCTTTCGAAATTAGCACGGTCCTCGGGCTCCGTCGTTGCGGGTTGGGTTGACGGACGGCATCAAGGATTACTACCCCAGCAACCTGGTTGGTGCTGGATTCGTAGCTCATAGCCATCATACCCAGAAGAAGCTTGTTTTTGCCACTGACGGACTGACAAGCACAAGCTCCAGATGTCCGTGTTTCGTTTCCGATACTGTTTGCTCTCCCTCTGGGCGCCGTCACAAACGACTCATACTTTGATTGTCTTGTCTCGTGTCAGGGCTCAATCCACATGCCGGAATCCCGCCGCTTGCTCTCTCCATGATGTCCAGCAACTGACAAGTTTACGCGAGCCCATCAAGCCGCTCTGTGCAACCCGAGGCCTTTCGGATCACCACTGCCGGGACCCAAGTTGAAGCTGAAGCTGGAACTGGCACCACCCACTGTGTCTCGTGCAAATTCATACTCATATGCGTCTTGATTCCGGGGCCGTGGCGCGCCATCCGGGGGCCAGTTGAACCGCCCGATGCCACCATGTCTGGTTGCGTGCCTCCAATTTTCTGCTTCCCTTTTCCTTTCTTTTGCCGGCAAAGTCATGGCTCCCTGCCTGCGCCGACCGAACTTACACACCACTCTGAGACATGCCCTGCGTCCCATTGGCTCTTCCCGTGTACGCCCTGTTTGCTTAGCTTGACATTCTCTCAAGACATGACATGGTCCGTGTATCTGCCAAAAAGTGTCTGGCAAGGTAGGCACAGGTTGATGCCTTGGGCTAGCATTGCGCATAGCGTGAGGGTTTTTTCTCCCATCCTATTTGCTATGATGCTCTGCTCTTTTGCTTGAATTGGATTTTACTTGGTGACTAGGATCCCCCTGCTCTGGTGCGTCCCAAATCCTTGGACGGCGGACCCGACAGGAACAGTTCAATTTTTGAAAGGGGATCCTCATTTTCAGTGCCCCTGCTTGGTCCTGAGAATGCTTTCGATTGGGCACCAAAAACGGAAAAAAGAGAGGAGTCATCTTGTAAGAGAGCTAGTACTCACTTCCAAGGCTACTCAGTACTCTCCTATTGCCTTCTCTTGTGTCTTTTGTATGCAGCACTCGTGTATCTTTCTCTATTGTCTCCCTTGCAATACTATGCTTTAGCTTTTTTTATTCTTCCTCCTCATTCTCCCTTGCTTGCTCATCTGCTGAGTAGCCAAGCGGTAATACTTACGATCCATGGTATTAGTCCGCCCGCTTTCGCCCGCCCTTGTTTCTCTCATTACACACACCCTCCTCCTTCTCTTCCGTCATAAAATGGTGCTGTTACATTGCTGCAACCCCCCGGCTCAGTCCGTCCGGTACTCGCTCGTACTAACACAAACTTAGAACTCGACTCCAGCCCGCTCTTCGAGTCCTCGGCACTAGTCCTGGTGTTCAAGTACCCTCAAGGCTGAAGGCTGATCAAAGTGCATGGATGTAGTACGAGTATGCCATGCATGTTGTAGATATATATTGCCCATGCTTCCTAGCCCAAACCATGCTTGCCCTATCCTGCCTGCTAATCTAAACTACTAGCACCCCCATGCAAGTTGTGGCATCATTTTACATGTTGAATCTCTGAGCGCTTGCTGTCGCAAAGGAGAAAGACGTGTTTGGTCACCTGTCACTTATTGTCATTATCACCGCTTCTGTCCCTCTCCCCCCTGCCTCCAATTTCTCACGCAAGATTGAAATAAGCCAGAACGTGTGAAAGGAAAGAGAACTCAATCAAAGGACAGCCTACTTGAGGTGATTCAAGGTGTTCAAGCTTCAAGCCATACAAGTACCTAGGCAGACATACAAACATACAAGCAGTCAGTCAGTCAGTCAACAAAAGAGTATACGATACTTATCACCCGCCTCTTTGAGTTGACGGGCATTCCTTGGTACTTCCAGCACCTGATTATACTCTTCTGCATCCTTTTTAAGTCACTCCGAGATCCCTCGTCTCTACAAGGTACGGAGTATTATTTCCTATCCCGACACCTACATGCGCCTCCCCCCATATCACATATATATTCTATATATACCCACGCGGATATATTTCCCTACCTAGCCTTTACTTCGCATCTACCTACATATGTTGGCGGAGATATGTCTGTATACGCTCTACATCTATGATCCTTTATTGCCCTAACCAACCAAGATTTCTCACTCCAACCAACAGACGATTGAAACGACTCGACGGATTCGATACGCAGCGATACGATACGGCACGGCACGGCACGACTCTCCATTCAAACCCCCCAGACTTTCTTTACACACCCCGCACTGTTTTACATCATACGCACCAAAACGCCGCCATCCCTAAGACAATTTTTTCATTCTTTCTTTTTCTCGGCGCCCTACTGCAACTTTGTCTCTCTCCCTCCTCTTAGCTCAGTCTATCTTGCAGGGCGCTTTTCTAGGGTGCTGCGTGTTGAGCTTGGCATCTGATCATTTATCCAGCTGCCATCGGACCCGATCACGACTTAGATCGTTCCTTTTTCTCCCACCTCGTCCTCTTCGTGCTGCGAGACTGTTTCAGGCCATTGCCACTCGCATCACTGATCCTCACTACCAGCATCTCTTCTTCTCACATCTTCCCCTCCTCCCCCGCCTCTCTATTTATTTTGTTTTATATTTTACACTTGTTTTTCTTTTTCTTTTTTAAAAGCTTTTCTTTTTCACCATTGTTACTACTAGGTGGTTAGTGGGCTAGCACCTTCCCACCTATACTAGCCGTTGCCCGCAGTAGCTTCCGTACTTGTGCTCTGCTATATTTTCTCGTCGCTACTGCTCTGCACCTGCCCATATACAAAAGCGAAGAGAAGCCCTTGTCCCTTCCTTTGCTGCCCAAATCCGATCAACACCCCCCTTTTCTCAAGCCAAGCTTGCTCTCTTTTCCTCCTCCTCTTTTCAACCTCCCCTTTTGAAAAAATATCGTCAAATCCTCATCACCTCTGTCTCGCATCCTGATTGCGGCCACCTCTGCGAAGTCACAGTATCGTTCCAATCAGCATTGTCTATTTTTTCATCCTCCTCACAACCTTCATCTGCATCTGCTTGACCCAACCAACCGCATCCTACCGCCACGACGCTATTCTCCTTCCAGCTACTTTTTCTACCCCCAAAGGCACACACGAGCTGCTATCAATCAATACCCTTGCCAACATTCAAAGTAGGTACTTTTGTCATAATTATTTCTTTTATTTATTTCTTTTTTCTCCCATCCTGATACGGCCACCGCTTCTTTCATCCTTGTCTCAACCCGTTCCAAGGGGAGAATCAGAAACGAGAAAAAGAAAGAAAAAAACAAACAAACGGACAGATCGTTGTGATAGGGCAAGAAAAGGAAAAAGAGAGAGAGAGAAAACAGCATCCCATCCAGCTCGCGGCTACTTCTGCTCTTGTTCTCTCAATCTTCGCTTAAGACCCCCCCGCCCTGCAAAGCCGTTTTTAGTGCTGCAACTCGACATTCCCAGACTAGCAGCAGCCAAATCAAGTCGAACGGCCGATATCCTCACAATCCCCGTCGTTTTGCAATATAACCGCCATTCACCGCCCCCACGACGGTTCAATTTTTCCGGCTCGTCTTGAGAGAGTGACATTATCTGATTGATTACTCACCCTGGCGATTGCAACACGACGTCTTGTCTGGCCTTTTTTTTTCTCCCTCTCCTGTGCCCATTGCCTTTGACCTATCGCGGCATTCCCTCATAACTCGCTTTGCTCTCGCCGTCTGACCGTCGTCCAGCGTTTCAATTGGCCAGCTTTTTATACCCCGGAACTTGCAGCGTCTGCGGCTACGCGAGACGAACAGTCCCGAAATTTGTCTCAGTGGCGGCTTCGTGTTTCACAGCGCATCGCCGGCTCGGCCCTCGAGGCTTTATATAGCCCTGTGCACCATCAAACCCGCTCCTCGTTGGACTTGAAAAGCACTGCCGGCTGGTTACACTGCTTTTGTCTCGCCTCTTGTTATAAGTCTCAACCCTTTAGCCTGCATTGCGCCATATATCACCGTTTGCCATGGCGCCGCGAAGTCCCTACTCGTCGAGGTAAGGCAGTAACCCTGCGACATCCAATTGACCTTGGTCGATATCGGATGATACTCTCCTCTCCTCTTCATGTCCGTCTCAAACGTTCTCTGTCTAACCGCATCGGTTTTCATCTCATAGCCGTGAGCTCCATGTGGTTGTTCTTGGCGCAGGTTTGTCACGCCTCAAACTCCCATGCCGGACGTGCCACATCGCTAACCGTCTTGCTTAGGTGGCGTCGGCAAAAGTTGCCTGACTGGTAAGTCTTGTCATCGCCTATCCCAGCCACAATTTTCAATGCATTTCCTAACAGCAGAGCAGCCCAGTTTGTCCACAATGAATGGATCGAAAGTTACGATCCTACCATTGAAGACTCGTACCGCACTCAGGTCCAGGTCGATGTAAGTTTTCCATGTCCCTTGAATCATTCTTGCATGCGCATCGTTGCCAAGTTTCTAACACTGTGTTTCCGCTCTCTAGGGCCGACAAGTAATTCTGGAGATGTAAGCCTTCTGACCGCTCTCTAACCATTGCCACATGCCTTGATTGTTGTTGGACAGTTTCTAATATCAAGATGACAGCCTCGACACAGCTGGCACCGAACAGTTTGGTATGTTCTCCTTTGTCGTTTCTTGTTCACCCAGTAGGGCATTTTCCAAACTAACGCGCGATTAGTGGCCATGAGAGATCTGTACATGAAGACCGGCCAAGGTTTCCTGCTCGTTTTCAGCATCACATCAGCCTCGTCACTTAACGAGCTGGAGGGGCTTAGGGAAGAAATCCTTCGCATCAAAGATGACGACAATGTTCCTATGGTTATTGTCGGGAACAAGGCCGACCTGGAGGAAGGGAGAGCCATCCCCCGCGCCAAGGGCTTCGCAATCTCACAGAAATGGGGAGCTCCGTATTATGAAGCCAGTGCCAGAACTCGAAGTAAGTGTATTTCCGCTACACCCCGTTCAGGGCCCCAATCCATCGCTCTCACTAACCGTAGCCAAGCAAACGTTGATGAAGTCTTCATCGATCTCTGCCGACAGATGCTCCGCAAAGAAGATGATACGACTGATCCCGATGACAGTTCAAGGATAGATGCGCTCAAGGCATCCAACAACAAGCGCAGGCGACGCTCCAAGTTTCGTGATAGCACCCATCCGCGATGCGTCATATTGTAATCGGCTCATCCCCTATTTGACAACTGAAAACGCCCATGTGGGCTACGGCAAAGGGCACACGGAAAAGTTGCCAACGAGAACAAACAGTGGAGGAACCCCTTTCATCACATGGACCGCATGTATATACCCGGGTATTTGATTGTGTTTGCTATTGAGCAAAGCGGAATTTTTTTTTTTTTTTTTTTTTTTTTTTTTTTTTTCACGCATGGCAGAGCGCTTCACCCTCACATGGTTTTGTCCAAAGCCTCTCGACGACTAGCCCTATGTATACGACGAAAAGGCTCTTGTGACCTAGATTCGAGCCCAAACACATTCGGAAGACAACAAATCGATTCGTTCCTCTTCGCGGCGAAGACTTTGCAAGGCCGCCATCACCTTACTGTAACTTCTTCACCTCGGAACAAGCTGAGACTAGATGTGTGCTCGACTTTCTTTCTTTTTTCGTTTTCATCTCCTCAATACTAGAAGAATGGGTGGTAATTCCTGGGGAGGCGGGGGGACATGGTACAAGACATCGACGGCGTTATTAGACTTGGACGGGCAAGACTTGGAACAGATGTTGAGATAATAGAAGCACGCATACTCACTCACGTGGCGCGGGATGGACATCAAAGAAGGAGTATACAAGAAGGAAGGGTTGGGGTGACAAGCTGTAGCAATTCCATTTACTCCTTACCCGCAAACAACAAGGCTTCGAGGTGCTTCTTCAAGATGATTGTTTCCCACCAAATTTGGCATGCATTTCCCCGTCAGACAGACAGTCTGTAGCAAGGACCATCCTTGTGACTGCTTAGGAAGCCTCTCTTAAAAAGAGTGCTATGAAGTCGTTGTTCTCGGGCGAAATGATGGAAGAGCGATGGAGGTTGATAACTATGAACGAATAGACACGAAGACAAGCACTAGATAGAAAGAAGACAGACAGCAAAGGAAAGAAAGAGTAAACCGAATAGACAGAATTACACAAAAAAAAAAAGAGGTAAGAGAGGGAAAAAGAAAGGGTCTGGCCGGGGATTGAACCCGGGACCTCTCGCAAGCAAAGCTGTAGGGTTTACCCTAAGCGAGAATCATACCACTAGACCACCAGACCGAAGATGTTCTTCTTGATGAAATGGAGTGAAATATTTAGCATCATATGCTATAGCATTACACGCCTGGACTGCAAATATGAAATCGACTTACAGACGATCAAGGCATTTCGATCATTCTTGTCTCTCTGATTCGACTTCACGGTCGGGTTGCAGATGGAGTGTTTGTGATTACTTGCCCAACGGGATCCACAATGCCCCAATTCATGCAACAGGCGAATACACTTGACAATTACGTGTCGAATATCCAAGACATCGATCGGCCTGAGTGGCCCAACCATTCTTCGAGACATCACCGCGCTGATCGCCTGGGTCCCGGAGTACAGCCATGAGTAGTGCTCATATGGCGTGCTCGACAAGGTTCGAACGATGAATGAAGATAACATGTCCGATGTCAGCCGTATCTATCCCTCGTGTGTGAGGAGATATGGTTGGCAAATAGTGCTTGAGGTTTCTTCGTATACCTCGGGTGTGTTGGAAGACATCTTGGAGTGCCCGGTGGACAGCTAACTGTTTGCATCTTGGGCTTATCCTGCGTATCCAGTAACAGTGCTTGAATGTGACTATCGCGAGGGACTTGCATGGTGATAGATCACCTCTGGAAGGAATGAAGCGGAGATCATAAGCTAGCCAAGCATGTGTTTTTTTTTTTTTTTTTTTTTTTTTTTTTGAACGGTTGACATGGACATGATGATATAAATGCACTTCTCAGAAAAAAAAACGTAGTTTGAAGGAACCAGTAATATTCAAGGCTCACGATGAGACCAGACACGAAAGCAAGTGAGGGGGCGATGTTGGCTGAGACAGCGCGATTCTCACTGCAGTATCGTCATCAACTTGCAGCATTCCCCAGAGCCCGTTTCGGATACAGGAGAGAGAGACAGATTTAGGACAGACTGCAAGGAGGAGAAAGGCCGGATGACGTCGACCTGTTGCGATAGGTTCAATGGATGCGCTAAGGAGAACTTCGTCTCTTAGATTGAGTGTAAGAATTAACCCGAAGGAGCA
Source organism: Trichoderma breve (assembly GCF_028502605.1). Taxonomy (NCBI): domain Eukaryota; kingdom Fungi; phylum Ascomycota; class Sordariomycetes; order Hypocreales; family Hypocreaceae; genus Trichoderma; species Trichoderma breve. The sequence goes on from NC_079232.1 coordinate 5,862,208, forward strand.
TCTCCGTGATATCAGAAAATGATAGAGCGCAGGTGATGGTCGAGTGGGGAAGTGATGGGGACCCAAGGGCAGAGAAGCTGGCCTGTTTGAATCTTCAGGCACTGCAATCTCAACGCAGACATGTATCGAATCTGGCATAAGGGTGATTTGAACAGGGAAAGAAGCAATGGAACTGCATGGTTTGGAAATGACCACTTGGCCGTATAAATGAAGTCGATTAATGTAATGATGAGTACCACAATTCGAAGAAACTGAAGGAAAAGCACGATCACGCATTCAAAATGCCCAAACTCTCATTTCGTTCGGATCAGTCAATATTTTGAAGTCTGAATCGGACACCGAAGCACGGAGAGAATGGCTTGTCTCGTAGATGTCGACTCTGTCCACTGGTTACCGTGTCTATACGCAGTGGAGAATGCATAGAGTGAGACGGTTCGTCTTTGGTGGAGGAATAAGTAGTGCGGCAAGGCATCCAGCATTAGAAAATGGGCACCAGTCGAATTATTAGTTTCTTCTTACTAGGAGATAATGAAGACGTACCGATTGCCAGTCCAGGGAGATCAAACCAAGAACAGCACTGGCTCGAAGACTCTAATTGTCGACTGAATTCGACGAGGAACTCGCGAAAGGCATCTTGGAGAAGCCCGACAGTTAGGACCTGTTGTTCGCAGAAACAGTTGCTGCTGTTGTCAACTCACGCGGGCTGCTCTGGCGTCACGCGCTCCGCCCATTGGAAAGTTGCGCTGTTATTACGGCTGTTGGTCGAATCGGGCCAACTACCAACATTCCGCGCATGATATTGGTGATGGATGCATGCTTTTTGACGCATTACACCACCCTACTAACGGATAGGCAGAAGGAAAACGCTTCAAGGTTGACTGGAGGTACGGCTAAACTCTGCGAGTACCATGAAAGAAGACCCTGGAGACGAGTTGTTTTCGTGGATACGCTCTGGAAACCTGCCATGTGCCCAGTCGATTAGGCTGAGATCAAATGTCCCAAATGTAGTAATAGCTTGCACCGACCAGAGCCACTCAGCTCGCGCTTTGATACAAATTGACTATCAGATCAATATGCGTAGCTCCCTACTTATTATGTTGCCAACGAGCACAGGCTGATTCTTACCTGAGGTAAATTGTGAATCGAAAAGGGGGGCTTTTTTTCATCTGTCGGCGGCAGGCCGAAATGGAAGCTTTCATGAGCCTAGAGAAAGCGAGCGAAGCAGCCCACTTTCATCCTGCTGAATCCAACCACTTGGTGGTACTACTACTAGTAGCAGCCGAAGACCACTCCGGGGTCGATTCCGCCTTTCCAGTGTGTGTGGGTGCAAGGTGAAGAAATGTGATTGACATGGGCTGACACACAGTAGCGCGTCGTCTGCTTCTAGCCATGACCAATGAACTAGTATCTCGTAAGGAGGCCCACGCCTGGGAGTGTACCGTTCAAAGAGCATTCCCAAGGGTTGAAAAGGAGGCCCGTTGTGTGCCGTACGAAGTGGGCGTCGTGCTCTTCCGTGCGGGATGTGAGAAGGTATGGATGGTATGGCCCACGTGAGTTTGGGAGAGATGCAACTTGGGCATCAGGGGTGTCGATATGATCAAGATTGCGGCAGAGGCTATGCGTGTTAGTCGATGCCTGCCGTTTCCGCTTGGCCGAGAGGCGGGATGAAGATGCATACTTGTATATAACAGTAGGAAGAAAGCGGAGATGAACTGGTGTGGCATGAATGAGCCAAGGGCCGAGGATAGAACGCGCAGTGAGTGGTGGGCAAGCGTGGTTGAAGCGATGCCATGATGCCGGCACAAGGGATCGGCTCAGCATGAACATGGCAATGTGCCAAGAACCCCAAGGGCGAATGAGACGACAAGAACCATGAGCTTGGCCGAGGCTGAGGATTCCGCGTGCCAGATGCCATGACCAAGTTTGGCTGCATGTCTCGAGTCGGCTGCAGTCACTGGAGGGTTGGAGGATTTCGGGTATCATATCCTTAGTAAAAGTTTGGTTAGCAGGAGGGCGGAACTGTAGTTTCAAGGTGGTGGGTAGAAGCACACAACCTCGGCGCACTTCCAGATCTAGCACGCGATTGATGCCTGTTGCCTCTTGCTTCAACTCACATAGTTCCGAAGGTGATGTAAAGGGGAAGAAAAGAAGCGACAAAGTAGAGGGAAAAATTTCGCGGTGAAGAGTGATTTCGTAGGCAAATGGCGAGATGAAGAAAAGAAAAAAAAAATCAAGCTTTGCTCGTTGTGGCGAGCGAGGGCTTAGTTTAAGCGAGCATGAGGAGGAAGGAGCGCGGTGATGATGCCACTGAGCTGTGGAATATTACCAGGTACCAGTACCTAGACGGGCGAGAGGTATTTTGTCGACTGATACAAGTAACGAAAGGCTGTATAATAATTTACCTTGGGTAGATTAATACTATAGTAGGCATCTGTTGCAACAAATGCCTGCCGATGATAGGGTGAGCATGTACCTGGAGGCACTGCTTAATGTCGCGGAACTATTCGGGATAGTCGTATCGTGAGAGCATTGTTCTAGATGCTGTACAACAAACGCCTCTCGACGTCAGTGCCTTGAGCTGTACTGTGGAAGCCCCGTAACATATAGTAGATACCTGTCTGTATTCCTTTATAGGCGTTGTCAAGCTGTAATGAGCGGAACTGTATTCGATATTAGAATACTACCTTGGCCATCTATTCTTCCATTGCAGGTGGCTGCGGCGACATGGCGTGTCACTATTTCCAGCCCTACGAGTCCATCGCAAGGGATCAGAGCGCGGAACCGGCACGGAGTTAATACCCGAGTTGGAACCGCTATAATTCGCCTGTGCTGTGGTACGTGTACCCCTTCATTTCCCCGGAGAAGTAGACGCTCAAGGGTCCTCGGGGGAACAAGGTGATGGATGAACTAACTGCGTCGCCTGGCCTCGCTTGATCCCCGCTTGTGGACACTTGTTTCTCGGATTTCTAGTTAATCTGCTCTGTACGAATCAAGCAAGGTAGCCCGTAGCACTAACTATCTAGTAGTACCATGAAATAAGGAATACTATCCGTACACGCACGGCTCGTGATCAAGACACGGGATGGTGGAGATGTATGACTAAACCCAAGCGATTTGCTCCGTGCGGTAAGATGTTAGCCATCGTGGAGCGATTCGATGCTAGTCATTCTCTCCTCTTCGTTGCCGCCGAAACCTGCAACACCAGTATAGTAATCAGTAACAAGTGGTACGGAGAATACCACTTCATAGTCTGCGTCTTTCAAGCCGCCGCCCACGACGGTCTTGTCATGACCGATGCCACTGGACATTATTTTGAGAAAGTATACGAAGTAATAGTTCTGCCACCATTTGCAGACAAGACGGTTAGCCCCCCCTGAACGTTGTGCTATGCTGGCCTGAGCTTAGCCCTAGCTAGTCGTCGTGTCTGTAAGGCAAGCGGGCCACTTCTGCGGCCGTGTGGTCCCCTCTTGGGATCAAGACTCCTCCCCTTGTCTTCTGTTCTGCAGAGTCCTACGAAGTGGCAGCACTCGTATCAGGTTGCACAACACAGACATTGAAAGGCGGTTTGCGATGACGGGCTCGGTCGTCGGTGGTTTGTAGCAACACCTGCAGAAACTCCGTTAACAGATGCGATCTGGATTCGAGAAGACTAGAATTAATACGGAATAGAACGGCTGTGCTCGTACCGTAGGTATCGTGTTAGTCGACAAGTGTATTCAAACTAGACAAAGAGCTTGCTGTACTCGTACATGCGATGGCTCGACCCATGCTGGACTGACTGATCAATGCCGGTTCCTGATGAACAGGGGCAGGTCAGCGCGCCAGTGGTGTGATGGGCGAGCTTCGTCGGGGGGCATGATCTCCCCCCCCTCTCTTGCAGCGGAACGGCGTCCGCCAGCGCAAAATGAGCGACGCGCGCGCGTCCAATGAAGCGGTAGTTTGGCATCATCTCCATCGAGGACAGCAATTTGACATGCATAAGCTGCCTTGCTAGTGTATGGCGACGGCGGCGTGTGGTTGGCCGGCCGTTGCTCCCCATAATCTGCAATCTTAGTGCTAACCAATGCGGCGTAGCCTCGTACGGAGTGGTACCTCTAGCACGACGTGTGCCTCCGAGCCGTGGGACGTACTCCAAAGTCGGCAGCGACCCCACTGCAGATAGCCCCACCAATGGGCAATTTGCACGTGCTTGCGTCTGAGCTAAAGATGGTCATGAGCCATTGCCGAATCTTGGGTGGGATGGGATAAGACCAGATGCGATGTGATGCATCAGTAATTTTTTTCGCGGTTTATTGGTGCTAATTTACGGCTACCAGATTTTGCAGCTTTGGGGAGGGGATATTGGACAAGGCCAAGCCAGGCGGTTGAGCGCGCTGCCTCCACCTGCGATGCTACGAGCACTGTACTGTACTCGCACTGCTAGGTGGTACTCGTACTTGTATCGTCTTCTCTTCGTCACTCATCACTGCACGCGCTGCTTCATGTTTGTATGCTCTCGTTTGTGTGGCGGCCGGGAGCGTTGCCGCAAACTTGCCTCGAAAATCCCCTTGGTGAGGCTCACACAAGCACGGAGAGCAACTCGGCGCATGCCAGAAGACTCAGCCCATCTTCAAGTGCCACCATCGTCCACAAGCACGTTTCAATGTTGGCTGTCAGGGTTTCCGAGGACGGGTTGCTGCCAACTTCCCGTGGGTGTGTTGCAGTGCAGGCAGTGACAGGGGCAATGATGCTACATCCCCCATGATGAATAATGCAAGTCGAGAAAAGGAGAAAAGCTAGAATAGAGAGAGAAAAATCAACATTGAATCGCCTTTTCTTTTTTTCTTTAATTTTTCTTTTCTCTGGGGGGAGCATACGTGTTCTTGTTTGAATGGCCACTTTAGCAAGCATGAAGAGCAAGTAGAAGGCGCGCACGATCCAAGGCGCTGTATTGTGCGTACCGCCAAGCGACGCGAAGCAGCAAAAAAAAGAAGGAAAAAAAAAAAAAAAACACCGTCGCATCAGGGACCATGGCGGTGTTCTAGAAGTGCCAGGTGCGACAAAACAAGTGCAAAGGCGGCACGGGTTTGTTCCAGATGATAGACAAGGCCCATCGTTGGATGCTACCGTGCAGGACGCAGTACTTGGTAGTGCTGCAGCACGCAGTGGTCGCTCAAGTACCTTCAGCAGTCGCCGGGTCTCTTTAAGCCCCCTGTCGACGACGAGCTGGAGGGGTAGCAGCAGGTGGCACAAACAAGAATGTCTCTGATGCAGCGCCTTCGGTAATGCTTCGCTCAAAGCCGCCGCAACGCGACTACAACAGGCACTCGTATAAGGACGAGGCGTTTGGTGCCTGATAAGCTCAAGCTGGGTGTTCCTTGCCTGTAGTGTAGGGACATTTAGCAGAGTAGGTTAGCAACCAGCACTAAATGTGCAGCACACGCTGCTCCATGTCGATAAACAGGATTGATGGAAGAGCATCGACTGGAGGGATGCTGCCTGTTCCGGAATAGGGCGCGAATGCTAGTGGCAGTGGCCATTTTCCAATTTGTGGATCGATCACAAACCCCACACACACTCTTTATCTTTTGCGGGACTGCCAGCCTGCAGTAGATTCTTGGGTTAGTACCTTCGTAGTACCGAGTGCTGGGCGTGTCGCTTTAGATGCTCACGCCTGGGCCGTTGTGAACGTGAACGAGGGACTCCCTGGCTTTCGCGGTGCAAAAAGGACAGGCTATCTGTGACTGAGGTCGGTCGCTCCCTATAAACTGTACAGTAGAGGTGCTGGTGCTCCTCACCTTGCCGTTGAATCGACCCGATTGCGGCGTTTGCTGCAGTTGCAGCTGCAGTTGCGGTTACAGGGACGGGTACGAGTATGTACAGCGGCGGCTCGGGCACTTTTCTTTGCACGCAAGCGGCGGCGAACAAATGGAAGCGTGCACGAGAGATATGACCTGTACCTTTTCGCCAAGGCACCGATGAATCTGGCAGAGTGTAAAAGATGGAACTCGGTGCCTAGTCCAGTGTATGCAGCTCGGCGAAAATGGTTATTGAGGCGGCGGTTTGAAAATCGTAGAGTTTTCCGCGATATTCTCTCATCTGTCTCTTCAGTCTGGGAGGCCGCAGGCCATGGAGACGGAGCCACGGTGGCTGATTCAGGGCGGAATGCAACAAATGGTCGTCTAGGGAGTGGTGAGTTGACGTGACGTGCTCCCTTGTTTACATGGATCTTGGACGGCCGTATCGAGTCTGACGAGCAAGGGAAACAAGGTGTCGCCTGGGTGCTTTGCCGGGATGAATCTAGAAGATGAGTGTGTAGTAGGGGTAATGTTTTGTGTTTGATGTTGTATTTTGCCCGTCTTGTTTGTACAGATGTACATGTACGAGTACGTGCCTCTTGCCCCCCACCACATCCTCTCAAACAAGAAAAAAAAAAGCAAAAATGTATAACAGGTCACCATAAATAGATAGTTACGTAAATAGAATTCTTTAATCTTTCTTGATCTTCTTCCTCAACAAGTCTATTGTGTGCCCCTCCACCTTCACCAAGTTTGATAACAACAAGCTTTTCCCAAGGTTCCAGATCGCGATGGTGTATATACTTTGGAAGCATTGGCGTCATTTTTGGCAAAGACACCAGACACGCAGCAAAGGGCATTTGGCACTAGCACGAGGGGGTGCCCCAGTAGCTGGAAACTACCTGCAAGGTACTGCTGCGACAAGCATGCTGACGAAACACTGGCCGGTACTCGCAAGACTAAAACCTGAAGGCACCAGGCATGTGCAGGTACCCCCCCAAGCCTCCGGGAAATGCTGCACCACTCCCCCGATTGGTCTGATGCAAGCAGCCAGTGACATTGGAAGCCGCACCGCAAATCAAATCAAAATCCATGGACCAGTTTGGCCCCCTCTGACCCTCTACCTACTACCTCTGGCTCTCTCTGCCTCTGCCTCTCTACTTCTACTCTCTTTGCCTTCTAGGGCTTCTTCTGCACTCCCCCCTCTCTCATCTCTACTGTCTCCTCTCTCCTCCTCTTCGGAGTCCCTTTCTAGGGCAACTTCAGTCGCTGTCTGAGTCCGCCAACAACCCTCCATTCACCTACTTCACTCACTTTCTCCCTTTGGATCCATCAATACATCATAACTGTACGAGTACGAACGAGTACTCAAGTCCAGCGTGTCCTCGACATCGCCAACCTAAACCCACTAAAATTCTAGTTGAGCCCTTCCAACCCTCCAAAACAATCCGTCACCCCCCCATTTGGTCCAATGCAAACTAGCGCACCAGCCCCAGCGCCAATGAGAAAAAGCCTCCCTGGAAGCAGGTCCGAAAAAGCGCCCCCATTCTACCCAACTCTTTTTCTCCTCCTCCCAGCAGAGTTCCAGTTGAGTTGACTTGGACAAGTATCCTCCACTCTCTGCTACTACGGAGTACTGTAAAACCCTTTTCCCTCAAGACGCCGCCTCTCCCCACCTTTCCCGGCTGCAACTGCGGCTCCCACCCCCCAAAAAGGCCCCAAAAGGCCCCAAAGGCCAAGCCCCGGACAGAGGAGAAAATATGCGAACTGCACCTGCGTCCGTGCCGCTGCCTCACTAAACCCGCCCAAACCGCCAAACTTTGGGCCAACTTGGACGCATCATCAACCTCATCCTCGCTTCTCTCCTCCTCCTCATCCTCGCCCTGAACCTTTTTCGCCGCCCTCGCTGCTTCCACTCGACAACAAACTTCTCTCGCGACATTTTCTTTCGCATCTTGTGCCGCGCCACTTCTCCATCCGCTGTTATCTATCTGCATTTCCCCGGGCGCATCGCATCTGAAGCGCAGTCCACTCAATTCGCCTCAAAGTATACCCTCGATCGAACTTTCCGCGCGCCGCCGACAGCATTTTGGATTCTCGTGCGCATTATCGAGCACATTATCGACACTATATAATCCTCCTCTGCCTTCGCGCTCGGAGAGCCCCCGATACCACCTCCGTGCCCTCGCCATCATCACCGCACCACCGAGCCAGTGTTGTGCAAACCGCGACCGCATTATTCATCACTATTACTAGTAGCCTTACCAGTCTTTCGCCGACTAGTTCTCTCTCATACTCTCATTCTCTCACACTCTCACACTCTCTGCCTCCTTGGCTGCGCCTCGTCATTCATTGCTCGCTGTTACAAGCCTCTTTCGTTATCGGTACCTGATCGTCATCGCCCGTTGCCCGTCGCCCATCGTCACCGCGCGCTTTTGGTTATGAACGGCGACCACAGCAGGAAACACTCGGCGCCAATGACAATACTACCGCCTTCCACGGCCACCTGGGTGCCTCACCAGGGCATCTGGTCCCCGTCACCTCTCGATGAAATGCCCAACCCAATCGACTATGACCGAGGTGCCGAGCTGAACTATGCTGCACCTCATTCTTCTTTTCCTGGGCCGTCGTCCCGCGGCGCATCTTTCGCAACTCAGATGTCACCGCCGCAGAGGATCCCTTTTTACCATGCCCAGTCCCCTCCTCACCCCAGCGACGTGGGCGCGTCCTACTTTGACTATGAGTCGCCCGTTCCTCCGGCGCCGGTGCGTGTGCTGATCCGATGCCTGCCGGCCACAACCTCCGAAGCCGACGTGCGTCTCATGCTCGTCTTCTCTCAAGAGCTCGTCAGCATCGAGCTTATGGGCCCTGACAGCTATGAGGGCGCCTACTACCGCTCGGCTCTGCTGCACTTTCGGAGTATGCGTGGCGCGACTGAAGCCCGAAACATGCTCGACGGCCGCGCCAACATGGACGGCCGCGCCAAGCTGAGTGTTAGCATCTTGTCCTCGCCCAACTATGGATCGCCCGTCAGTGCGCCATTCGCCATGCCAAACGGGGCACCCCATGCCAGCGCGGATGCCTTTACAGCGCCGGTCTATCGTCCACAGCCAGCTCCTATCGGCAACGGCTTTCCGCCGCGTGACGCAATGTCGCCGACATCGAAAGCCGGTCGCTTCTTCCCAGCTGCTCCTCCTCATCAGGACCTTGCTGCTCCGGACACAAAAGCCGGCAGCCACTACAAGAGCCTCTTCAACGCACATTCACCTATTGGCAACCACCTCGCCAACGAGGCGTCAGGACGACTGGGCAAGCACCTCATTAACGATGAGCTTGGCGATGATGACGATAGGGAGCTCCTTAGGGATTCATTTGCCTACGCAGGTAAGGCCACCCCTACCCAGCGGAGAGGCACTACTCCTCAAGACCCCATCAGCCAGGCAATGGCAAACCTGGCTCTCAACTCGGGCGCCTCTTCCACCACCTCGCCAATGCCACCGTCGTACCTTGGGGCTCTGGCTCTCGCTAACGGCAACGGCAACGGCAACTATATGAGCCTTGGACAACAGCTGCAACAGCAACAGCAACAGCAACAGCAACAGCCACAGCAGCGTCATCAACTTTCGCAACTGTCGCAGCAAAACCCACAACAGCAGTCGCTGCCGCAGCATAACAAGCAGCAGCAGCAGCAGCAGCCACGAGCGCAACCCCAGCAAGACAAGCAGGATAAGCAGCAGCAACAGCAGCAGCAGTCGCCGTATGGAAAGCCCAACTTTCCTCCCGTCAACCCTGCGGATCAAAACCCGCCCTGCAATACCCTCTACGTTGGCAACCTGCCCATCGACACGTCCGAGGAGGAGCTCAAGGCCTTGTTCTCCCCCGTGCGGGGTTACAAGAGGTTGTGCTTCAGAACCAAGCAGAACGGCCCCATGTGCTTTGTCGAGTTTGAAGACATTGGCCATGCCACCAAGGCACTGAGCCAGCTGTATGGATGGTGTTTGCACAACAGCGTCAAGGGTGGCATCCGCCTGAGCTTCTCCAAGAACCCTCTGGGTGTTCGCTCCACTCCCTCGCAGACTACTCATGGAAACATTCCTCCTGTCAACGGAATGGCCCCGTCCACAGCCAACGGCTTTACGGCGGCCAGTGGCCCTCCCCCTGGCCTGCCTAAACCGACCAACTTTGGCAATCGGGCCTATAACTCGTATACCCCCAACAGCCGCGGCAGCAACTCTGGGACACCTATCAATGGCTCTAGTGCTGGCTCCAGTTTCCAAAGAGGACCATTTTATAAGAACGGCATCAACATGGCGAAGCCTCATACTCCCTTTGCTTAATGCAGGGATACCAGCAACAACAGCAACGCCTGTTCCCCCATTGGTTTCTAATTCTACCCCTCTCTATTTTCTTTCTTTCTTTTTTTTTCTTCTCAATCATGTTCTTCTTGTTTCTCGCTTTCATTTTCGGGTTCCTCCAAGGCACAGGGGCATCATTTGGATACAACGATAAAGTTCAACTAGCATCAGGGTTTACGGACAGAGAGGGGCGCAACGAGAAATTCCTTTTTTTCTTTATTTTACCATATACCATCTGGGCTCTTTTGGTCGCATCGCGTCCCCTATCAACTACGGCTTTTTTCTCATCTTCAGATAGAGAGATGGGACAAGACAAGGAGCGGACAACGGCGTTGGCTTCATTTGGGATTGATACCTTTTTGACTTTTCCCCCCCTTTTCTTCTCTGATTGATTCCCCCTTACATCTTTTCTTTTCCTAATATGCTCGAAGGATATGGACGAGAACTTCTCTCGTCTTGCTTGTCCACTGCTTTTCTCCTCTTTTCTTTCTTTCTTTCTTTCGAATTCGCTTCGTTCTGGGAAATGGATTACAAAAAATGATTTTTTGTACTCTTGTTTTTGATTCCCCTTCTTTTTTTGGCCAAAGAAAAAAAAAACCGGAGACAGAGAAAAGGTGCAAAAAAATACGGCATGGCTGTTATTTTTAATACTCGTTTGCTTATTTCTTCTTCTTCTTCTTCTTCTTTTTTCATCAGCGCTGAGTGTTTGGATTTGGAATTTGGGAAAAACATTTTACTGCAATGGCTTCAAGTTTGATATTTTCATGTTCCCTATGTCATTATTACCCCTGTCTGCTTTTTCTATACTACTTCTTTTCTTCTCGGGGTACCCAATCCCGTTGATGGCCTGCTGCTTATTGCGGCCATTTTAACCCCCAGCGTCTTCATAGAAGCGTCCACGGCATGCAAATGCTTCATACCACTTTTATTTATTATAAACCCGGTCTGTCAAACAGGAGTTGTTGTTACCTATGCTCTTATGGTGGGTTGTTTCAGCTGCTTTTGCTCCCCGGACGAATGGACAACGGACAATGGACACAATTTGTTGCATGGTCATGAAGGGATTTTGTGCGTTTGCTTTTTCTTCCAGCACTGGTGGTGTTTATTTGTCTGTGTGTATGTGTGTACTCGCGTGTGTTTTCTCTCTTTCTTTTTAATGTTTGCATGATTGGGATGGGCTGCTGATCTTGATGGGCATGGATAACGGAGTATCAAAGTTGGGGAAACAGGAGCAAACCTTTCTTTTCTTTTTTTCCTTTTTTCCGTAAGGAGTTTCCTCGTCTTTTTTCGCTGTCTCTCCCATGGCTTTCTACGGGAAGGGCATGGTTGAGAGCCCCAAAGACAGAGAGAGGAAGGGAGGGGGGGGGTTTTTTTTGTTGGACTTTTGAAAACATTTTGCTCATTGGACGTGGGAAAAACAAAAACATTTTCAACGGCGCGATACGACAAACGTGGCTATCATTGGGAAACTTGCTTGTGGTTCGGTCTGCTCAGCTTTGTTTGGGAGGGGTATTCTTCGTTTCTGTCGTTTCTTACTGCTATTATTATATAGTTTTTTTTTTTTTTTCGAATGTCAAATGGAGTGCCAAGCGTCTCTAGTTTTGTGTTGTAGCCCCGTGATACTCATAAATGATGATAACTCGTTCGTAACCCAGAACCTGACGTATGGTCGACGTTGTTTTGTCAAATTATTGGGAGTCGATGCGAGGGGAGCAACGAGCCGCAGGTTATAAGCTCCAACATGGCTGCTCCTGCCAGTTTCTTTTAATCGTGGCCCTTAACACGTCGCTGTTGCCTTGAGATGCAGTCATAATGTCGGGGGTTACACTCGATTTCAGGAAGATAGAGCAAGCAGCCAGTTTATTTAGGGGATGACATCGTTAGCAGCTATTGCTTCGTGCATGGGTATGGATAACTACGGCTTCAAACTCGAATTCGAGAGTTGCGTTGAGAGTTCCGAATACGAAGTAACGAGTGTAAATATAACAGAGTGTAAGTATAACAGACAGATGCTGTGATCGATGCTGTAATATATATTTTATTGAACCTCATTAGCGATTTCAGCTGCTACTGCTTGCTATAACTAATAGCCACCCTCTAGATATAGATATCTAGAGCACAGCATCAATGCCATCGCCATATAGCATTTTGAGGTATCGCAAAGAGTAGAGTCCATTCCTCTTGATCCCTCCAATTTCCCAGCGGAGTGTTTCTTTCCTCTTACTTCTGTATTTTTTTTTTTTTTTTCCCTTTTTCCTTTTTCAGTCTTATAGCTTGTTTGTTCCCTTGCCGTTCGTTCGTGCTTTGGTCATGTAAAACGGAAGCCAATTCCTTGCCCCCAAAACGCCTTGGATTTAACCCAGATGTCCCCTAGGCTGTACCACCTCTATCGTCTCTTGTTTCCCGTTTTGAAGTTGGCATAATGTACAGTATATGTGTAAATGACAAGTATCTGCCGCTTTTTGGATCGTATGTGCGTGTGCGTGTGCGTGTCGTGTGTGTCCCCTCGGTATCCTCTTTCGAAGGGGTTTTCCCCCCGGTTGTGTTATCGTACATTCCCACCGTCCTCGCCATTCTTCATCAACTACTAGACCTTAGGCCGGCGTGTGGAAGAAGCGCAAGATGACCTCGTACATGGCAAACATCATTGCCGCACTGGGAACCGTACGCATGAGGTGAGGTGTCAGGCCACCGTAGAGACCCATGAGGCCTTCTTCCTTCCAGACGAGCTTGAAGCACTGCACCAAGCCAGTGTACTTGAGCTTGCCGTCTCCCATGGGAGCCTGTCGCAGGCGAGTTCGCGCCACCTTAGTAGGATATCGTTAGTGCTCAGAGCTGATAAACGAAGAGAAGAAGAAAAACTCACCTCGTGGGGATAGGCAATGACGGCAGCAACCAGCTTTGCACCTCCAGCAGCTCCGCCATTGCCCAGGACATCCACCGTCTTGTCCCACCAGTTCTTTACCCTGCCGCTGGCCTGAATCGCAGACTCTCTCCGGGCGAGATAGGCCTTGAGCTGCTCATACAGCATCCACTGCATCGTCGACTCGACCACGCCCAAGTAACTCGCGCTCATGCCCTTGTACAGTCCCCTAACGCCCTCGTCGCGAACAACCTGCTTGACGCAGTCCCAGCTGTTGCGATACAGCCTCTGCGTCGCTCCGCCACTCCGTTCAGAGACGTTCTTGTCCAGCTGCAGCCTCGTCTTGACCATCCAAATCGGGTTCGTCGCAGTGCTCGTCGCCACGCCCGCCGTGACACCGGCCAGGAGATGCACCCACGGGGCCTCCTCGCCCTTGTTCCAGTAGTCGGCCATGAGCCTCTTGCCGTTCCCGTACACGTAAAAGTTGATGCTCCTGGCGGGAATGACGCCCACCAGGTTCGGTCCCAGGCCCTTGAACAATGCGCGCGGCCCCTCCGTCCTGTATACCGAGCCCAGGATCTGCAGCGTTTCAGACAAGTGGTGCATTGCGCTGCGCACAGGGTTCAGTCTCTGCAGAGCTTGCGCCTGGGCCTCTCTGGATGCGCGAATCTGCGCCTGGTAAAAGTCGGACTGTAGCCTCGTCTTGAGGACATCGAGCGGCGCCGTAACTGCTGCGGCCGTCATGCCGCCAACTCTAGAACCCAAACGTTAGAATCCTTCACAGACCCGAGCACGGAGGAACAACAAAACAAACATACCCTCCGGCCATGAAATGCACCCATGACTTCGCAAACGGCAAAGCCTTGACCTGCCCTCTAGGACTGTCATCCGGCAGCACATCGCCCGTCTCTCTTGACTGTACCAGCGCCGCATGCTCAGCCGAAGCGTGCGAGTGCTGGAACGGCCGTCCATCGTCTCGCCCTGGCAGATACGGAGCAACAGCCGCAGGCCCCTGCTGCGCCATGGCCAGAAAGGTGCTTTTTGGTTTTGTTTAAAGAAGTTTCTTCTTCTCTTCTCGATTCGACTCGATTCAATTCTTTGCTTTGCCTTCTTATCGAAGCTTCGATTTGGTAAGGGAAGGTCAAAATCGGCGATGCGCAAAAAAAGAGTCGGTTAACCTCGATATACCGCGGTGGGGTTCATTAAAGATTGCGGCAAAAGTTGAGTGGACGCGGGAGAAAGCGTAACGAAGCGGTAGAAATAGTTATTCGCCCAGAGCGTATCGAAAAGGGAGAAAGAAAGAGTAAAACGAGGATTAATGGTGATTGTGGGCAAAAGCTTCGTGAATGAGAGGGGGGAATGAGGCAACAGTGAATCTAAAGCCGAAGAATGATGCGTTTATTGCCTCTTGACTTTTTTTGCGGCTCCGGCTTTTTTTTTTTTTTTTTTTTTTAACCTTCTTGTCCTGTCATGTTTTTTTGTTTTGTTTTAGCTCAGCAACGAGCCGAAGTGGCGCCCTGCAACTAAAGCGAGCGCCGAAGTTACCCCAAGTGGCCAGCCCAAGCGGTACGTACTTCTTGTACCTTGCTTGCTTGTTGCTTTTGTTCCTCGCCATCTGTCCTGTACTTGGGTGTTCATTGATCCATAGTACTCTCTAAGGAATCTCTAGGCCACTTAGAGGATGTTTTATTGGATTTATTAGATAAATAGAGGTAACTTGATAAAGGCATAAAGATAAAAGATTGTCATATTCTCATTGGCTCGCCAAAGGTCGTCTACCCAGACCCAGTCCTATTCATAATCCCAGCATATGCGCATCCCGATATCCATCCCAATCCGTCAAAATGTGGCAAACTTTTTCCCAATCAAATCCCATAAAAAGCAAACTAGTAGTCACTATTGTACTAACCGTACGTATTATCAAGCCGTAGCCAACCATTCTTCACCGCCGTCTTTCATCGTGGGGCTAGCGGTGGTAGCGATCCAAACGGCCGAGGCTCATAGTCGGGGGGAGACAAAATGGCAGCGAGCTGCCCCGTCCGTGGAGGGTTCCTAGGCACGGTAGGGGGAGCCGGCTCGATCCTGGTGAGCCGAGTGGTGGGCAGTAGCCTCCGCGGCAGCTCGGCAGCGGGAGCCGGTGCCAGCATCGGTGCCGGCGCTGCTGATGGACCCGGTACGGGCATGTGGACCTGATCTATACTGCTGCCCGCCCCAGAGCCGCTGGCTGGCCGAGAGCTGCTCCCTGCCTCGGGCTGCGGCGCTGACGCTGGTGCCTTTCCAGCCTTCTTTGCTGATGCGGCCGCAGTCGCTGCCTTCTGGGCTTCGTTATGTATCGCCTGTAGCTCCTCCTTTACAGCTGCGGCTTCGTCGTCAGTGACATTCCTCCAGTTGCACCTCGCGTGTTTCTTAGTGCAGCCCCGACAGGCCGTCAAGTGCTTGACACATTGCAGACGAAGGCGACGGCATCGGTCGCAAGGGGGAAAAATAATATCCCCCTTGTTGAGCGTGTCTGTCTTTTGCAGTACAAGAGGCCGGTGCACCTCCGTAGCGGGGTCACCAGGAAGTACCACTTGGCTGAGTGCTAGGTTCGCAATCGATCTCGAGTTGGAGGCCGCAGTCAGAGCTGGCGCCGCAACAGGGGCCGGAGCCAGTACTGGGGCCGGAGCGGGGGCTGCCGTCTCGACCGCAGGATAGACATTTGCCGGGGGCGGGTGATACGGCGGTGCTTCCAAGGCCGGCGGGGCCGGCGGGCCTTGGCCGGCAACAGGTGCGCCATTGGGCGATCCGGGCTGTGCCTGGTAACCCGGAGGCGGACCCTGAGGTGGGCTGTTCTGCATCGCGGCTATGGTGAACTGGTGGAGAAGGTCTGAATGGATATCGTACTGCCCGCCGCTAGGATTCGTAATGACGGGGCGCGGTGGGTGGTTGATGGCGTGAAAGCTGGAGCTGGGGCCGGCGCTGGAGCTGGAGCCTGAGCTGGAGCCGGAGGCCGAGCTGGAACTGGCACCAACTTCAAGAAACTGCTGCCGTCGGGCGACATCACGGGTACGGAGCTCAAGCCTTTGGTGGAGGATGCGAGCTCTGGCCGCAAGCTCGTCCGCCTTTCTGTGCAGATATGAGGCTCTTTGCTCGAGGATTTCGAGCGTCGCCAGCTCAGCCGCCTCGTCCTCTTCAAAGGTGTGTTCCAACGGGAATCTATCCAGCGCTCCAGAAGATATCAGGCGCCAATCATCCTCTATAATCTCAGCCGTTATTCCGTTATAGACGAAGCGACAACATCGTGAACCATTGGGCTGCGGGATGACCGTGAAGGCTTCTGGATTCGTTTTGGCAAATGTGACAATCTCCAGCCAGGTGATCTGATGATAAGGATTCGCCGAGAGGATTTTGATTGGGCCTTCAAAGAACCTTTCGAGACCGCGGAGGAACCGGGGACCCGTCAGTTTGGCCCCGAGATTCGCTGCCATGCTTTCCTTCCGGTCCAAAACGCCTACATTCAATCGAGTCAGCATTACATCTTCACCTTTTTATGGAACGACGAAGGAGTCATGGCCCGCTTATGCAAACCTACTTTCATAGTCGCCAATGAGGTAGATGATATCGTTAAAGGTGTCGACATCGCCTGGCAAGAAGGACAGCAGCGGGGCATCGGGCCTTGTCACAAAGTTGACGATGGACTCAGGAGCCACTAGGTCATGTTAATAATGAAACCATTCTCAACGTTCAAGCTAGAGGTAGGTAGCTGGAGCAACAAGGTGGTGCTGTAAAGACAAATAAGAGGAACGACAACATACTTGAAGCCAGAGAAGGCGATGCCTGCATGCGGCCGGGTTCGTAAATGCTCGGCTGACGATGGTGAGCGGGGTGGCTACCGGTATCCTCGAGGTCTCGTTTCCGTTTGTGGGGTTCATGCTCCGGAGCATATGCCATGGTGGCCATCACTGCCTCGGGGCTTGGCGGAGAGCGGCTACGGGATGGCGGAGACAGCGGAGATCTGGGGCAAAGAAAAGTCGACCGACAAGCAGGGAGAGAATAATCAAGCAAAAAGCAAAAAGCAAAAAGTAATAAAGACCTGCGTGATCGCCTTGCGTTCGTGTAAGGGGTGATGGGTAAAGAAACCCAGGGAACAAAGCAAAGGTCCCTTCAAACAGAACGCCGTATGCGCCTTGGTACGGCCAATGGATCAAACAAGAATGAGATGGGCAAATCGAGAAGGGGGAGGGCGGAATGGTCTGGGTTATTGTAGGAAAGGAAAATGGAATAAATCCTTGACAAGGTAGACGACCATCATATGCAGCGTGGCAGCAGCTTTTGTCGGATGGCATTGCCCGCTCGCCCAGATGACTGTGGGTCTATCGACGGGCGGCAGCTAGGGGAGGGGGCGTCCGTCAAGAAAAATAAAGAAAGAAATAGGATGGGCTGCTTTTGGTGCTCATTCGTATCACGAACAATGGCCAGAGGTAGCGGTCGCAGTAGTATGCTCAAGCTAGGAATAGCTTCAACAGGAAGGATTTCATGCCCGGTGTATCGTCTGTACTACACAGGTACACCTTACATGCAGGCATATACAAGTTATGTGTGCGTACAAGAGTTCGGCCTGAAGTGCGTGTAGTGGCTAGCTAGAGGTGTGCATCATCTAGTACAGACCAGTCTGCAGGTCGGTAAACTTGTATGGAGTACAAGCGTGATACCATGCTAGCAGGTGCCTGAGCAAGATGTGTACAAGTGTGAAGCACGTAGTGCAACATGTACGAGCATGTACATGTATGTTTCGACAAAAGGGTCCAAGTACAAGCAGGCGGAAGCAAGGGGGGTGGCATTAACCACAAAGAGGATAACAATGTCGAGCAAGGGAGAGGGTCAATGTGGCTTGCAGGATGGCCAAGAGAAGAAGATGGGAGGCGAGAGACGCACAACGCATTGCATTGACATTGATGCAGATTAGAACAAGAGAAGATGGGCGGGGAAGGAAGCGTTCCGAAAATCCACCCTCGATGGCTGTTTGATCAAACTCGTGATGCTGATGCCATCGTTCAGACCATGAGAACGGAGCGCCAGCAACGTCCTCCTCCTTGTTGTCTTTGGTGTCAGAAGAAAGAAACAATCCTCCGTAATCAGTAGCGGAAAGGCGGGAAGGCCATGAAGGAAAAAAAAACTTCCCGGGCGGAAAGAAGAGGAGAGGGGAAGGGGGTGAAAGGGGGGGATAATGACCTGTCTCATCGCGATGGCTAGAGCATGGCAAAAGGCAAGACATGGCAAAAAGTAGGGCGCGGCAGGGCAGCGGCGTGGATAGTGCGTGGTGTAGCAGCTCGATTGACAGGGCCTTGAAGGACCGGGCAGGGGTGGGCTTCGATTGGAGAGGACAGCAGCTCGGACGAAGATGGAGGTCGAGGTGCTTGTCGGTATCCAGCATGGGGCTAATGGAGAGGCGAACGATTCTCGAGAGCGAGAAGCGAGCAACCTGGGCGTTGGCCGGTTGATGTTCCGTTTAGGCACAGCCAGACCCAAGCCGTCCCAAGCCGTCGAGGTCCTTGGTTGCTTGTGTCAGAGACAAGCAATGAGCAATGCCTGGACAGGTGAGAGACACAGCATGGGTTTGAATTTGTCATGGTCGAATGGCATAAGTATTAGCTAGAAACCCCAAATCAGCGGCGAGACCAGAGAGATTGAGCCCTGCAGCCAGACAGCCCTGTTCCGTGTCCAAGACAAGCGAGTACCATTGGCACAACACCGCTGTCATGTAGGCGTTTTACCGGATGCGCGCATCAACAAGGGGACATCCTTACTCGTGCTTGTGCTCTATCGATTTGTAGAGAGAATCCGTACTCGCTTACTGTGTGATCGCTTGCCTCCTTGTCTGCCCTTCGGCGATTTTTTTTTTTTCTCTTTCATTTTGCCCTTGTTTTTTTCTCCTCTCTTTCTTTTAACTGGTGGTGTGTGTGTCTGGTCCCTGGGAGAAGTCATATGTAAGAAATGAACCAAGACACAAACAGCCGTGGAGCACCGGCCGGGCTTCTCACGCTCTGCCGCATGCGCCAAGGCATAAATAATAGGGGGTGCATTGCGCGCAACTCGTCACATATTCTCTTAATGTTCCTTGTAGATACCTGGTAGCAGCTCCGTAGGCGGCGCTGGACCATTGTGACGCCAAACGCCACCAACCAGCGGTCGACTTCTTGTTTGCTCGCAGCATGTGCTCGTACCCAAGCAGCAAGGAACGGAGCAACTGCTGCTCCGCTATCGACCTCGAGCTCCCGACAGCCAAGGTAACCCAAGCCTTAACGTTAAGTGCCGGCTAGAGCATGGCGAGGAGTGATCGTCAAGCGGACCGGGCGGCCCTGCTGTGCCCCCAGAGTTCCAGTAGATTTCCGCAAAGTGGGCGCGTTACGGCAATCCTGTTCCCTGCCTGCAAGTCAGCGAGACCCTACGAGCTAACGCCAGCAGCAGAGATTGAAACCAAATACCCAGGACAGCTCGGCGTGCTAGCTGTGAGACTAGCTAGTAGCTCAGGTTCAGGTCGACCAGGTCAAAGCACGGCCAGGCCCACAGTTGACGACGACAGTGCTAATGTAAGAGCAATGCATTTGGTTGGTACAAGCACTAGACCTAGTGCACACCAGAGATCTGAGTCGAAGCTATTACGACCCAAAACCAAGGTGTGTATGTGCGTGTGTGAGTGAGAGTCGAGGTGTGTTTGATGGTGAGGTGTCCGAGTTTTTTCCTGTTGGCATCGCCTACTACCGTATGCAATGCAGTGGCAAGGAGTCGACGCCGTGTGGCAGCAGCGGGCAGCTTCGCCTAGGCAGCCATAGGACCTTAGTTCGTCCTTGTGTAGCATCTCGAGGGCCGAGTTGGAGGCCGACAACTGGCAGAAAGCCCGAAGAGACACCATCCCATGGCCGTCCGTGAATGCAAAGGGACGCTCCATACGAGCAGCAGCTGGTTGGTATACCGTCAACACCGTGTCGTAAGCCTACCCACATATGCCTTACCAGTCCTCGTAGACCGTCCGGTGCAAAGAACTCGTAACAATTGACTGCCAATGCAATGCGTCGTGATGGTGTATGCATATCTGCCCACTGGGTGCAATTGTCATGCATCAGAAGCAAGCAAACCGCGTGTCAAGTCGAGTGTGTGAGCAGACAGGGAGCCCAAGTCAAGAGCCCAACACGGACAGACATCGATTGGCCGCTGCACTGCCGATAGCCAGCGAACCGGCTGCATGTCGACTCCATCCCGGTCTCAGCATCTCTCCCGGCTCAGTCTCCCATCTGCCGTTTTTCTCATCCAGCCCTTGTTGGAGAGGCTCCAAGCCGCCTCCCGGGGTTCACCACAGCGTATTCGTACCCCTCCCCCCTTCTCTCTCTCTCCATGTTCTTCCTCTTCTTCTGCTCTCTTCCTTTCTCCTCCTCGCCTGGAACCCCCGTTGATGAAAGATGCTCTCTGGCACATGCCCTCTCCATCTTGCTCGGATGCCAGCCGTATCGCTGGATTCTCGTCGCCCAATCTGATCCGCCACCTGTACTCCGCAGATTGTTGGGTTCCGCACCGCTGTAGTAGAGGAAATTCCGAAGGCTCGCTTCTGGGCATGGAGAGGAGACCGGAATCCATGGAGCGACCTGATATGTACTCGTATATACGAGTAACTATGGGCTGCCGCTTCTTTGCTGCCACAGAAAGGATCCTTCGTAGAAGATGGAGAGAGTAAATGCAGGCGAGGAACGACGGCGGACGAATGGCAGGCATATGATTTGCTTGTTGCTTCTGATAACTGCACGACTACGGTGGTGATGCAAGCAGCGGCACAAGTTCAGTTGAGTTTCTACTCGTACATCCTCAGGCCTAAATACATTTGCTGGTCCAAGCTTTTTGCTGTCCTGTGCTCGTTCTTGCCTTACCTTGTCTCGACATGCCTGGTAGCTTCCCAGCGTACCTTAGTAGGTACTATTACCTGGTAGGCCGGGATGCGGCTCTGACGGAGAAGGAAGGTTGTGCGGCCGCGGCTTCTGCAGCTTGTCAACCGACGTCTGGCGTAAGCTCCGGCTGGGCAAGGAATGGGAAAGAGCGGAAAGGAAAGCCCCTTTTGCTTCTTCTTCTTTCTTTTCCATCCCTTGGCTGAATTTCATGTCTTAGCAGGGGAAGAAAGTGCGAAACTTACCGTATACCGCCCTGGAGCGCTTAAGGCTACAGCCTACAGCTACTTAGTAGTACCTGTAGTAGTACTAGGTACCTTGAAGCACCTAAACCTCCAGGGCTACTAATAACCTAAGCTGTTACCAGATGCAGTAGATGCTGCAGTAATACGACCTCCATTGATCTCTAGCTCAGCCATCCGTGGCTTTACAAGGATCTCATCATGGATGCCCAGGTGGTTTATTTTGTCAATCTGCTTTGTCACTCATGCTAATGTCACCCAGCTGCAGGACAATACATGCATTCTGATGCCGTTGACTGCCAGCGATTTCTACCTACCTACGAGTACGAGTACACTTTCAAGGCTATTGTACCACCTGGTAGGAGTAGGAGCTGGCCACACACATCTCAGCATATTGGGATTATCTAGCTGCAGAAGCTCGATTCTGAATCACGCCACAACACCATGAGGTAGCAATGGCAAGTCTCCCACATTCCGGCATGGGGCGCGATGGACCACCAAGGTTCTTACATATGATGGATCAGTCACAGGGGAACAGTGCAAGTTACGAAGCATCTACTACCTACCTTGGGACTCATAGATACGGGACGAGTCCTCGCAATACATACTCGCATTACTCCCACCTCT
The DNA here is from genome assembly GCF_028502605.1 of Trichoderma breve. Lineage (NCBI taxonomy): Eukaryota > Fungi > Ascomycota > Sordariomycetes > Hypocreales > Hypocreaceae > Trichoderma > Trichoderma breve. The sequence goes on from NC_079232.1 coordinate 5,883,985, forward strand.
GTTACGACGCACGCATACGCACACACATCACTTCCACTCTGAGTAGGTGGCAAACCAAGATCCCATGTCGATGTAGGCCAAGCAACGATGAGAGCATGCACAACCGGCGTGGAACTAACTGGAACGGAGCAGATGCTGGTCCTCCGGAAGCTTTTCTGCAACAACTTTATCGGAAGATAACCACCTTTAATGCGACAACCCATCGTTTACCGACGAGAAAGATTTTGCATCAATCATTGGTTACCGCTCCTTGTCGAATGTCAATCAACTAGGCTCCTCGGAGAACTTTGTACAGACGGAGTGCTTGCCGCCCGATTCCATGCCAGACAAGGCACACACTGGCTAGCTGGCGGCACCTACTTTTAATGCAGAGTAAATTGAGCAACTTCCTATTGCTGCTGCTTGCATCGCTCGTGCTTCACTTACTGTAGGCGACTGCTAATAATACCTAGCCGATGCTACGTGTTTCGGCCGGCTTGCTCTCGATCCTCAGACCGGCTGCACCTCAGAAGCACTGAGGAGCAGAAAGGGAACAGGCCCGGCCAAACCAAAGTGGACCGCCTGGTGCAGTAACTACTACTACTAATACGATGCTACCAGGTGGTAAGTTGGGCGGGCACCGGGGATCTATCCTTGACGTGAGCTGCTTCATGTCTCGGTGATGCTTATAATCGAAGAAGTACCAGGTACGGACGTGTTATATATAAGTGCCCTGTAATATGCACATACAGCTCCGCCCGTACCCATCAGATGCGCTTTTGCTGCCGAGAAGGAACAGAGAGACAAGGGGGGAATGGCTCCATGTATTGGTACAGGTTCCCATCAAAATTGCATCCTTGTTGTTGGTGTTGTTGCTGCTGCACGGAACGAGCATGTGCAGGTAACTGGTCAATCCAGTAAGTACCTAACCCTGCCATGCACACAAACTGAAGGGCCTTGCACTACGGAGTACCAAGGAAGTACATGCGCATACACCAGACACAGCTAGTATCTCTGGAATTATACTTACTGCCCGGCACAGGCCATACTCCGTAGTCTGGGATCTTTGGTGTTGTGCATGTCAATTGGAACCCTTGAATTGAATAAAAAACAGCTTCACATGAGAAATAGTGGTCCGTCCCGCCCTAGTCCTAATCGGGCACAAGCCCCTCCTCCCTTGCTCCCCACCTCTGCCTTTGCCAAAATCCCAGCCATCATGTAGCATCACATCCCGCACCGCAAGCTTCAATAGCAGCAAAAGCTCTTCCCCCCAAACTCGACCAATCCGTTCCCCCTGTCGCCCCGGGAAAACAACGCAGACAATCCAACAAGCCAATGCGCAGCAGCCATCATGTCCGATAGACCTTCGCACAGAGGCGGCCGCGGCGGTGACCGAGGCAACTATCGAGGCCGCGGAGGAGCAGCCGGTGGTGGCCGTGGAGGCGCTTCAGCAGCCCAGGGCGAGAGGCCCAAGAAGGAGAATATCCTGGACCTGGCCAAGTACATGGACAAGGAGATTACCGTCAAGTTCAATGGCGGTCGCGAAGGTAAAAAGAATAGCGACAGGATTCAAGCTTTGAGATGACTGACTGACGTTTGTGTGAATGAAACAGTCCGTGGTACTCTCAAAGGCTACGATGCGCTCATGAACCTCGTCCTTGACGAAGTGCAGGAAACCCTCCGAGGTCAGTGATTCTTGCCACGGCTGTTACCACGGAGCAACAATTCGCTATCATTCTCGACGTGGCCTATAACTAACCCAACCTTCCCAACAGACGAAGAAGGCAACGAGTCATCCCGGCCCCTTGGCCTCGTCGTCGTCCGCGGCACACTCCTCGTCCTCATCAGCCCCGCCGACGGCAGCGAAGAAATTGCCAATCCCTTTGCTCAGCCCGAAGAGGACTAAAGGAAAAGAACTGGATAGCCTCCCGCCGTCAAAAGAGCAAAAGGAAGATGAAAGAATAAAGCAACGATATGCAATCTTTGAAAAACAATAATTGGGCAACAGAAAAAACGATATGAATGAAGGGGAGAAACACATACAAGTCACAATATCAAATGGGTCGGTTTCTATAAGATACCCCGTCCGCGAGAAGATGGAAACAAAACATACTTGGGAGCTGGCGCATACGACTGGCTGGCTGGTGATAGAATTCGGATAATGGCAAGACTCCCATCGCCAAAGGAGAGGGAACGTGTTGGAGATGTGTACATCAGTATGGAACCCGAGATTTCGATAATCCCAGGTTGGAGGCGCCTTTCGAGGCTTCGAGGGAAGATAGCAAAACGAAGGGGAAAACACGACACGTTTGGCACCTCTTGAGATACGACCGTGAGAGGAGTAGCAATTTAAGCGACTCCCTCATGTTACGACTCGATTAGTTCTTCTAGGATATGTGCAGTACCTCACAAATAAACTGAACGCTGCCAATATCCACCCTGTCCCTGCCTCGAGCCTACGTGTGACAAAGTGCAGCGTATTGTGAATAGTAATGTAAATTGATTGACAGTAAGTATATAGCTTTTTTTGGTGTTATGTATCTGTGGACATGCCCTCTCCAGTTTCTCTCCCCCTCTGTCCTCCAATCCCCTTCCATCTTGCATCTTGCACTCTTGTATTCTTTCTTCTATCTCCTCCCATGCCTTCTCACATTATCCAGAACAAAACATAACATTTCAAAATCGTTCAGTGCCAGCAAAAGCTGCTGGCTACATTGTTGTAATCCATTTCGTTTTCTGTCGCAAATTCTCATCGACCCCTTTGCCATGGTCTCTCGCAGAGCAGCCGCGTCCTGGCCTTGTCTTTTGGTTTTGGTTCAGCTCATCGTAGCAGCAGGGCTCACCGGACACCGTCAATGGTTTGTTCGCATTCCCCCTATCCGTCTCTTCTCCCTATGCGATGTGACTGGGCTCCATCTCCTAAAAGGTTCTGCCCGGCTTGGCCGCCTTTATCAATTCGTTAAATGCATTTACTAGTTGCTTCTTCAGCTCCTTGTAGCTGACAACAAAGCTAGTCTGCTCATCTCTGCTGGTCAGGCAGATTCTCTCGTCAACGCCGGCATCGAGCTTGTTGAGGCAACGTATCATGTGTCCAATGTCCATGACAGGGTTCCCGTTGCTATCCACCTGGTGGAAAACGTAGTCTCTGAAGAGCTTCAGCATGTATCGCTCTCCGTTCTCCGACCAGGCTCGGTCGCCTTCAAACTCCTGTCGCTCATTGACAGTGCCGAGCTTCATCATGAGCCTAGCGATCCTTCCGTTTTCTAGTTCACGGAATAGCTCAGAGTTGAGCGCATCTGCCCTATGCTGGCTCTGGTCAAAGGCCGCTACAATATGGGTCGCTATCCCTTGAATGAACTCGTCAATCGACTTGTGTGCCGGGGCAGGGGTTGGCGTCAGCAACCACGTAATGGTATCCCTCATTTCTGCAGAATAGGTCCTGCTCATCTGCTCCATGGCCGCATTCAAGTTGGTGAGCTGCAAGGGGAGGGTGCCGGTGGCAAGGCAAAGTAGGGTACGGCCGAAATGCAGCAAGTCTTCTTGCTGCAGTTCTTGGACTGGCCGTCTAACGTCAAAGTGAACTACATCCAGTACGGAACACGCGTTGAGGCGAATCCGGTTCTTATCCGTCAAGATAATCTTGCTAACGTCCACACAGCGCGCTGCGAGGTTGTTGTCGTGTATCGACTTGAGGGCCGTGGCAATCTGGGAAATATACCCCCAGAGAACCTGTTCGGTAATGGGCGGCTTTGGCTGAAATCGGCCGCCTGCCGCCACAGTTGGCGTGAGGTGTGCCTCAGCCAGGGTCTTGGATAGCGGGTGGTAGTCCTGCACAAAGATGAGAGAACTGTCTCCGAAAGCCCTCGTAGTGAAGGCATCGTGGATGCTGACAACGTTGGCATTATCAACCCGTTTCCACTCCTTTACGGATCGAATAGCATGCTCATTTGTCAGTCGAAAGCCTTCCAATCTCCGCAGACAATAAAGATTGCCATTCTTGGACGACGTGGCTTTGTACACCCAGCTGGGGTATCCAAATATGTTTGCATTTTTGCGATGGGTCGTATCCAGGGCGACCAAGGAGTGGTAGTTCTCCAACTGTGGCAGCTGGGAATTAGGCATTACTTGAAGGGCAGCTTCCGACTTCTTTTGCATTTCCTCCCTCAGCTTCTCCGGTAAGAAGAACTCGTGGCTGAGGCGATGGTATGGCATCAGATCTTCTCGGTATGGCCCTATGGGAGCGTAAAGATGATGCTGTAATGGTTGTAATGGGGCAGCAAATGCGTTTTGAGTTTGAAAATATGTAGACTGAGCGCCAGCCATGGCATTATGGTCTTCAGCATAAGGGTTAAATGGTGTCGTGGCCATGTTTTGGCTTGACATCCCAAACGGATCGTATGTGACGGTTCCATCTTGTGACGTCCCATTTGTTGATGCAGCCTTGGCCACCACCGTTAGTGGAATCGAAATTGGAATTTGATGAGCTCCTGTGGGGACAAAGGTGGAAGGATATGGGACAGGAGGAGTAGGGGCATCTGGGAGAGGAGGTCGTACAGAGGAAGAGCTGAGATCGAAGCTGGGCGTGAATTCCCGTATAGAAGCAGGGTTAAACATGGGTGCCTCGGTATCTGGTAAAGTAGATGGCGTAGCGGCTACAATCAGATACAGTTAGCACAAAGAAACGAAGCGTTCGAAATGGCCATGCTTCAGACTTACCTCCTAGGCCACGCGGAGTGAAAGATGGGGCGGTGACAGCTTGTGAGGAAAATGTAGGCTTCTTATTGATAGGTTGTAGAAGTGAGGGCGTAAAAGATGGCGACTCGACATTCAGCGCCTTTTTCGAGCTATAACGAGTAGCAGGGTCAGTCACAGCCATGAAGCATGAACCAGGAACCAAGAGAGCATGTGCGCGCGTGTGTGCATAGCGTCGACGGAGATGGGGGTAGGACTCGGACTCGTTGCTCTTATATCTGGCATATGAAGGGGAATCAACACCTACTTGTCTTGCTGGGGCGAATTCCCCTTGGTCTGATCGTGCGAAAAGGAACACCCCTGGTCCTCATAGCGACAATGGCCGTAGATAAGAACATTTCTGCAGAGCGTCTCCTTGTTTTCTGTTCACGGTCAGCCTGATCTGGTCTGGTCTGGTCCAGATATCGGTTCATGATATGCTGCTGAAACCCACCTCGTGTTTTGGGCCTTGGGGAGCCAACCTGGCGCCGCATCTCGGCAGTTTGATATCGCGACGTCGCCATGGTGGTCAATTGTGTTTCTCGAAAAGAGTGCCGTCCCCTGGGCCGGATCTACGACTTCTGGAGGCGGGATCAGCTTATGATTTGGGCGTCGGAAAGAGCACGGCAAGGAAGGGCAGAGGTCGGAGACGGGATCAGATATGTTTGGTCGAGTTGCGAGAGAGAAGCAGAGAAAGCAAAGGCTAGATGACGGTGAAGGAAGAGCAAGGACGAGGAGACGGAGACGGGACAAGGAGGAGGAAGTAGGACTTGTGGTGGCTTGGGTTGTGTTTTGTTTATCAACATACTGGATGGCAACAATCGTCTCCCATGGCTCAATTGATCGGGGCGGCGTCGCGCCCATGGACGAAGGATAAAACAGGCTCGAGCCCGGCCAAGACAAAAAGTATACGCACGAGAGTTGGTGACGAGCAGCCGCGCCTCGTCGCCGCTGATCGGGTTGGTGTCTTTGGAGGAGTGGGGAGACGCCGCCATCTCGGAACTATGGTGGAAGCCAGATGCGGGTGCTAGCCGGGGTTGAGCCGAGATAGGAGCCCAAGGCGGTACGGTTTAATACTGTACTGTACTACAAAAGCGTTCAGTACCTGGGCGCATGCAATCAATCCAATAAGAATTCGCACTCCATTAGTGTAGGTTGGCGGGCGGATAGAGGACTGAATAACTTCTAAGGTATGTCTAGCTACTACATCTGGCATCTAATACAGGCTCTGCCCTTGATAACGGCTTTGAAAAATACAGAGTGCCATTCAACGGACTCGAATTATATGGCGCTGTTTCCACAAACCCTTCAGACTTGTACAAGCTAATGGCGGCAGTCATCTTTGACAGTGTGTCGAGCAGCATCTCGTCATAGTCCGCGGCTTGGGCACATCTCACTGCCTCTACCAGTAGAGTCCTAGCTACCTGTCTCCCACGGGCTTCAGGATATACAAATAGTCGTTTGAGTTCGCAATGGCGTAGCCCTGTAGGTCGCGATTCAAGGTATACAGGCTCAAGCTCTATAGGCCGCAGAGCAATGCAGCCAAGTACTGTGTCTGTTGTTGCGTCCACAGCGAGGAGAAGCGCCCCAGTGGGCGCTGCATATTTCCCGGGCAACCCGTTTAGCTCGGCAGTGTAATTCTGGTGAGTCAAATCTTCGTCAAGCCATGTAGTGTACTCTTTGAAGCATTCGACTACTGCTGCGAGATCTGACGAGGAAGAGGCTTGGCGAACAAGAACGGACGAGGCGGTAGGTTGTGTTGCCATGGTATCTTGGCGCCTAGTTACAGGGTAGGTATCTTGTGTATCGGATGACAAGATTTGAGTCAACCACCTTCAAAGTATAAAAGACTTAAGAATAGTGCGGGCAATTTACTTTTCAATACATGAGGATTAACGTCTTAAAATTATAGATTAAGGGGTGCGATGAGTATAAACTGCAAATCTCAAGTGACGCATATGATGCATTTGCCGGTACCGGAGTCTTGTAGGATTCCATACCACCAGGTGCTAAAGCACAGTGGCTCTGTGGCACATGATTCAGCAAAGTACTTAAGAACAGAGGCTGCGCTTGACTCCAGAACAACCTGGCAACCAGGCGAGTTGACGCAAAGTGTATTGCTGATACTTCTAGAATCTGGCTTTTCTGCCGACAAATGTATAAGCTTATTTAGCTACGAAGATTATAAAAGCTTTCCTCCCCGGCAATCTTTTCTTGCAGACGAGCGTCAACGTGCTTGTGGATCAGTGAAGAGGCTCGGGCAAGCCTAGGCTGTTGGGCTCCGCTATAGCGATGAGGTAATGCGGCTTTGATGCAGGCACACCTCCAGCGATAAGCCAACTGGAGCCCGCTGTTATGACACTTGCGACAGCTCCAAGGTTCCTTATCGACGTCAACTTGGAAGCTTCAAACGCAACACAATTCCCAACCATCCGTGGTCAACCGTTCAAGAGGAAGAACGTGGTCACATGGACGACACACAGGCATCTTGATCCCATTCCTCATCCTTCCGGTTTCCTGTCGTTTCCCCGCCAAAGATGGCCGACAACGCCGACGATACGGGACAGCTGTCACCAAGCCAGCAAGATGCCTTGCAGCAGTTTATGCAGTTGACAAACCAAGAGGCAAAAGATGCCATCCCGCTGCTAACAAGATCGCAATGGAATGTGCAGGTAAGATGATATAGTTGACTGCGATTTCTGGGATGCCCTTCTTGACCTCTTCTTGATCAATCTTGGTATATGTCGTGCGTCGTTGTTAACCTTCGCCCGCGATGCCTAGATCGCCATTACCAAATTCTTCGACGGCGAGACAGCCGACCCAGTTGCTGAGGCAATGGCAGCTCAGGAAGCTCCGCGCTCGACCGCACGCCACGAGAATCTTCAGGAGAGCTTCTTGGTGGCACCAGACCGATCATCTGCATCGAGCCGGCGAAACCGAACCGACGCTGCTCCCCGGGTTGTGCCCTCGCCGCCCGTGATCCATCGGACACCATGGTTTATTGGTCTCCTGCTCACGCCGTTTAGCTGGGGTTGGCGGGTTGCCTCAACTCTCCTGCGCACGATCGGATACATCCTAGCATTCTTACCTGCCTCCATACGGCCGCGAACTGTTACAGCTGGAATTGCTACGGGCTTCCGAAGCCCAAGTGGTCGACGGATGCTTATGCCCCGGGATGCGGCAGCTAGATTTAGGCGGGAATTTGACGAAGAATACGGATCGAACAGCCTCTCATTCTTTGAGGGCGGCATAGCCCAGGCCCATGACCTGGCTAAAAAGGACCTCAAATTCCTCCTCGTACTGTTCATGTCTCCTGAGCACGATGACACTGAATCATTCATCAAGAACACACTACTGGCCCCAGAGGTTGTTGAATTCCTCAACGATCCGGCCAACAACATGATACTGTGGGGAGGCAACATTCTCGATTCAGAGGCATATCAGGCAGCTACTGAATATGCTTGTACAAAATATCCCTTTTCAGCCCTCGTGTGCTTGACCCCAAAGGAAGGCAGCACTCGAATGGGTATTGTCAAACGATTGGTAGGCCCAATGCCTCCTTCAACTTACTTGTCAGAACTGCAAGCCGCCATGGAAAAATACGGCTCCGACTTGAATAGGGTGCGGGCCGAAAGGGCTTCACAGGAGCTGGCTCGTAGTCTGCGTGATCAACAAGATTCAGCTTATGAACGGTCATTGGCTATTGACAGAGAGCGCGCGCGAGAGAAGAAAGAGGCTGCCGCTGCCGCCGCAGCCGCGGAGAAGCGAGCTCTGGAAGAGGCTGAAGCAGCTGCTGTACTGGCTGAGAAACGGCGACAGTGGAAATCATGGAGAGCCCCGAGGATCCTACCCGAGCCTCCCGCAACCGACAGAAAGGCTGTTCGGGTGGCACTCAAGATGCCCGAAGACTTGGGAGGAGAAAGAATCGTCCGGCGATTTCCCCACGACGCCCCCGTTGAAGAACTCTACGCATTTGTCGACTGCCAGGACATTCTGCGCGGCGAAACTCTGGAGGAGGACGAGGTAGACGAGCCCGAAGACTACGAGCACAAGTACGAGTTCCGGATAGCTTCGACCATTCCGCGTGTGGTGTACGAGCCGAGCAAAACTGCGACGATGCTGGAGACGATTGGCAAGTCGGGTAATCTCATTGTGGAAGACCTATCTGATGACGAGGATGAGGATGACGAATGAAGAAGCATGATAGACACATGACACTACTGATGGGACTCCACGTAATTTTTCTCTCAAAATATAAAAACAACAAAAAATAAAAGGAAAATTGATCCAACATGACTAGTCTCTCTTGCATATAATACCTTGCAATGATTTGACTTACGACTCACGTGTGTTGCAAAGCCAAGAGGCTTACGTATAACAGCTTTGCTGACGGCAGTTGGCAGATGAGGTGATGAAGAACCACCTCAACCCCATCCACCACCTTTTCTTCAATCTACAGTATGGTCAAGGAGATTCAGATGTGTGCCCGAGAATTACAAAGCAAAAAGGGTAGGAAGATGGAGACGAGGGCTAGCACACGTGAGGCTCTATGGGACCGGAAACAAGTCGGGAGTATTCAGACTGTTTGTCGTGGTGACCCTGTCTCGGCATCTTGGAACATGTGAGCATACTGATCCTCCACCATCTGCACAATGCCGTGAGCAAACCACGAAGCATTACGTAGAGCCTGAGGCTGTGCAAACAAAAACTTGGTCAAGTCGACACATGGCGGCCTCCCAAGAAAAGGAGACCAGAGCCAAGTTGAAGGACGAATGAGATAACATGAAATCAGCGGGAATGGAGTTTGCTGGCCACTCATGGCGGTTGTTAGCTCTGGTTTTGCCCAATGGGGTGTAGAGCTGGCAGCGAAAGGGTGCTTGATAGTTTTGACGGCCTTGCCTCCTCCACATCCTTATTGCTGTTAAGCTTGTGGAAGTTGGCATGGCCTGGTAAAGCCGAAGTTCCATCACGTTTGTTAGCGGGCTGCCACAGTGACATTCGAGCAGCACACCTACGAAGGTGGCCAAGGTGGTGGTGCTATTAAGAGGCTTTCGAATTACCATTCGAATGTGTTTTAGAAGTTCACCTGTCAAGTTTGGTTTCATAGGTGAAAAATTGGTATTTCTATGAGTACGTAGAGTTATAGAGTTAGCATATCAAAGTAGTATCTATCTATGAGGAATATTCCACAGCTGAACAATGATTCCATCTAGAAAAAAAGAAGACCTGGACCCTTAGAAATAAAGTGCCCGGTACTTGGAATGGGCACCTACTGGCTCTAGTGCTGCCAAGTACCTGCTAACGCTCTGTAGATCAAGCTGCGCCGCTTTCCATTACGCACTTGGCCGATTGCTGAGCAGCAAACTGCAAGCGTTCCCGTTATTACTGCATTCATACTAACTCGTCGCGCATCCCCAGACTGCCTCAAGCAATCAAGGTACTTCAACGGAGCCCGCGGAGTACTTTGAAACAGTACGCATCTGTCGCTGTATCACTTGGTACCGTACCAGGTATCGCACCAACGCTCTGGACCCTTGCTCGGCTCGATTTAGTGGTCAATGCAGCGGCTAATGCATGTACCAGATACCCCAATTTTCTAACGATGGCAAAGTCGCATCTCCTCATCGTTTGGAGAAATGAAGAGACAGACCAGGCAGCCACGGGATTAAAGCCGAAGAGGATTGATTGTCAAAAGCCGACAAACAATATTGAGGTCCGGATTCTCGCAGGTCAGTTGGCAAACAAAAACAAGATAGGTCGAAATAAAAAGAGAACAAAAGTACACTGATTACCCTGGCGCAAGTCTCCGCGGATTAGACGCATCATCCTATCTACAAAGTACCTAGTCTGGTAATCTCCGAGGCTCTGGCGCAGTATCGAGGCAGCATTGACATACCTCTAGTTGCAGCTTTGTTACAGGCTAGTTGAGGTGCTGGCACCGGTTACAGACTTGCAACCCCCAGCCCAAAAAGCTCGAATACTGCAACCACCAACAATCCTCGCCTCTCCCCTCTCAATCCTCTCAACCTCGCAACTCCTCCAATCCTGCAGCCCCGGCCTGGGTTTTCTTTCTTTCTCCTCTCCTCTACCAAGCTTGACGAATACCCGCCTCGAACCGAATGACACTGGCAATATCCCGCTCTTGATTCCGGTGCCTCTTTGTCCTCCGTTGTGCCCCGCAAAACCTGCCCAACGCGCTTCCCATCATCCGTGCTTCGCGATTTTCTACCAACGACGCCCGAGGAGACATAATCTCGCTCAAGATGAAATCCATGAAGGGCCTTTCTATGAATAAGATGCTGGGGAGCATCAGGAAAAAGACCAGTATGAGCTCAACCCTCCTTCCCTCCCTCCCTTCTTGAGCCGGCATCTTCCCACATGTTCACGATGGGCGCCAAGGCGATGATGATGCGATGCTCTCCGCATACTTTCCCGGACCACTCGAGAAACTGCAAGTCCCAAAGTGCTAACTATCCCTTCCTTCATGATCGACAGGTAGCACAGATCGTTCAGCTGCCACGACACCAGGGGACACCCCCGAAGTAACGGCCCATAACAGCGTGGTATGTTTCGGTTCGGCCTGTTGCTGTCTCTACGGCGCAACGGCCTGTTGGGTTTGGCGCGCATCCCTGGACTAACCGAACCTTTGCAGAAAGCATTTTGCGAATCTGGCGGAACCGCAAAGGTACGTAACCCTAACGAAACCCCTTCAAGTCCCTCCTAGCAATGTCTGCTAACCGATCGCTTGCTTGCCGTTGTCGAACAGAGCGAGGAAGTGCTTTTCCTCCCCCCGATTGTCGATGCCGCCGAGTCCTCACCCACCGCCGCTGCCGAATGCGCACGCATCATTAGGAAATACATGTCCAAGGAGTATTCCTCGCGGCCGTCATGGCAGTACAACGCCATCATGCTGATGCGGATACTGGCCGACAACCCGGGCGAGACGTTTACGAGGAACCTCGACACCAAGTTTGTAGACACAACTCGGGCGTTGCTCAAGGGCACAAAGGACAACAGTGTGCGCCAGATCCTCATGGATACGCTGGACGACTTTGAACGCACCAAGTTTTACGACGAGAACTTGACCCTGATTATTACACTATGGCAGGAGGAGAAGGAAAAGGCGATCAAGCAGCATGGAGTATGTGGCATACACCTTTGATCCCATCCTTTTCTTTGTAGTCCAAAGAGACGGCCAACTAACATGGAGGAATAGGGTCGAGCACCTACACTACCGCAACGCCCTCCGCAGTCAGCGGCGCCTGATAACGGGTATTCCCAAAACTACTTCTCCAGGCATCACAGCAACCACCGGCTACCCGAACCCGTCGAGCTGACTAGTCGGCTAGAAGAGGCGCGGTCCTCCGCAAAACTACTAGAACAGCTTGTCATCAACACACCGGCAGTCGAGTTGCTTGAGAACGAGCTCATCAGGGAGTTTTCTAACCGATGCCTGAGTGCTTCAAGGAGCATCCAAGGCTACATGGTGTCGACCGATCCCGCGCCAGACAACGATACCATGGAGAGCCTCATCGACACCAACGAACAGCTGCAGACTGCGCTTAGCCAGCACCAACGTGCTATACTTAGCGCCCGAAAACAGCTGGGTCTCAACGAGCGATCCGAGAACCCATCGCCTGCTCCTGAACAGCAATCACTTCACGGCTCTAATGGCGTTCAGGGATGGCAGGTCCCCAATGCATCGTCATCTAGATCTAGCCCCGCCCCTCCCAATGTCTCAGTTGGCAACGGAAAGGGCAAAGACACCGACCTTTATAGCCCTCCGTCTCATCCTCCACCAAACAATGGCAAGCAGGTAGACCCGGGCCGCGGCAGAGCTCCTCCCCCGGAGTCCGAGCCTCTGGTAGATCCATTCAGTGATCCGCAACCAGGTGGTGCCAGCTCCAATGGTCATCTAGCCGTCATGGATGAGCCTTTCCACCCTGGTTTTGGGTTGAATAACCATCGAGATGGCTCGTCAACACACGGCACCACTGGATCCGGTGTTGCTTCCGAGAATCATTCGACACACAATTTACAGCCTGACTACCAAGTTTCAGACGACGAGGACCTTTATACTTCTCCTCCGAAGAGCAGCAAGGAGCCCATGTATCGATACTGAGTAAGCGAATTGAGAGCGAATTTCGAGGAGAAGAACAGGGATTTACACACCAGTATATTTGCAGATGGGGATACACAGAAAATCGCAGGAGCGTTTGGGAGACGGAGGATTTCTCTTTTTTTTTTTTTTTTTTTTTTTGTTTTTATATATTTCCCCAGCACTTTACGGTGCTAGTTAGGCATCGTTTGGCTACAAGTCTTCCTTTTCCTTTCAAATAACCAGATCCGTTTGCTATTCCCCTTTTTTATGACAAAATTCCACTGCAATGTTGAGCAAGCGTGAGAGCGATCGATATCTCTTTGTATTTATCACATATAAATTCGCAATTTGGCAAGTCAAAGTAGCGTCGAGTTGATAGTTTCGAAATATCAAATCACGTTTGTTGCTTGAGTGACGCTGAATCTGATGTCTCCCTTTCGAGTTCGCTCAGATTCATCTTGGACAAGAAATCTTGAACAAAAAGTGCATGGGATTTAATCTATTGGTTGATAGGTGAAGATCGTAGTATTTGGTCGAAATTCAGGGTTTTGCGACGTTGATGGATTTTGATCTAGGTACTTGCCTTCAGGGGGTTAACGGTAGGTGCTGTCAAGGGAGGCGAGCGTGATCTGTGGATACGAGAGAAATTGAAGATGAAGCGCCCCTAGATCATTAGATCCCATTTATTGCTTAGTTTGTATGATAGTCGCATGCAATGTTTGAAGCTTCCACAGGATTAATCGGTACAAAATTTGGCTGTCTTGGTTCTGCCCTCCTGGGCTGGTCACCGCTTGCCAAAACAACAACCACGCCTTCTCTCCTTGTATCAATTTCTCCCTCCTTGACCATCCTTCAAAATCCAGGCCCATGTCATCGGCATCCACCGCGACGTCATGACCATGCCCGAGATTTGTTTCTTGTCAGTCTCTCAAATTTATGCGGCTTGGAGCACCTTTTATGCGCCTGCAAAATCCTAACCGGGTTGTTAAGCAACCTCTTGTACAGGATGCTGAATCCTGCGAACAAACTTCATATGTAGGTGGCCTGTTGGGTGCTATGGATCTCCCCGGTGATTCTACTCCAATTTGCTCTTCTAATGTGACTCGAAAGCAGACCAATCATCAATCATCATGGCTAGGAGATTCTCTCCACGAGAACGCGCCACACATATCCATTGGGTACTCCGAATACAAAGTTATTCCATGGCTGTATCATGCTCGACCAGAACAGCAGTATATGACAGTCCCCAGGCAACGGCTGGCAGGAAAACATTAAAAAAAAAAAAAAACTTTTACTTCACAGCGGTTGTTCGGGGATTTCCAAGGGCTATTTCTTCAGTTCCTTTCCCACCAAGCCAGAGGGAAATCTTCAAATCTCTCTCGTTGGCTGCAAGACAAGTATGCGAAGATGATAGGTAGGTTTCTTGCAAGAGGGAAAATTTCAACGAACGCCACGACAGCGCACTCTGCTATCTCGCGAGACTACTTTATCTCGAAGAAAAGAGAGGTCCTCTAAAGAATAAACAGTATCGTGCAGTGATTTCTCTAATACATACGCAATTGGGAGCCAGTGGCCTGGACTTGGGCCTTTATCAACGCCATTTCTCTGTGGCGTCCGCGGCGCCAAAGAAGCTAAAATCTCATTGAACGATATGTCTTCCTCCCAACTGCTATATGTACCATGATAGATGAAGGGTAACAGAGATGAATGTCCTTTCCGGCTGTATGCTGGTGGAGAAATAGATGCTTCCTTTCAATCTAACCATCTGACTCGCTGTCATAGAGACGCATCTAGGATTCAAGACGCGATATTGAGAGAAATGGGATCCAACAGCTCCATTATACAGGGGCAAGAGTTAATTCCCAGCCAACAACATTCAAATCGATATACAGTTTATACTAGCGTTAAATTATGTTGAGTACTAAAGGCTATCTACTCTCTGTTGTTGTTTATTTGTTTATATTTATATTTACCGTCCGCTGCCATTTCGTGGGTTTGCCAGTCAACCGTGAACCAACTCTGTCTTTTGTCCTTGCTCATATATTCCTGTGAGAATATTGTGCAATACTCTTTGTCCTACTCTTCTTGATGATTATCATATTGTGATATCTAGGTACACAACATGTTTATCTTGAATTCCAATGCAGCCTGCATTGTGGCCATATCGGCTCTTGCGTGCACAATCATAGGCAATACATTCGATCCCGGCAACTTGAGATGCATTTCATCGCGCAATGCCAAGTTTAAGTGGATTTATAAACGGTTTGCTCCAGAAGCGGCCGTTAATCGAATTTTAGGTCGCAGGTCTGCCAAGCAGATCGGTATTAGTGTATATGTACACATTGTGGCAAGCTCACAGAATGAGACGGACGGATACCTAACCGTAAGTCGCACTCAATTCCTCCTCCTGCCATTCAGGCCTCTCTGAGCTCCTTTATCTATCCCCTATCGAGTCTTCTTACCTATGGTCTAACACTAAAGCAATGAATAGGATGAGACTATCCACAGCCAGTTACAAGTTCTAAGCTCCGATTACCAGCCGGCCGATATATCCTTCACTCTAAAAACCATAGACAGAACCATCAACGAGACGTGGGCTAATGGCACCGATCTTGAGCGCATGTGGTATGATGTTCGCAATGGAAATTATAATGATCTGAACCTCTGGTTCATTCCCAAGTTCCATACCCTTGGTCTTTGTACAGTTCCCACCGCGGGCGATGACCTTGATTCAGCCCTTACGCAAGACGGCTGCACTATTCGCTCAGATACTGTCCCCGGTGGCAGCTTGAAGAACTACAACCTCGGCAAGACACTCACGCATGAGGTTGGTCACTGGCTAGGGCTCCTACACACTTTTGAGGGGGGATGCGAGGGCGATGGCGACTTTGTTGATGATACGCCTGCGCAGGCGTCTCCCTCGAACGGATGCCCTGAAGGGAGAGACTCTTGCCCTGATAAACCAGGCCTGGATCCAATTCACAATTTCATGGATTATTCGTACGAGTACGTCCAGAGTATTGCCTCTGCTCTTTGTTTAGGTGGTTCATACGACTGACTTGACTCCGCAGCTCCTGCTACAAAGAATTTACGCCTGGCCAAGTGGATCGAATGAGGAGTGTTTGGGGCGCATATAGAGAATGGGCAGCACATGATCCATATATATGAACTATTGCACTGTGTGCATGCAAGAGTTTGTAATACCCTAGAACCTGTAGGATGGAGATATGGCCGATGGAGGAGTTACTTAGAGAGTCATCTTTTATATAGAACGGAATATACAAATTAAAACCACATCCAGACTCGCCCGGTATTTTCCAATATACTACATTTTACGCCTCTACTTGTATACGAATTTAAGCATAGACCATGGCATCTTGCAACCTTTACCACTTATCCACCGGGTGGCCGAAGAATGAACAAAGAATAAGTGTTCGGATTGACGCTTTGTTGCAGAAAAAGGAGCCGGTTACCATCTGACATCCACTACAAATACCGTAACAAACGAACACTAAAAGAAATCCTACAACAAGGCCAAGCCTTTGACAATTTTCTTTCATTGTCCTGTTGAATTCGCCCGCGCTTAATATTTGTGTCTTGATCAGCTCATAAAGAGCGAGAAGTCCGGTTGTCCATCTTTACCCATCACTTCTCTTTGGATACATATCGAGGCGAAATACGAAGCCAATCATTCGCTTCTCCATCTCTGTCGCCAGCACTCCATCAATACTCGTTTCTAATTTGTCATCCTATACAGACTACCAGACGATATGCGAAAACAAACGGACGAAACGCTAGAACCAACGCAGATCATGCATGAAACGTTACAAATGATGTTGGAATTAATGGAAGTCCTGGGTTTCAAACCGCAGGATGTCCACCAAGATCAAGGGATGGAGATGGACCAAGCAGGGATACCTGCCCTCCGCGATGAGAGAAAAGCCAACCTATATAAAGGTTATTACGACATAGTTGAGCACAAGAACAGGATAGAGAGAGCCCTCGCCTTGTTGGAGAGACAGGAGGCTGAATCGCTGAAGCAACCGGATCGAAGGAAGACAGCACATATTCGCAAAGCACTGTTGGCATTCACTGTGGATGACTTATAGCGGTTGAACATGCAGGCTCCCGCCTTAGCATCAGTGACTTATACTGACTGCCACATTCACTTGAGATGCATTCACTGACAGCCACGTCACTGATGGCTCCGTTTGAGGATAAGAGGCCGACTCTTTCCTCACTAGCTAGTTTAGTTGTTCTTTAGGTCTTTAGCTGTTAGCAATACACACAACTAAACAACAACTAGCACCTCGAAGAAAAGGAAATAAATGGACAAGACCAAAGCGGCATTAGCAACGCTTTCTTTCTTCAGAAGCCTACCAAAGCCCACTTTGTAGGAAATATTCAATCGAGTACCACGATGCCAGAGCACTGGTCGCGATTCCGAAGAGTTTGGGAAACGCACCAAGTTCATTCGTCACTCCCCCATAGAGCACCACGGGCATACAGATGCGCATCAAGAGAGGATAATTAGTCTCGAGCAGATGCTAGATCCATACAAAATCGATATCATAGTAATATTTCCAAGCCAGGAATCCTACAATTTCTGCCATGAGCGAACACACAGCTCAAACCCCTGGGCCTTGGTCCTCCTCACGTGATTGTATTTGGCTACCTCTGTTTTGCAATCCCACACCTGCGTTTCTACTTTTCATCATCATCTGTCAACAAAGTGGTCAATCTTTGGTTCAAACAACTGATCTATCAATGCCAAATATATGACTTTTCTGAACGTGTCTTTGGCAATCTCCAGAATCAGATACCAAGATAATGGAAGGGCGGCTCTTTCATGCTACGCCATGCGGCCGTTCTCTTGCCCGTGGCCTGTTTCCCCCACTTCTCTATTGTTGAAGAGCGTTCCTACACAAACATTAGCATCATAGGGTTGTCGTCTTCTTTTCTCTTTTCGAATCATGCATGAGCTGACGAAACGTACTATGCTCAATAGGCCAACGAAACGAATTCGAGCCCAGCACCTCCTTTGTGTCCGATCCTCGGATGGTTATTCGAAGATCTATCCAACATAAATGCCCAATATTACTTTCGACTTAATTGTTTTTCAAATCTCCAAGACAGAGGTTCGACGCCTGCTTAATCGAAGATATCAGGCCGGCCTCGGAGCTATACCGGAGCCCAACTGCAATTGATAATTATACCACCAATACGAACTACAGGCACGGAAGCAGCGCTATATGTGCAGGGAAATACCAAATTAGGCTACTCATCCCCGAGTAGAGCAAAATGCAAAACTTCATGGGCGCTAGATGCTGTTGGCAGGTCGACTTTCGTGGACCTGAAGACGCATACACAATCGGGCTACCATTCACTCTGAATAGCGATAATATATACATAAGAATCTTGCCAAGTCTCCTCCAAAATTCAAGAACTTTCCCGGTCTTTTTTAATCGGATACAGTCTGGCGGAATGTGTTTCAATGGATTCTCACCAAGTCCAGCATCCGCCTCTACACCCCTCAGCGCGTCTTCATATCTTCCCTGTCACCTCCGAGCCTTTGAATCACCGTTCCCAAGCTATTCCTGGTCCTGGCAGCGGAGAGATTTAATTCCCTGTGGAGTGTCTGTGCAGCAGAGATTAGGCTGAAAGAGGTTGTTGGCAGTGCAGGTAAGCTGTATCTCTTGGCCACTGCAGCCAGTGCCGGTGTACACCTGGCATACAGTGTCCTCACTCTGACTGACTGAGCCT
The DNA here is from genome assembly GCF_028502605.1 of Trichoderma breve. Classification (NCBI taxonomy): domain Eukaryota; kingdom Fungi; phylum Ascomycota; class Sordariomycetes; order Hypocreales; family Hypocreaceae; genus Trichoderma; species Trichoderma breve. The sequence continues at coordinate 5,902,559 of NC_079232.1, forward strand.
GCAACGACATTATCGACGAAATCGAAGCAATCGACAGCGTTGTTGTAGGTTGCATAACGCGAGAACGAGATGCCATCCTCGACTTGGTCTTCGCACGTCTGGCTGTTCCAGAGGACGTACTTCTCGGCCGCAACCCACGCGGGGAAGAAGAGAGCAACGGTCCAAATGGCAGATCGCATATTTACTGGCGTAACGAGTTATTGGAGAAGAAGCCGACTTCAGAAACAAACGATGTGGATAGGAATAGAGGCCAGGGAAATCATGAGCAGTGGAATAGAGAATAGACAAGGTTATATACATAATCAGTTGGATCAATAATCATAAGGCTAAATTATATAAGATATCTATTTTCAGTACACCAGACATAATAAGCTTAATGGTGGAAATACTCCGCAGAGAGTAACAATGACATTCTTTGGCCTGTTAAGTCCACAGCAGACAAATTATTTCCCACCAAACATCCTGATCTCCTGCATCTCCTGCCTAAAGCACTTTAGGAACGTAACATTGAGCGTTTGTAAATGCAAGCCAGTTGCAGATGCCGATGCTTGGAATCATCCGAAAGCTGTCCGAAAGCAACATTCCGGGGGAACCAGGTTCCGAGTTGGACGCCCGTTCGTCGCCACCGCTTCGAACAACAGGGCTTTCGGAGTATTTGAAGAAATTGGTCGATTATCATCCACCCTACGGTCTTTTTCAAGATACCACACTAGTACATGGTGACTAAGATTGTGCATGCAAGTCCAAGAATTTCTCGCAGACGTCTAAATCAACATTCCCATATTCATTTTTACGCATTGATATTTTTGTTCATTGTCTTGTTGTTTCCCTACTGAGTGAGTTCTGCTGCTAAGTTGGCAGCCCAACTCGTTGCAGTTAGCTCGTCGTCACTAATAAGCCGAGTCCGTAGCCCATTGGCCAAAATGGCGCCAAAACTTCCCTCTTTGGAGCGACGACCAAAGGGACGAGCCGTTATTAGCGGGACATTTATTTTAAATAAATTCTAATAAGCAGCCCATTACAGCAATATCATGTTCGACCCAGTGATGGATACAAAATAAACGACAGGAAAGAGTACGGGAATTTAATGAAAACAAAGGCTAATAAATGCCTCTAAATACAATATGGTTATTAGTAACCCACTAACTGAGCCATTCTTGCCATGCTATTTTCAGTGACGGTCTTTCCTCCCCTTTCTGGCGCCTGCCTCCAGCTGCCTCTCACTTTCCTCGTCGGCACTTGCGGCACAAGCCACGTAGCGAAAGAACAGAAAATAAGGCCAAAGGGAGATTTATCTTCAGCGGTTGAAAAACTTTATCCAAGACAAAAATCTCGCCTCCAGCATTCTCGATCCTACAATCTTCATCAGCATCAGCATCTCGTTTCGACTCCCTAAGCAGTGATACCTAAAAGAGCGTCGTCACAAAGGAGACTCTTGTTTTCATCTCGTTGATTTCTAGGTAATAAGCCGTCATCCGAGGGAATCTTCTTCCATCCCTACGCCCTTAATCTCCCGCTGATGACCCCCCTTTTTTCTAGTGTCGTTAAGGCAGATTCCTACAATGGGTGATTCGGATTATGATATCGATGATTTGTTTGACGATCTTCTACAGCTCCCCCCGGAGCTTCTGCTGGTGGTAATAGATATGATAAATCATCTCCAGGGCTGGCTCCGTGGATTGGTGCACGACGACATGCCTATGAACGCACCCGAGTTGATTTTAGATCCAGACGAGTTGCTAGATTACCTCCCAAGATACATTCCGAATTCATGGGGCTTTCCGCAAAATCATAGAGCCCACGCTACTGGCCGATACCAATACATCCAGCAACCGCCAGCTCGACGGAGCATAGCCTGATAAAAGCAGTGTCATACCTTTTCAGTGTCTTTTCAGCCAGAAACGCCACACTAGCCACCTGAAGCTGCCTCCCACGTTGCCCTCTCTCCTAAGTTTCCCCCCTGAAGACCAAAGTCACTCTACGTTGCGTCAGAGACGGTTGGACAGAGCAAAGCACCAGGTTCTAACTTCATTCAGCGATAAATGTCGCCCCCGAGAGTCCCAGAGAGGCGTTAGATGGGTGGATATGGTGATGTGTGGGTGGATGGGTTGGGGTGGCTCGATGAATGGATGTACTTCCTACTGGAAGAAACTCTTTTTCAGCTAATAACGAAGTATCTCTGGGATGTGACTCGAGTCCTTTGACTGCCCAACACCACCACTCCATAATCATGATGAATGAAGCATCCCGTGCTCACATCAGCGTGCCAGCATGACATCTGACGAGGTCCACGAGACTGGCAGAGGCAAATTTCTCTCGATGATTTCATGTTGGACAGGATACATGCTCTCCCAACAACGACAAGTCCCTTCTCCGGGACAAATGGAGCAGACTCCACGCTCGGCCACGCCGGCGTCGAGCCCCTTTAGTTCTCGTCGTAGTTCTCCTAGTCTTCCTCTTTCCATACTGTACCAGTTCCGCCCCATAGCCGCCTCGATCAAACGAGGCGCCAACGGGCTCTTTCCCTTCCTCGTTGTCGGGCCTCGGGCCTTTTCGGGCGGCCCCGTGCTCAAAGGCATCAGTCGACGGGTGGCAGACGAAGTACGTGGAGGATATTTGGATAGAGTTCGGGTTGGCTGTGGCGAAAAGTGTGAAGGCCGCCTCCTGAGTCTGAATACCGAGGCATCGCAGCTGAAGTTAGCTCAGCCTTGACCAAACCAGTTGTAGATATCAAATGCCGGAAATGGAATTAACGCAAAGGATAGCAGAGAGAAGCAAAGGTAGTTTATTAACATTTAAAGGAAGAAGAAGAAAAGGGTGAAGCTTCGACGAGGTGGCCGCCGGAAACGTCATTTGCATTCCAGTCGCGGCCCCGACGATCTGGCTCATGCAGGTACCACATCCGGTAGAGTAGCATTGCGGAAACCCAATCTCAAACCCTTTTTCCCTTTAAATAACGTTTCCCAAGGAAGGCCCATCCATTTGGATTTTTGCAAGGGGCTCGTGATTTATTTAGCTTTGGGATTTCTCTTGTACTGGCTGAGATGCTACGATGCGTTACCAGTGACTGCTTACACCACTGATTTTACGGAGGCTTGATGGCGGAGGAATGAAAAAAGGGGGAGAAACCAAGACAGCAGATACTTGTTCCCCTCATTCCCATCGTAAATTTTAAAGCACCTGCTATGATTGCAAGAGCATTCTAGGTATTATCGCCTGCTAGAAAGTAATTTTGATAAAAGAACTTCGAGTAGATAACCAGGTACTTTGGGAAAAGCAGGTGCGACTGCCTCAAATTTCTTTATGTAGAGTTTGGTGTCCCCCATATGTACCATTCGGCCAAAACAACACAGTGATGGGTGTTTTGCGTGCTGTTCTATACTTACCAGCTACTTGATGCCTCTGTTCACCCCCTCACTTGCAACTTCCTTCCCTCGACCTCATTTCTTCCTCTTTTATTTCCTTTCATTCTCTCATTCATTACAATCATTCTTCACTTCTTCGCAGTCTTGGAACTATCAATGTACGTCACAGAATCAAATCGGATTTTCCGCCCATCACACACTTCGGATTTACTTCTAATGTCTCAGCTCCTCCAGGCTGTTTTGTCTCAGCCACGGTCTCAGCTACTCAGCTCACTACTACCAAGACAAGCCCATTAAGCCACAACTCCCCATATACTTCTCGTTCTACAGAGTACTATACTGACTGCCTGCTCACTAGGTACTAGTATCTTTGTACTTCGACTCTCCGGCTATTCCCTGCCATGATTTGGATTCTCAGCCTCTCGAAACGCCACTGGCCTCCCGCCTGGTCCTTGTTCTCCGGCCCGAACTGCCTCAAGGTAGCCACGAGTTACGGCCTTTGTGCTCCATCAAGGCACCGTACGCACGCGGCCATCCTTGCCCGTCTTCTCCCAAGTGCTCATCATGGCATCTTCCGAGAACGGCGGAGAGAAATGCCACCAAGTTTCACCCCCAATCCACCCAGTACTAGATACGGAGGAGACTGTTCTAGTTGGCGGACTAGTGGAACGGGGTAACAAACAGTACGTGCTCTTTCCCAGTCACGAGAAGATGCTAGAAACTAACTCAAGCCAAGAGAAGAAAAAATACCAACAGTCACGCCCGTTTGTCAGCCGCCAGCCACTGCTCACACTCCCCAAGTCTGTCTCTCCCCTCCCCCGTTCTCTTCTCCGTGCTGATGCCGCTCATCAAGAGTCGCCGGTAAACCAAAGCTGTAAGGGCAGTCGAACTGACGGCGCGCTTGAGGCTCGCGGCCACAAGAAGCCGTTCCGCTGCCGCCGGCGACGAAGTTTATTGCCTCACAAGTCCCACCCGTCTCGTGCGCTGCCTGTCAAGCGTCGGTCCGCCTGGGTGAGGCGGCGAGGCCCTAAGGTGTACTGGGACCCTCCTTGTTCTTGACCGAGAACTGGGTCGTGGTCGTGCTGACTCGCCCCCTAAGTGTCTTTGCGGCGTCAGTCGTCACCCCTATTGTCTCTATTGAACTCTACTAGATCCAACAGGACACCCTCTCGCGTTCTCGCACCCTGGGAGGCAAAGTACAGCCTCGTGTTGTTTCTGGATGCTTTTCTCTGCCTCACTTTGCCTCCTTTTCTCACGTCCCCTCATCACGGAGATGTACTTCCCCCCCACGCCAGCAAGTGCTTCCAAAGCCATCTGTCGAATCAGCTCCGTGCGGTCCAGAGGTCGGCGCGACTCTAGCTTTGAAAGAAAGAAGAGTGTCCTGCTTGAAGCAAAGACACACCAAGCTGGTTCATCGAAGAACACTCGCGGTACCATCTCCGTTCACCCCTCTGAAGCCCGAAGCCCGCCACCCGATTCATGCTTGACTTCACGTTGCTGGGCTACTTTGATTCTAGCTTGTGCCTAATGCTTTCAATTTCGTCTTCCACCCCTCGATTCCATCTCGTCACTGCACTGGCTGGGAGACTAGCCAAGTCCATTCTCTCTTAGCCTTGTCTCCTTAGCCTCGTCACAGTACTAGGAACTCTTACTCCCAGCGAGTCGCCCCAAATCAAGTCATATCCCTTCACCCTATCACCCACCCTTTCAGCACGCTGTGAAGCCACTAAAGGCAATCAGTCTAGAGATGTCATGCATTCTGTTCGACTCGGGTTTTCTTCTCGTTCGGGCTTCACTTCCCAAGCGCTACCCAAATCTGAAGCTGTTCGGTTAGGTTCATCGCCAGCGCTTCCAGCACGGCAGAGCCTCCAAAATGATAATCAAACCTGTCTCGTAAAATCAAACAAAACACAAGCACAAATGATGAGCCGAAATTACCATACACAGCTCTTCCCCCCTAAGAGCTCCCTAGCCCTTCCATGCTCCCCTAGCATCCGTCGTAGCAGGCAATAGCGAGGCGATCCGACCGGTGCCGCGGGATCAAAGCCTCTAGCTCGCAAGCCGTCAAGTACTGCTGCAATGAGCCGCCAGCCATAGCTAGGCCCAAATCTAGCCGACAATGCTGCCTGCTCTTGTCCAGCTCCCTCGTCTCTTTAGGATTCGGAGACGGTGCATTTTGTCCCGTGCAGTTGGTTGGCAACAAAAGATTTACACCTGTGGGCATTTGGATGAGGGCATCCGTTTCATCACTGCCAATCATAGCAGCTTGCTGGGAGTCAAAGATGGACAAGGGGAGAAAAAAATTCATTGACCCCTCCCTCCCTGTCTTTCCTAACAAACGAGACAGGGACCAGCCTTCTTTCTACTTGCATTGAGAAGTCCGAGAACCCCCTTCGCCTCGTCTGATTCGATCACTGCGTCTGCAGAATGACGAGGACTAGGAAAAGACCCAGAGCCCCCTCCTCTGCTCAGCTGCCTACCTGTATCTCTGCTGTCACATTTCCCATCATCTATCGAAAAGCCCCGTAAGTGCGACTGTATGCAGCATGCGCGCTCAAAGTTGGGCTCATGAGGCTGGGCGGAGTAGTTGCAGGTAGGTGATTGCAGACCGACATTCTGTCTGCCCCCCATTTGTTTCTCAGCCGCGCATGCAGGTAATGCCAGCTGATCACCTGCCACCTTGATTTCTTTCTTCAGATACATGGACTCTCTCTGCCTCTCCATCATTCTCGCTCTCCATTCCTCTTTGATCGGGATAAACACACATTCTTCCTATTCATGCTCTGGCTCATGAGCAAAGTAAAGTCATCGCGAGGCATGAAAGATTGAAACTTGATGGGACAGCATCAATGTGTGTCGCTCATCACAGTGATGAATAGCTGCTTCCAGCGGCCAAATTCAGTTTCCTCAGCCCATTCCTGTGCTTTCAGGGGGGGATCCCACAGCCACCGAGTGGGCGGGAGGGGCCCCTTCATACTCACAAGCTGGAGAGCGAAGGAGAGCGGGGCTTTTTTTTCCCGTCTAGTCTCCATCTCTAGTCTCCATTTGCTTCATGTTAGTGCATTCTGACCTTAACATGGGGGCGTGTATTCTCTCCAGTTGAACGCAGGCCCGGTAAGCAGACAAATTTCGTCCCTTACCAAGAGCGGCGAGCCGCGCCGGATCAGGACAACCCGGCTTCTGCTAGGTTCAACCAACATGGGCAAGGCCAGGACAATACGTGTCGACCAGCTGCATTCACTCTCGTCCAACAGCACCATCGTCATCCGAGGACGCAATGACACACGTGTAGACGGCAGATGAGTCGGTAAGGCATGGTAGTAAAACGTGAATTAGCATTCTGTATGGACGGCTAACAGCGGCGCTGCAAACACATCATGAGCAAGACGAGAACGAGAAAGAAGAAGAAAAAAAAGACGAAGAGAAAAACAACTGACGTCTTGTTGATCGCACACTATAACATAAAATCAAAAAATTTCAGACAGAGTACCCTCCCTTACGCAGCCGCCTTCCGCCTGGTATAGCTTCAGCCAAGCCCATTCCGCGCCATATCCACCGAACCGTCAGCCAAGTCCAAGGCTTTTCTTTTACCGTTGACCCAACAGATGAATTTTGCCAGCCTGCCTCCAATGAGCCACATTTCCCCCGTGCCCCTGTGACCCGCCGTGTGCCGTGTTGCTTGGGCTTGCCCTCAACGACAATGCCAGTGAAGCAAGAACCAATATTATTCCCAACGTGCCTCTGGCGTGGGAAAAACAAGAGAAGGAAATGACAAGGAAAAAAAAAGAACGGGCAGACAAGAGGAGAGAAAATATATCAAAATCATGTAATCGCGTAACTCAATCCCCAATCGTTCCAAACATGGTGTGCCGTGAGGCTATTCCGTCTTATCTGATAATAAAAAATGTTAAAAAGAAAATTTGTCCAGACAAGAAGCAAGCGAAAGAAAAAAAAAACACAACGAATTGAAGTTGAGGAAGCCCCTGGGCTGTCTCTTTTTCCTTTTTTTATCTTTAAAAAGTGTATAGTGAGGTGGTAAATGTGCATGAACCCAAAGAGCACAGCTCTTCGTTTCAGTTTTGTTACAAGTTGAACGTTGGGGAGAGAAAATGCACAATTTGCAGAAACCACGCATGACCGGAGTGCCCAATGCCAGGAAGACATCAAAGGCAACGAAAGCGAAATCGAAATCGGACGTATCAATTGGTTGTATGTAAATTGGGTTCGCTGCCGGCCAGGGGAAGCTTTCGATCAATCGACCAATTTTCTCTCCACATCTTCTTGTCGCCGTTTCGTCAAGTCATATACTGAAGGTTTCTCGGTGGAACACCTGGGGTGATTATCGTCGGCAAGAGGATGAGCTGGCGTATATTCACCGAAATTGATGACATTGCGGCGGCAACTCGCATCCGCTTTGACCTTGTCTCTTCACTCCGGACATTTAGCGAGAGGACTCTCTCTGGCTCTGGCCAGAGCCAGTATCTCGAGGACGGTTGAGGCGATCAATCATCGTTTTGTCAATGTCGTTCTTCTCCACGAGATTGCTGAGGCTCATGATGGAGGTCGATTGCTGCGACTGGCCGGCTGAAGGGCCCGAGCGTGCGGGTGTCGAGGAGCCGCTCGATCCGTTCTGCTGCGTGACAGGCGAACGGCCATCGGCATTGCCAACACTAGCGGGATGGGGTAGCGCTGGGTTTCGGGGGCTGTGTCTCGCTGGGCCTGCGTAACGCGAATAGCTCAAGCTTCCGGGGCTGCTATTGTTAGAGAGCTCGGCGGGCGATCTTCTTCGATGATCATCTTCCGCCACGCCAGCTCGCGGAGGTGGTAGCCTGTACGCATCTTCCGGATCTGGCGACGACCTTCGACGTCTTCTTCCAGTCAATTGGTCATCCCCTCTCAAATCTCCATAAGACGAATATGAATCTGTGGGAGACTGGGCCTGCGGATGGTAATAAGCCCCAGGGGGTGGGTGTGGCGGACCTGCCGTCGGAGGATAAGGATGAGACGGGTGAGGCGGGTGATGGGGCGGGTGAGAGTGAGGGTGAGGGACAGCGCTGGGAGCCAGAGGCTGGCCGTATGCTCCGAATAGCTGCGTTCCCGGTGGCACACCTCCTGGGACGGCCGAGACGGGAATGAACGCTGTTGAGCTAGAAGACGAGACAGGCTGAAAGATGCACTCCTGGTTCATCCGAGCACAGTTTTGGCACTTTCCACCGGGGGCGTTCTGATGACCACTGCAGCGAATCTGGGAAGGAGAAGCAGACGGTTAGCTACTGAAAAGTGAACAGATAGACTGACAATAACAAACAAACACACTAGGATCGATCCACGCTGCGTGACAAACCTTTCGCTTTCGACAGTATCTGCATGCAATGGAAGTGCGCTGTCTAGGAGCTTCCCGTGGGCGCTCCATTCCGGGCTGGCCATAGTCCTGTCCATAGGCAGGAGGGGGACGCGGGTAATCGTGAGGGTAGCCATTATGGTGGCCCTGCGGGAGCCCTCGGTAGTAGTATTCAGAGGCATACTGGTCGTGGTAGGCCGGGTGCGGAGGGGGGCGGCGGTCATCGTAGTAGGCGCCTCGTGGCGGCTCGGGCGGAGGATAGGCAGACCGCATATCTGCCTGCGGTTGCAGAGGAGGGAGGTATGAGGTTGGCTGCTGTTGACTTCCAGGGGGCGGAGGATATCCATTGACGGCATTCGGAGACTCATAGCGAGGATCGCTCACGTAGCCTCGGCCAGCTGGCGGCGGGGGGCCGTAGCCGCTGGGCCGAGGGTCGTGGATGGACGGCAAGGTGACGGAGGTTGCCATGGTGGTTCGAGAGTGAGGACTTCTGTCGGTATCCGAGTGAGGTGCGTCTCGAGAAGGGAGGTGGTGGTAGAATTGAGGGGGTGGTTGGTGCTTGATATCCTCTGGCCGGTGCTGCTGAGGATACTCCTGGCGATGTCGATCCTCTGCCATGCTCTGTGGAGATGGATAGGAGAAGGAAGTGGCGGGACAGTGGAGAGTGTGCCGCCGATTATTAAGTGAGTCGAGTGATTCCAGAACCTCCAACCAATTCCCAATTGTTGGTGAGGAAGCGAAGGGGCATCTGGCGGGCCCGGATTGTTGAAACAAGGCACTGAGAAACAGAGTATTTTCAGTTTCGGATACGACCTCGAGGTGCCTGGCAAAAAGGAGGTGGTCTGGGTCGTGACGAGCTGAGGGACGAAACAGAAAAGTTTGTCGAGAGAAAAAAAAAAAAGTAAGAGAAGAAAGCAATTGGAAAGTGAAATAGATTAAAAAGCCAACAGCTTTGCCAGGGATAGAAAAGTAAATCAAGGCACTCGTGGTCAGCCTGTTACTTTTGAGGCTGGAGTGTGTGTGTGTGTGCTTTGGTTGACCACAGACAGAAAGATGTGGTGGCAGCGGTTGGAGGTGGCTGCAGTGGCTATATGTGCAAAGACGCAGGTGCCCCCCCAGAGAAACGCCACGCTAGAAGCGAAGACGGAGAGGCCAGAGAAGACGAGACACGCAGCAAACGGGACTAGCTGAAGACGAGAGCCAGGGCGTGCCGAGTTGTCTCTCGGTAGCTGGGTTGATGGGTTCAAGAGGACAAGGAGAGAGAGGGTCTCCGGTGTGGCAGAAAGGAGAGGAGGGAAGAAGGGGGAAAGAAAGGAATCAACAGGAAAGGGAAAGGGAAGAAAAGGCACTTGCGTTGGCTGACCCAAAGTGACTTTTCCCAGCAGGCTCAAGGTGGAAAAAAGAAGGGTTTTTGGTGGGGTGCGAGAGTGAAGGAGGGGGAACGAGATAAAAGAGGACGCAGGAAAAAGACGAGACGGCGGCGAGCGGGAATGTAAAGGCGGGCGGATGGCCCGGTGTCGTGCCGTTCCCAGCGCTGTGGCCCAGCTAAGGCAGGGCAAGACGCTAATGCTAGGGGCTAGTGGGTGCCCTTTCTAGCGCTGGTAGTAGTGCGAGAAACGGGGGATTAGGGAGTGCCGCAGAGCAGCAAGTGGGAGTGCCGCCAGGTGCTGCTTTTGCAGTGGAGGTAGCAGTACGAGTCTCAACCGTGTGGTGCTAAAGCTGCCAGTCTCCCAAGGCCACAGGTAGTGGCTCTGGTAGTGGCTCTGGTAGTGGCACTGGCAGTGGCACCCCTAGTGTGCAAAGTTAGGTACCCAGGCGTAGGGGGGCGTTCGATTCTCTTTGCGCCGTCCTCGTACCCTGTGCGCAAACTCAGCTGCACACACACCACCTGGTGCGTAAGAAATGCCAGCCCTGGAGGTCTGATTCGATGTGTTGGTTGCGTTGGACCGCGCCAGGTAGGTATGCGTATGCCCAGAGCACCTGCGATGCGTGCCGGAGGTGAATCCGGATTGTGATGTGTTTCTTTTTTTATCTTCTTTGTTTGTCTGTTGTTTTTTTTATCTTCTTTGTTTGTCTGTTGTTTCGTTTCTTCGTCACCAAGAGAAACAAAAGTAGATGCCGAGTCGCCCTGTCTGACACCGTTCTGGCTGGCTCTTTGGGTGTTGTGGGCGTCTTCTATAGGTACGAAGATGTGTTTTGAAACAAGATGCAGCTAGCTACGGCAGCCAGCGGGAGTATTGAAGCAAGGGAGCGATGCAACAATTGCTCGGCTTCAGCAGCACTAACTTGACCCTTGCTTGGCTCTACAGCAAACCAAGCTTCCTCGTCGTCTTGTCTCTGCCGTTGTCGGCGTTTTCGCCAAACGGAGAATTGCGAATATCTCGGTGCAAGTCGTATGTACCTATACCATGTAAATACGAAGTATACTCGAAGCGCTCGGGCAAGTGCCAAGTGTGTCTTGAAAGTTTGGCTGGCGGATACTCCAACTGAGACCTGGGGCAATGCATGTGTTAGACTCTTCTTCATTCATCCTCTCTATGCTGCTTTGTCAAGGTGGAACATGTCGGTCCGTGTGTGTGTGCGAAAGCGGGACAGTGCCTCTCTTCCAAGACAAAGAGCTCCGTCTGCCACGACGTGGCGTCATCTGAAAACCAGAAAAAAAAAAGAAAAGAAAAAAAAAAGAGGGTCGAGACGGGCTACAGAAGCAAGAAGCAAGAAAGGGGACCGAGTGGTCTGGAAGGCTCGCAATGAAAATAGATCAAACAGACTGCCAGAAGGACGAGACAGGGAGAAGCCCAGCATCTTGCAGAAGCCATCGCCATGGATATGCCCAGAAACTAGGTGGCGTAATGCATGCTAGACGCTGCTGTTGGCACCGCGACCAACCGCCGCCAGGGAGTGTAGCAGCAGCCAGTCTCTTACTGTGCTCCATTGCTCCAGGCTTCGGCCACGTATGAAGGGCTCCGTAGCCATGAAGCTGCATGGCTTCGCATCGTTTCATGCAGTGTCCCTTCCCAAGTTGCCGCACCACTCAGACGTAGACAGGGAAGAGGAAGGACAGCAAAGGCATGCGTTTTTGTATGTGCGCATACTTACGCAGCATTGCATGTCTGCACGCTCGCATACTCCATCCTTCTATTCCATCCAGTCATCGTTTTGCAGCCTGTCACGGCTGGGCAACAAGTGCAGATGCCTTGGTGCCCACATATAGGCACACACACGTCAAAGCAGACGAATCATTTGTACAGAGCCAGGGGAAGGCATTGGGAAGATGAGATAGGAAGGAGACCGCACAGAAGTAATTTGCAAATGAGACCTCACAAATGTACATACCGAGTTTGATATGACGACAATTGACGGATGCCAGTCAGGCTCTTCTATCAGGGAACGAGGCCAAGCGAGAAGCCTTCATGCAACCGCGGCCGGCTGACAAACCAGACGTCGGCTGCAAAGAGAGAGAGCGACCGTATTCCTTTGTTCTCAAATGGCTTTGATAGCCGATTCTTTGCTCTGTCGCCGTCTCTGCGGAGCTGTGTGTGTGGATGGCTTATACGCTTCGTCGGGAATTGTACGGCGAAGTCGAGGGGAGAGCAAGATCACCACGTTTCAAGAGCCTCTCCGATGACGAAGAAGAGGAAAAGAGAGTGTGAGATGAAGATGGAGGTGTTTGAGAAGGGTGAAAAGTTTGGGATGTCGTTGAGGGCAATGAGTAGAGAAATATTTGGGCAAGTACGGCCACTGCTGCCAAGGAATACAAAGTAGTTCTACATAAATGCACGCTCGGCTGCTATTGGTAGAGGCGGTCTCTGTACCACCTCTCTCGGTGCCAGTACCTCTTTTACTTGGCTGCGTACCGTGTACCAATTGAACTTGGCTGTGGGAGACTGCATTCAATGTTGCGCGAGCTGGTTGGTACCTATTTGGGCAGAAGAAAACATAATAGGGGTTATACTCGAAATAATACCAAACTTTTGCTCTTGTACTGATGGACGGCACAGACTTACTTGGCCCGACTTGCTCAAACGAAGCCTCAAAAAATCACCACGAGAAAACTATTCACAATGCGTGCGGTTCCAGCCAATACAGTGCGTGCGCCGCCAGTGGCGTGTGTCCAGTGAGGTCACCGAGGCGTGCGGTTCCCATCGGGTGCGGGTACCTCCCTGGGCATGCGTCTGTGCTGCGGAAACCAGGTACTCCCTACAGCCACCATGGCTTCGGGCATTGTGTCTTCTCCAGGGCGCAAGGGCTGGCAAAAGGGTAGATCCTTGCTAGTGCCCAGAATCCAGCGTCACTAGCAGCCGTAGTCGCCGTCGCTGTGCGCTTGGTCGTGGTACGAGTGCCCTGTACGAGTACAATGGTTGATGCGTTTGGCGCGGGTTGGCGTGTGGGTAACACAAGAAGCAAGGCTCTTTGCTGCGAGAGAACCTTGTCCTGGCTCACACTTCGCAACGTGGACCGTCATAGCGCTTGAGTGACGAACGAGCGAGAACATTGAGGCCGTACCCGCTAAAAGCTGTCAGATAAGACGGGGTCTGTCTCACCCGAAAAGAAGGGCAATAGGAGTACGGAGTATCTCCGTAGAGGCGGAAAACTGACGAGATTCAAGACAAAAAGCACCGCTTTGGTGGGGGTTTGAGACACGCTCCTAACCAAATAGCCGGGAGAGACAGGTCGACGTCAACAGTTGACAGGAATGCGTCGGTGCCAAGTCGTCCTCCCGCCCGCCCATCCGCTCCCTTCAACTCACAGGTCAACTATCACCAGACGATCAATGGGATTCACGATCCAGCCGCTACCCAGGGTGCCAAACCCTCACCAAAAAGGGGGTAGTCTGGTCGCCTTGTATTGATATCGTACAAGAACTGGTGAGCTGCAGGGAGTTTTGGCTTGGCTTTGGCCCATCAGGCGAGCGCCTCGGGGCGCCGTGCTATCAATAAGCACTCCGGCTAGAAACTAGTTAGTATAAGCAACTGAACCTAGTTGAGGCCACTAGACAAGCTGTTGTCTGGGGTCCCGCGCCGCGCCCGTTCTTCCCGCTATGGGCTGCGGGCTGCAGGTTACAAGGACGGCCGCAGCATGCACAGGCTGCGTGCCTTTGCTTTCGTGTTTGCGTTTGCGTTTGCCTCGTCTCTGGCCTTTGCGTCCGAGGTTGCCTTTTCGTGACCCTTCAAACTGAGCTCGGGGGCAGAGCACCCCTTTGTTTCACTGCTTGGCAGGCTAGTATGTCGGCTCAATCTCTTCTCCCCCTTGTATCACTGGCCCAAGTAGTATACTTCACCATTGGCACATGCCTCTCCGCTTTACATGTATACTCATGTTTGTAGACCGAGGTGGTCATTTCCCGACCGCCTCCTGGCAAGGTACCAGAACCATGGGCGGGAGGAACAGCAGTTCAATGCGGTCCCTGTAGATGCGACTATGCCCAACCCGGTAGGTAAGAGCAGCACCCCGTAGTCGTGAACCGGAATCAGCTCCGTGTGCGTTTGAAGAATCTTGAATCTCCTCTGATCAAGGCACGCGAAGCAGCGGCTTCTGCGTTCTCTCCGTAAATAATGCCCCACCGATTGCTTCCACCATCGAACAAGGGATTGAAAACCACTAATCGTAGTAGCCAGGCAATTTCAACCGGTGCTTGTACGATAGGGTCCTTAGGGCCTTGGACTTTGTTCAGGCCAGAAATGAGATATTTGTGTCAAACAGTCGCTCTCGCCCTTGAGGCACAGCCATCGTCTGTTTTCCAGAGCAAATGACGTCGATAGTGCGCCCTCTCGTGGTTGTTGGCTGTGGCAATGGACTTTGTCCGTACCTCATCTCGATCCGGCCCGAACAAGCCGGCGCTGGATCTCGTTTCGGTCCGCCCTGCTTTCGCTTTGAGGAAAATCCGGTGTTCGCCTGTTGACAAAAAGCATCCAGCTCTCCAGCTTCCCTCTCCCTCGAGCCGCCCTGTCCATCAGTCGGCCGACGTGGAAGGCTCCACATCCAGCCCCAAGCCGAGCCACCTGATCTCTCTTATTCAGCCTTGTCCTCGGTTGTAGTACAAGTACCCATACGAAAGCACCCGCAACTAGCCTTCAGCTCAGACCTGTTTCTGTTGTTGGCCCAGATGTCCGGGCTGCTCCCACCCCAGAGGTTTGGTCCGCGTACCCAGCGGCACATACAGACGAGCTACGTCAAGATCAGGATAAGCAAAACACTGAACTAAAGCTTCCGGCGTGTCTGAATGCTGAAAGCGCCATGCTTCGCTGAGGGCACAACAGTCAACCCCATACTGTATACACTCGTGTACTGTAGTATGGCGTGTGCTCTGTGAGAACTTGTAAAGGTGATCGGTGATTGAGCCTCGATTCAATCTAATTAAACAATTCCCCTAAATCGGCGGTTCGCTCCGCTTTGGCACTAGCCAGGAGGTTGGGCTCTCTTCAGTCTTGCCCCCGGCTCGTGCCCGTTTCCACGATAGGCAGCACCTCGGCTGTCTGCCAATGCAGGGGCAGTACGAGTATTCGGTGTTAGCATTAGCATTGGTGACAGTGATCTGACAAGAAGAAGCGACAAGGACAGTTCGCACATAACATCATTCGCGAAGTAATCATCATCACCTTCCAGAGTGTCAAGTAGAGGCTGATCCGTGACTTTAGCCAATGGAGTACCAAGTGCTTCGTACGTACAAACCAATGCACACCCTGTACTCTGTGTGCAAAAGAGCTTACTCGACCGTCTTTAAGCGAATACCCGTTCGTTGCACGGCCAGTTCCCAGTAGCTATACAGGCCCGTTTGCAAACTGTTTTAGTTTAATTAGATCAGCCTCTGAGCAACGAATATCAGAAAGGGAGCAAGATGAATAAGTGAAATTATGAGAAAGAAGAGTGAGAAATGATAGACTCACGCCCTCGTGCCAAGTCTGTCAACGGGTGTGCAATCCTGCCATAACATCTGCTTAACAGACACAATAGAGAGAATGAGGGGGATGATCAGGGAAAGAGAGACATGCTTTGTTCGATTGGTTCATATGGCATTGAACATTGGAGACGTCGACGCAAGGGAGAAATGTTCCACTTCAGCTGCTACGTACTGTGCTCTGTAAGTAGGTAGAGGTTAGCAAGGCGAGAACGAAGCACCAGGTAGTAGGGTTATGCACCTCGTAATCTGTGCAATCAGTATATGTGCCACTTCTATTCCGTATTTCATTAACAAAAGATCCCGTCGTTCTATGCTATGGAAGCATGGCGCACATTGGTAAAAAGTCTCAGCCCCGGCAGAGCACCTCACACGGAACAAAGCTAACAAGCGTGATCCTTGGGCGCGGGAGCGCCCTCTCTCCCGGCCGCCAGGCTTTCGGCATCGCTAAGGGCGACTGTGGTCTGAGCATAGAGATCTGCCTGTAATCTAGTAGATAAGCCGGGGGGACTTGTCAGAAGCTCCTAGTCCAAGTTCGCTGGGCCGAGTGCCGTATCATCGTGGCGTGAGCCCCTACCTCTCTCCATATTAGAGCCTCATCTTCTCGCTCCTCCTTGTCACGATCCATAACTGGCAATCGTATTTCCGCGTTTGCTACACCTCAATTGTTTAATAACCTGTCATGCCGTGAGCAAGCCACCAAATGCATACTGGGATCTAGAGGGAGGCCAGCAAGCCACTTCACCCGTCCATGTAAGTCTCCAGACAGGCCCAGCCCGCTAAAAAAAAAAAAAAAAAAAAAGACAAGCGCCGTCGCATGGTTAGCCGACAACACGGCAGATATCCATTGCTAGGCGCCCCTCCCATTTCTCCCTTCGAGTCCTACTGTTCGTCTCAATTGTCATTGATCCCGGCTCGCAAATTGAGCATGAGCGCCGAGTCCCTGCAAGAGACAGTCTCGAGACACCTGCAAAGGCAACCCAATGTGGACAAGTTGCGCCATCTATAAATCGCCATAGGTCCTCCCGTGCATATAGGGTCGCAGTAGCACTCCGTCCAAGTACATCTTAGCCAGCCTGCATTGATGTGGTTTTTTCGTCTTGGTTGCTCTGGTTGCTATCCACAGTATTTCAACGATTGGTACGAGTGTATACAGATGGAGTCCGGCCAGATGGCCCACCTTCCCTCAATGTGATGCTCCATCGTGTGTGGCATGCTGGGCCCTCTCTCTGGGTGGTATCCAAGAGACTGATGTCGAGGAGGACAGACAAAGACATGCCGCGTGCGACCCATACACGGACCAGCCCAGAGGGTGTGCGGGAGATGTTGCTAACCCGCCGATTCTCTCATCCTCCAACCTTCATATCAGGCAGAAGGTTACACACGATGGTTCTCTTTCACCAAAAGGGGAAATGAGGGGCTCTCTTTTAGACACCAAGTCTGTATCCTTGCAGCCCCTTCATCCTGCGTGAGTAGTGTACCTTCGGATGTCGCAGAACGCTGCCGTGATACTGTTTGCTTACCTCGCCTTACTACGCACAGTCTAAGGAACCCAAATCCGGCCGGAGATGCGTCTGCCTGCAGCCTCTTTGTCTGTGTAAACAGGTACACCACAGTCAACTCCCTACAGGTACCCAGTAATAGCTGCAGCATGTCGTCCGTACAGGTACATGCGTCCAATCCAACCACACTTGTAGGTAGCCATGCATGCTGAGGCATTTGTCCGTGCGCCGGATGGCTATTCGCACATGCGAGCCATCATGCACACCTTAAGGAGCGGTACAAGTATGTACCAAGGCTATTGTCGGTCTGCACTTGCTGGGATGGCGAATATGCGCTGGAAGGGGAAAGAAAGTCACAGACACAGCGAGGATCCCCTCGATCCTATTGTTTCCACATGGGCCAATGAAGTAGACCTGCCTTCTTTGCTTTCATGCGGCCGCCATCATTGGCCTCGGTAAGAATAGAATGTGCCATCAAAGAGGCGTGTCCAGCCCAGCTCCAGGACGGGTCTGATGGCCTATCATTCTCATACACCCAATGACGACAGTTGGCTGTCACTTGAATCATGGCAGAAATGATGGAAGAGCGGGCGTAGTGCGGGATCTGACATGTCAGCTAGTCTTGTGAGCAAAACCACGGTGAGACTTGGCGACTAGAGTTCGTAGAGTTTGATATGGCGTTGGCTACCCTGCAGTATGAGGTTGCCCTAGTAGACTTTTGTGTTTAGTCTTCGCCTCCTTTTTGTTCCACGATAAGAGCAAACAGAGTGCTCTGTACTTTATGATATGGCATATTTTGCGTTGGTGGTATGAGTAAGCCCAGCAAGGGAGTGCGATGCTACTAAAATGTAGTGCCCTAGTCGTTAGTCTGGAACGATCGCGATCCATTCCACATCGTCCCGCACCACCTATCCATGGACCTGTCCAAAGTGACACAAGCCTAGCTGCCAGCTAGTCAGACGCAAGTCCGCTGTTCAGACCAAATGACTGAGTGCTTTCTCCCCAATGAAGCGGGTAGATATACTCCGCTTTAGTCGTACATCATCTCATGTCACTGCGCAACGCTTGGCAATTTTGAGCGACACGCACGGGAGCTCAGACGACGATGCGTACGAGTACTGTTATGCTCGTGCCGCGCCATCATCCGAAAGAGAGCCTCATCAAAGAGCTACTCGACAATCTTGGTGCTAACCAAGAGTAGCATTGCTCCATACTATGCAGGAGAGGGCGGCACAAGAGGAATCGTACTGAGGCTGATGGGAATCTTAATGCTGCTGATGCGCAACCTTGTCACCATGCAACCCGTCGATTCCCGTCCCAATTTAACGTTGCACAACTCTCCGCAAGGCAACACCACATCCGTTTGCTGATGAACCTGGGAAATAAACCGTGTTCCAGTAAGTTTCCTTCTTGAAGAATTGGCCGTTTCCTCTCCTTCTCCCTTTGCCAGTGTAGTCGTACAACCTCGGTGCCCATCGCCACTCACCGCATGTGATGAGTTGTCGCTCAATGTCGCTGCATTCTTCCTTTGCAGATGCACCCCCTCCTCCGCCTCATCGCACCCACTCAACCTTGCGTAAACACATTTGATTGACTGTCTGCATTGTGACAGTGACAAGTCTGACCTGCCTGCAACTGGTGCTGTTATACAAATCAAGGGAACGCGGCCTTCCACATGCCCCATACAATCAGCCCATCGGTAAAACATGTACTGTCTTAGAGTGCCTAAGGGGCCGGCAAATCGTGCATCAGTCAATGCTCAATTCACCACATGGCTGCGAAGCACCAGCGGCAGTGTCTTCAACTCCGTATAAACCCAATCGACGGGGGCCGGCCATCCAGAAACTGAAGACACTTTGGCCGAGTGGTTAAGGCGATGCCCTGCTATCCCCACGAGATAACTTCAGGCATTGTGTTCGCACGCGCAGGTTCGAATCCTGCAGGTGTCGATGTCCCCTTTTTGCTTCGTATTCTCCCTGCATTTCTTCCTCTTTCCACTCATTCTTTGCTATGCGTACAGGTTCCCCATAAATGCACGTACGGCCAAAGTGACTGTGACCGCCTCTCCGTTGTTCACATGCATGGAGCCTGAGGCCTGAAACATCCGATCGATAAATGTTGAGCGGGCCTTGGCACTGCGACTTTGCAGAAGCCCCAATACTCCGGTTATTCTCAAAACCTTGATGACATCCATTGGGCGATGCATAAGAGGATCTCGCTATCCATTGCGCAAAAAGTGCAGAACTAGTGTCATGTATGTGGTGTTGTGGCAATGGCCAACCGTTCGACACATTGTCCGCCTGCCTCTTATCTCGGGTCTCGAACGAGCTTTGCAGATCCCTAGAGCCGTTACCCCTCTTTGATTCATCCTTCGTTGCTGTGCCTTGTATGTATCAATCACCCTTCTTCTGAGCTGGGAGAGAAAACGTCGGGCTGGACAACTTGGCCGACGACCCTGCTGCATCCAGCATATATCCAATCTGAACCCTGCTTGCTTCCGCACGCCGTCCTCGTGATGGAGATGTTTGGCTAAAACGTTGCACCATTCCATAGACCCTCAGCGTCTGCGGCTAGCTTTAACCTGGTTCATAATGGCCGAAATCCCTGGGGACTTCACGCCTACCAGCTGGTAGAAGCACCGCCAGTGTGGCCGGCCTAGCCATGTCTGGTCCTGACTACCATGTTCCCCCACCACACGCCGATGCAGGTGTCGTGGCATCGTCAACCATGCATAGCGGTTCAACCCGCAGCTCCCCCAGAGAGCTCCGTAGATAGCGTCAGCTTCTTGGAGGGCGCCACCCTTGGCCGCTGCCCCACCGTGCCACAAGCCTGCTCAAATGGACTTGGCTGACTTGGCTGAGGTTACGAGCCGCGCTGACTTTGTCTTGACGAGCCTGAGAATTCCTCCATGTTGATGACCTGAAAAGCTCGTGGACAGTCGCGCTACAGGACTTGAGAGAAGCAGATGATATGTTTCAAGCACTTGCAAGCAGAGCATTAAATCACGTTCGACACATATGTCTCAGTTGTATTTGCGCTGACTTTCCCGCAACATCCATGGCATTATCCGGCTGCGGTCCATTCAAGCCCAATGACAAAGATGTTGTGATAATCAATTAGTCACTCGATCTCTGATGGCAGAACGTTAAAACGGTTGAGGAGATGAGCCGACGTCCAGGATCCCAGTCAAGACTGACTGCAAGGCATGGCTCCGAAGCGTCAAGATCTGCGCCTTTACGACCATGATCGTGTTGAAGCTTCCGTATGGTGGAACTTTTAGGAGGTTTTCATGGTTTGTGTTGTGAGCAAGTTGCAGGAGCCTGATGCATCGACATCTCCGCGATTGCTGCTGGAAGATCCCCTTGGATGTCCGGCCATTGGAGCCCGTTCCCGAGATATTTCCAAGACGCAAGTGGCCGTTTCCCTCTTTGAGTTCGTCCTCCTCTAAAAGAGGTGAGACGCCAGGTACATCTTTTTGCTCCACGCTTTGCATCCTGGCAGTAGCCGGTCCAGGCAATAGCCGATTTGTGTATGCATAAGATTTCGGTAATTGCGAATGATCAACATCCTTCATATCCTTTTATATGATACTTCTCTGCCCTGGCTGGTCTTGTTTCTCACCAATGATGTTTGCAATCTCAAATTCGAGCACAGCGCTGAGATGACAAAAGAAGTAGCGAATCTGCTCCCCATTCGTAGCATGGCCGCCGTCGCCATATTCGTATGAGTCCTTGTACGAGCAGAGCCGACTTGACCACAATAGTGGAGTATCACAGTGGTGGCTCCCGAGTATCTGGAAACGCACCGAAGCTTGGCCGCTACAAGCGGCAAGCTATCTGCCTAATGAAATTGCGTTGTCCAATCAGTGGTTGACTTGGACATAGGTTCGCTGGAGGTACCAAGAATGGAGTACGAGTTTCCATCCTAGTCGTCACCGAGGTGCAGGGGAGGGGTGCAAGCAGGGCGTGCCAGCCACTCGATTACACCAGCGCTGGTATGAGTAGTACTCGTACATGTAAGTGCGCATACGGAGTACCTGGACGTAGCTGCCAGTCGTATTGCAGGGACTTGTATGCATGACAATTCCTTGAGCGCGTGCCAATGGTTTCTATGCGGTATCCATCTGTGGTGGTCTCGGCGTGGCAACGAGGGTGAGTTAGATGAGCAAATGGAGATGCGGGCGGCCGGTTGACTGGACACCGCTGCCGCCTCAGAGACGGCCGCTTGGAAAGATATGTATTGATGTGGCGTCCAAGTACTACGAGTAGTAGGACAAGCAGATGATAGAATGTTTGTTCGAGAAGAATCGAGCAACGCCGGCGACCAGCATCTGCTGAAGCAAGCCTTGTGTTCTTGTTGTTGGGTAAAGGCAGCCTTGAATACGGAGTAATACCTCCCCTACTTCGTAGGGCTCGCAGCAGGAGGACGGATATGGCTAATGGCCTGGGCCGCCCGCCACAAGGCTCCTCCCGTCCTCGCCGGATCTTTCTTAGTTGAGCTGCATAATTATATCCGCCCCCTAACCTGTGTACCCCCTTTCGGCCCGCAGAAATTCATGAATTGGCACACAATTCAGCGGCGAGTTGATGCGAGGTGATTGACACGGCGCCACGAATAGGCCGCCACGTAGTAGGAGCATGCAGCTGTATGTATATTGATCCATATGGATAGGGATTCAAGCTGCCGTTCGTTAGCCAGCACCTCGAACAAGCGTGCGAGCACCTTTGCGTCCACGGGTGGGTTTCCAGCTAGCACTAGGTGGGATTAGGCCTGGATGAGACTGATGAACGGTCTTGGGCAGCGAGTAAATTCCCCTGTTCGTTGATGACCATCGCTACAACCCAAGTCGTCGTTTGTCAGCCCAATATTTTCCATGCATCTCGCTGTTTCCGTCCGCTCAAAAGGTCCATGGGATGCGGCTAGCATTCGGCTACTGTGAGTGTGTGAGGTCGCGCTTGCGTAGCACTGTCGAGGGATGGCGCCTGTTTGCCTCTACAGGGATCCTGGACGCGAGCATGTACGAGTATGTATACAAGAGACCCACAGAAGCGCAGCACCGTCGGAGTTACTTCGTACGTGCCAAGTGTGTACCAAGCACGAAGTAGGGAAAAGGAGTGCAATGTCAATGAGAGGTCTAGAGAAACTGGGTTATAGCGACGCCTGCATTGGAATGCTGGTAGATGGTGAAAACGCTTGCTGAGGACTGCATCATGGCTCAGTTATCCAGACAGAAGTGTGTAGCCACCCCTAGTATTGGGTAGTAGCACGGCAGCCCACTTGCAACATGACGAGTCTAGATTCTTGCGAGAATTGGTGGTTCCTGGCCTGTTCATCTCTTCTTCTCGATTCCATATCATTATGTGGTAGTAGTATTGTGCAGCCTGTTGGTTCCATCCCGTGGACAGAACACCTGCCGACTTGTAGATGTCTTGTTGTCTCAGTGTTGTTGTTGGGCTTGTATGAGGCTTTAGGCCAGGATACTCAATTTGAAACGTGATTTAACAGTCAATGTGAATTGATGCCCAAAATCTTTCAAATGGCCGGGCGAAAAGGGGAAGGGGAAGGAGATTGTCCAAGACAGAGATCGGAGGAGATGCAACCCCCAACTGCGTTCGGGAATCAAGCCTAAGACAAGCACCAAGTACAACTGTCATGGGCCCTTGGCGGGAGTTGCTACTCTAGTAGACGATTGCATGAGTTAGTTGCCAGCCTTGGTGTGAATAGTTGTTGAGTACAGAGGGGAGGGTATCAACTAAAGGGAAGGCTAACAAACCTGGTTCAGTGCCTCGGCCACGATCCAGAGGCCACTCTCTCTAGCCGATTGAGTTTTGACAGGGTGAACTGGTCCTTGGGACAAGCTGTTCAGCTTAGCGAGATGATACCTCGTGCTCTGTCTGCCAGGAGATTTGAGCAAAGCCCATGAACACTTGGGGGGCTGTAACTGTAGTGGTGAGTCTATCGACAGGGCGACAAGGTAAAGTAGCACCTACTGGATACCGGTCCCCTGGACTGGCTGACGCCCCTAGAGTTAGGTACCTGCTGAACAGACACTCACCGCGCTGCCCTCAATGCCGATCGTCTCAAAGTAAGGCTGTCTGAGCTGCCTGGAGCGTAATCGGTGATTACGGAAAGCTATACGAGATTGCGGCCGAACGAATTCACTGCACCCTCGTTAGCTGCGATCGAATACTTGTACACTGCTGTGTAGCTAGAATCAGGCCATCTGAATCCTGTAGGCCATGCAAGGGAGTGGGACAACTGCGAAATCACTTACCTACTACCTACCTGTAGTTAGGTGGTAGTAGCTCGGCGGCGCCCCTGAGCGAATCGCCATGTTGCCTTCAGCGCCTTAGAAGAGCCGGTGGCGCCTCAGGGTCCAAGTCACGCTGCATCAATCGTCGATGGGCATCGAAATGGTGAGGCTGGCCGTACTGTGTAAAATTGGCATCTCGGGATCATGGTTGTAGGATGAAAAGTCTGCCTGACGTTGACTTACCGTTTGGCCAGCTGCAGTCTTTGCGCGCCGCTCTTTCCTCAAGAACCCATTCACTTTAAGTGCCAAAGTCACGAGTTTTACCGACAGCCTTCCTCGCTTCGTATCTTACTTCACCAGCACAAACCCTTCCCTTCCATCAATATTCAGGAATCCAGCATTCTCACGACGATTTACCATCTCACCGTCTTTTGCACCAGCTCAACCAGAGATTGCTACGTAATTCGTATCCTCGCCTGTCTCATCCAAGTCCAACTCCCCGCTCAAGAACTGCGATGTGAACTAGCGCTTCCTTCAGCTTCCTTTCGGTCGTCATCTAACCAATTCAACTCTTAGCTGTGCATAGTATACCTTCGGTTTGCCTCTATCTACGGCCTACAGGTACGGTGGCATGGCAGACTGTAGAGCAAATGTGATTTGTCGTTTGAAATCTGGACTGAAACTAGCCCCCCCCTCTAAGCCAGCCTATGAGTATGGCTAACCTCAAACAGGCGATTCCCTACAGAGGAAAGGAAACAACAGTGCGTGCAGATCTGACCGTCAGACATCCGGCGCCTTCCTACCTCCGCCGGGCCGGCCGGAAGACATCCGATAAGCGGCGACGCCAGTGCGCTCAGACCGGAATACTCAATCTCACTGGTCACCGGCATACATAGCCTCTCATAGCCTCTGCTCGTTAGCTCTAGCAGGGCATTTCGGTGTTTGGGTTGTTGCGAGTATTCGTACACAACATATGCCAATTACGAGCACCAAGTGCGTGCACTGCCACTAGGGTGAGAGAAGTGACGGTCAAGTGCTTCGAAAAAAAAAAAAACGAACTATCGACGTGTCACTATGTGTGCATTCAAAAGTTGAATGGTCGGTCACCCAGAGGCAAATTTGGACGGGGTAAGTTTCGCACCATGAGATCCCGTCGACCTCAACTCGACTGAGCTAAGATGATGGTCCAGAATCAGCTCATCACACTCAGATTTTCTTCTTTGGCACATGACCTCTTTACGAATGGTCACATCAGCATACTGGATGGCTGCGGGATTCGTGTGCCATCAGAGGAGACGAGGCACCTCTTTTCCACCATCATGACTCTGTTTCCGGGTGGTGGGAGGGGTGCATGGATTGGGTTTGTGTCAGCGGACCCGTGGCTAGCCGGAGGAATTTGGGCGACTATGACAGCATTCTCCGTGTCATTAATCATACACCATGTTCAAGCACACAAAGGCGATGCTAAAGATGGTGTGCAAAGCCGACTCAGCTGGGAGGTCCCTGATTGGTGTGCATCGAGGCCACCCCAAGACATGGCCCGGTCCGCCCAATGGCACACGTCGCCCGACCGTCACGTGAACAGGATCTCATGCATGCAACTCGGGTATGCTGCAGCTCTCCCGACGGAAGCCCCAGTTTTCGGCTACCAATTTACCACCAGGCCGCTGGAGACTTGGCCGTCCACAAGGGCCGACTCCGGGACGGACAGAGTCTCAAACAGCCTGGGGATTGGACACTGCAGACGCTGGGCACGTTTTTCTGTGCTGCCCGTGTCTCACCGGGTACCAGGAACATGCCGCTTGCCATCCATTCTGCTGGTAACATTGCACTTGATGTTGGCTGCTCTCCATCGCAGACATTAGCATCCGCTCCCGGTTGAACACTTGAGGAAAAAAAGGGGTCGCTGATGAACAAAATGGAGGAGCGAAAGGGGGATAGCTGGCGAAGGCTTTGCTGCTGGGCGCTAGGTGCCGTCTTGTTGCTGTGGACTACACAGCAGCTAGTCAAGGGACGAACGTGTGCCACGTCGCAATTTCATCACTGCGACATAGCGCCCTCTTGAGGGGCTGGCTGCATGTCAGGTTCTGCTCGGGGCCGCTAGCAAACAAGCTGTCGCCGAGTGACTTTGTTCCACAGTGCGAATAGCTGCCGAATCCTTCCCTTCCATTCCTTCTGTCACTAGCTTGTTCACACGCCCCCCCTGGCAAACCTACAGGCACTGGACGCAGATACAGGTAGCTCTTGGGAAAAAAGCCACAGATGGAGCCGCCCATAATTACGAGAGCGGGCGCAACGCACACCAAACACAAGGGGGGATTTTCAATGCCGATGATTGTCTGATTCTTGAACTGACCAGGGGGTGCTGAAAGTCAACTAAAGACGAAGATGGAGCCCCATGTTGGCGAAAGCCCGGCCACTTGCGCATTCTGCTGGATCCTTCGAGACGGAAGAGTGTCGCGTTTTCTGTTCCCACCCACGGAGTGCATGTACAGGTACGCAGGCAAGGCAGGATCTGTTCCCATATCGACGAGTTATCTCGAGATGTCTAAATATGCCACTCTTCCCTGAAGGCAATTCTTTGTCGTCTGCTGTGATGGCTGTCGCCGCCACTTATTTTCTCTTCTGACCGGAGGTCTCGGTATCGATACGACCTTGGAGCCATCGCTGCCGCAACGAAATGGAGTACTCGTACATGTGGTCGCAGTCTCTCGTCCATGCGAGCGGGCATTTCGTCGGCGTCCCAATGGTCACCGCGAGACCTATCATTTGAGATACTGTCTATCTTCCTGCATGTTGGCTGTACGAGACGAACGATATGACGGCTCCCTGCCTTTGATTTCTATGCAGCAGTAGCCAAAAGAGAAAAGGTGTAGTATGCAGCAAGGCCGCTATGTTGCCACCCCACGGGACCTCGACTGCATGCACGTCCAGCGATACGTCTCCACGAGGCCGCGCATGACCGCTGTGTCGAGAGTGGATGGACTGCGGACACCTCTCTGCTTGCAACGGTTCAGCAAAATTTGCCGTTGGGGCGCCGAAGCCAAACGGCTCACCGTCTACGCAATTGGCACTCTAGATGCTCCTTTCCGCAGCCGCCTTGCTTTCAATACGCGTCCACAGGCGTTTGTAGCCCTTGTCAGACCGTTGCGGTTGCCCGCGTACCACCGCCCACCAGCTGTGAGTGGAGAACAAGCGTTCTCTTCTTGTCATTTTTCCTGTGCCTTGGGGGTCCCACAGTCTGCCGCCAACCCTGCTCGCGTCTGTTGCGGTTTGTTTTGCGCCACTCCGTGAGACGTAACGAATCAGAGGCCTGTCCTAACCAAGTGCATGAGAAGAACCTGGCAAGGTCTCAGTCTTGTGGAACGTGAGCGGCACGGCGATAGCATTTGGCGCCCCTTGTCGCGCTACCGGCGTCAGAATGGGGAGACGCTGCACGGAGCGCATGGAGGTTTGTGGAGATGAAGCATCCGATAGTGACGGGGGACGGAGTACTCCGGATGCACAAGAGCTCGCTCACTACGCGAGGCCTAGACGGTTCTCCACAGCATCCCGACTCTGCAGAGAACCAGCGGTGAACAGATGATCGAACGATCTATTCTTGGAGAGAGAGCACTGACTATGATGCCCAGAAAGCTACGCCATAGCGCGGAGTAGCAGCAATGAGTTCTCCATGCATCTCAAATTTCGTCAATGGCAAGGAAAGCGGAAACGCGGAGGTGCACTTTCGTGAGCCAGGAAGGGGTCTCGCCGTTTGTTGCCATTGTCTCATCAGCTTCTTATTCCCTGGCCTTACGCATTAGCTCAAGCATATGCGGTTGCAATGTGGCTGGAACTTTGGCAGGCTGAATTCCCTGTCCCAAGGATGAAGGAAAAGCCAACAAAGTACTGCTCCGTATCTCCTTGTGCATCATGTAGCGCCCAGCTACCTACCTATCAAGGCTTCCCCTGCAGTTGGCTCCTCTTATTCTGTGCCAGTCAAAAATAGCACTCGTACTCAGCTTGAATCGAAGACTCGATGAGGAGCTTCTGCTGCAACCCCCCTACCCCCCTTCAGCAATACATGTATCAAAAACCACACACAACCAACCATTGTCGGGCATTCGAAAACAAGCCCCTGCCGTGCTGTGCTCGCTTCCTCCACTTGGCATGCGATCAGCATCAGCGGATTTGGCAAGGTGCATATCATATCGACGTGCCATCCTTTCAGAAGATTTTTCTTTCTGCGTTGTACAAGGGCAGAGCGAGCCAATGACGATGCAAAGTGCGGCGCTCGACTTGCCATCCAAACCCACACATCGGCTTGTGTCGCCACTAAGGCCATTAGAAAGTGTCGCCCGCGGAACGGTGCGCTCTTGCAGGTGCATAGTCACCCGTGATCCGCTGACACCTCGGGGCCCCCTGGACTAGGCTGCGGTGTCTCAGTATGACTGGTGAGTTCTCAATGAATTCCTCGACGCAGCAAGCGGTACCAACAACGCACCTCGGCGGCGACAAGCAGCTTGACATGCGTATAGAATCTGGCCACGTTTCTCCACAGACGCCCACTGCTGCAGGCTTGCTGCGCCTCCATATTGCCAACCCTCCTTTGCCCACAGCTGTCACCATCCCTGAGCCGAGAGAAGAGGGGAAGGAGGAGAAGGAAAATTCGTCCTACTCGTTGCTAAGGCTGAGGGGTCAATCCGGGCGTGACGCAGAGGGATCATGACCAATGCAGCCCATTACGTCCCACAGGGAGGCGATTGCATCAAAATTGAGCTTCAGAGATGATGATGAACAAGCTCATCAGCCCAGTACCTAGCATTTCAAAGATGAGCTGGAAACATGGTTGTGCCTAGCGCGGATTATCCACGCAACCCTCCCAGATCAATCTCCAGCGGGCAAGCCACCGAACAGTTACCGAAACAAAAAGACACGGTTAGGTAGATGCTCCCGGCCGAAACCCACCAACTCCATAAATTCTTCTCAAGGATCCAGAAAATGGCACGCCATTGCCATCTGCAGCAAAGCTGGTGGGTAAAAGCCAGCTGCTTGCAGGCAGCCGTACTCAGCGGCAAAGCAGGGTCATGTATTTGCCTCACCGCCACGACATCTGACCCGACAACCGTTTAACTCGAATCTTCGTACCTCGAGGTGAGTTATGACAGCATGATTAATCCCGCTACCGTTGCGGTTCCACCCGTGCTCTCTGGGCACCGGGCTGCATGATCCTTGGGAGAGCCAGCGGGCCTGCGGTGGAGGACGCTGACCCCCAGCCTCTCGGATCTGCGGGCTTATGACCCGGCCCGCCCATCCGGAGGCTTTAGGCGGACGACCGATAGAGGTGCCCGGCTAACGCGGAGGGCCGTGGCAGAATCACCTCCGATTTTTGAGACCAAGTTTCAAACAACCCCAGAACTTTGGTATAAGGAGGCTGGAGCAAGGGAGTTGGTTGTCTTATATTTAGGGAAGCGAGCTTGTGATGGCTTGTGGCCTTTCTGTGTCTGTGCCTTCAATTGATCGACTGACTGTCTGCGGATCTGTTGACAAGACTCAAAGTCTGTCTCGGAGCGACGGAGTAAACGGCGTGTCGTAGAAAAGGGGTGATTGCTATCAATGCCACTATCTTGCCAGCATTTCCAAGTGACCTAGTCATGGAGGCATGTCGATCCCGCAGCTGGGATGTCGAGCTCAGATCTCCCCTTGAATGAAGACACTGAAGCCTAGTTTCAGCGGCTGAAGTGATAGACTGATAACTGACCGATACATCAATTTTTCTTGGCGATGATGGATGGTTCAACTGTGGAATTATATGGGCATCTCGATCTTGATGTAGCAATTCATCGGAGATGACAATTTACGTTTCCCGTGCCTATCTTTGTGGCTTTTGGGCGCCCAAAGTTGAACAGAGCAGATGGACCTGAATCCCTCTATTCGCCTCCGCAGATAAAAAGATTACTTCCACTCCTTTCTGGGGAGTCAAAGATGAAGAAAGAGGAACCAGAGGAACCATTGACATATCGTCCCAGTAGGCTTGTGCGAAGAATGAAAGGGGGACAGACAATCCATGAGGATGAGGAACCCAGGGGATGAGAAATACCAAACGTAACATTATGCCGATGAAACACACTCGCAAAGTCAAGAAGGTAGAGATATGTAGAAGACCTTATGCAATGGGATAAGTACGGCGAGAGGTGTACATCTCGATCCAACGAATGCATCGGCAGGCGGCCTGGTGAACTCGTCTCGTGTTGATTCGAGTGTGCAGACGCAAGCTGTGAAGATGATGGAATAACTCTATATGATGCAGGGCATCTATACGAAGAAGAAATTTGCGAAATTCAAACCCCAGATTACTGCCCCTTCTCTTCGAGATCAACAACAAAGGCTCCACCAAGGAGAATCGCGGGTTCATCAATATTGTGATGTTCGTAACTAAAATCAGTGTAAGCGTTATTAGTGAGCTTTGACGTGGTAGATATATCAATCCATCTGGTCTGGGAAGAGGTAGATGACGAAGATAGAGGTGGGCGAGCGGCGCGACACAGGGAAGACAAAAAAAAAAAAAGAAATCGCAATTCCATTTATCTCTCACCTCAAAGTTCCCACTCCACCGGCCTCGAGTAAGAATGCCGGACCATCCTGAAGAGTCTTACCGGCCCATCGCATAGCAAAGGCTCTCAGAATGTGTCCATGCGCAACAATCAGGATATCACCCGACACCTTGTGTGGCTTTTTACCCTCGGGCGGATTTAGTATAGGCTCATGAAATCTTTTGCGAATGTCGGCGATAAGACGGTCGAGACGGTCGGTGACATCTTGCGGGCTCCTGTAACATATCAGATATGAACTTGAAGAGCGTATCGTATGATTCTGAGACAAGAACGGCCCTAGGGTGGCATCCAGAAGGGGCTGTATGTCCTAGGGCGTGTGCACTTTTCTCATTGATATATGAGCCAAGGGAGAGGCGTGACTTACTCTCCTCCTGGACAGCCATCTTTCCAAATGTCCCAAGTTCCTTCAAGACCTTGCTCGGCTCTCATTCTGCGGATCTCTGGGCTTGTGATACCCTCGTAGTCCCCATAGTCCCACTCCCGAATGTCTTCGGTAATCTCGACTTTAGC
Organism: Trichoderma breve; assembly: GCF_028502605.1. Lineage (NCBI taxonomy): Eukaryota > Fungi > Ascomycota > Sordariomycetes > Hypocreales > Hypocreaceae > Trichoderma > Trichoderma breve. Next base: position 5,933,018 of record NC_079232.1, read on the forward strand.
ATTGCATTGAAGACCGCCCCCAAGGGAATTGCCATGCGGTTGCCATGGTAGTGGGCCGGGTATGCCAAGATTGAGCAGTTCAAAGGTGCGTTGTGCTCGTTTTCGTGGGGAAACGTAACTGAGTAGGGGCAATTGCCCCAATTGATTAGCTTATGTTTGCAGCATGTAGTTTCTTTGCTGCATTCACTCTCTTGGTTACAGAAATCAGAGGCCAACGTGTGGCCTACGTGCAGGAAATGGAACTAACAGCGGGGATTGGAATTGCTATACTGTACAAGCAACAGAAGATGAATGGTCTCTAGTAGGAGACAAGGTGTGCAGCACGGAGAAGGTATAAGGAGAGTGAGGTGTCTGGTGAAGCAAGGCTATTCTGCACAAGTCACGTCATTGGACTAGGCTGACAAGTGCAATGGATGTGAGACACGGCAATTTCTGACATTTCCCAAAAGAAAACTTGAAGAAACAGCAGAAATAAGAAATCGGTGGAATCAACAAGGGAGAGGAGGCAGGGAGAAGCACCTCATTTTGAGAGGAGATTTCCGGAGTGACTTCCGGAATGACGTGCAGAGGTTTAGTAGTAGTCTCAGCAAACAAATTGAAAGTGAGAGATGACGTGTTACATATTTGAAACATCGTACACGGACATATGAAAAGGGTAAGATGGGCCAAAGAAATGCCAAAGGGTGTTTGCTCATCTTCTGCCCCATCCTTTACTGAAAGGCGGAAGTGTATGAACGATGCCGAATCAATGTTGGCTGGGAAGCGGAACGAGTAGGAATTGACTTCAGAACCAAACTCTCGAAGAAATTCATGTAGCAAATATGATGGCAACACACAAACTTGACACTACAAGTTGAGGCTGGATGCTCAAACAAAAATCAGAGTCAAAGTGAGGGACTTACATATGACACAGCTGGTGGGGAACAATCAAACGGTCGTCGCCCACGAGAGCCCTGCCTGTAGCAATGACTCTCTTCTGGCCATTGGCCGTCAGAGGGATGTCGGTGCTGCCCGTGTGTCGGCCGTTGAGTGACCACTCGGTCTCGCCGTGGCGGACGATGAAGACGCGGGGTGCAGCCATGAGGCCGATGTAGAGGTCGAGCTGTTTCGGGGGACGGGCGGGATCTCGGTGTTGACGGAGAGAAAGAAAATGACGGGGCTGTAGAACGGCAACGCTGGCAACGCTGGAGAAGCGATCAAACTTGGCGAGAGTGCTCAGTTCAGCCTTATATATATCAGCTATTCGCCCGGCAATCAAGGAACGATGCCACACTCCCAAAAGACGATGAGGTGCATCGATAGCAGATTAGCGGGTTGCCGGAGGGGTCAATTTAGTGGGCTTTGGTGATGTCAGGCGGCTCATCTTGCCCCAAGCTTAAGCTGCTGCGATTGCGTTAGCACCCGCCCGGCAGCGTTGCTTTATCCGGTTATTCCACCAAACTCACCAAACCCGGTGAGTAGCCGGACGAGCAGGCAGGGTTCTTTTTCCCTAGGAGCATTGTAGCTGAAGGGTGGAGTAGAGATGGAGAGGAGTTTGTGTGTGAAAAGCAAAAGCAAAAAAGAGGAAACCAGTTGATGCCATTGGAATTCCAACAGCAGAAAGGTGGAAGGAAGTGTCCTGTGCTGTGCCTTAGCCTCGCTGTGGCTAGTGACAGACAGAAAGATAACAAGGCGGTACTTCGGCTCGGCTCAGCCACTGGCCCAAGTGACGAGTGTGATGTCTTTTGTCTCGCATCTTCACCTCCCAGAAAACTATAATCCCCTCCCTGCTTAATCTCTAATATCGCACATTCTCGCCGTATCCCATCTCTCCTCTCCTCTCTCCCTTGCCCTTCTCTCTACTCCCTCCCCTGCCAGTGCGACGCTGAGAATCCTCCAGAAATGGCATCATGGTCCAATCCTCAGCCTCGTCCGCATTGGCCCTGCCCCGCTTCTTACTAAGTCTCTCAGCCTCCTCCACTTCATCACAGCAGCTTCACGGCCCCGCCAATGAAGCCGACGCATGCTCACGCATTGCTCCCGCGTCGCCGCCCGATTCTGCCTGCCGGAGCACTAGCCAAGACATCGAGCTGGTGGCCCTCCATCCCTGGAATTTGAACACTCCCTCGGCCGCCGCGGTTCCTCGAATTGTCAAGCACAAGCGGGCGTCCTTGTCGCTGCCCGCCGTGTCGTCGCCGTCGGCCCTGCCGGAGAGAAAATCTGCGTCTGCTTCTCCGGGCAAGGATCTTCTTCAACTTGCAAGCCGCCGCAGCTCGGCTAGCTTGGAGCTTTCGGCAGCCTCGACTACTGATTCGCCGAAGAGGGGCATGACCCCAATTGAGCGCCAGAACAAGGCCAATCAAATCTGGAGAGGCTGCTGGTGAGATCGTGGCAATCCTGGCGACACACGGCACTACATTTTGCAAGTAGCCCGGAACAGGAAACAGACTTAACAAAACAAAAGAGGATTAAAGAAGATCCAAGATGGCTTCTCCCAATACCCTGACCAAGCAGCAAAAATTCAGAGGCGGCGTCTGGGCCGTGGCCTTTGCCGCCATCATCATGGTGGGCACCCTAACCGGCGCACAGCTCAAGTCGGACAAGCAGAAAGAGCAGGTCAGCGAGTTCCCTAGCATTGGAGATTCTATACATCGAGTCTTTTTTCTTTTGTACATATTTTTTTTTAACATATCCTTTAGTCCATCAAGGAGTTCCGCCAGATTACTCCCAGCGAACAGATCGCCATGCTCGAGAAGCAGCGAAGCACTCTTGTCGAGCAAAGGTCAGTCTTGCAGAAGAAGCTGGACGTCTTTAGGGAGCGTGTCCAAGAGAGGCAGCAAGAACAGGAGAACTCCAAGAATCGATAGCGCAAGTTTGTTGGCTCTTCTTATCTCAAAATGGGAACCCGAGCCGTTTTTGCAATGAGCTACTGAAAGAATGTCGCATTGCGTACCCTCCACTCTTGACAACAGAGCTATAAAACTCCTCGATTTTTGCTATGCTATACTGAGCGGCGGACTTTTGATGTTATAATTATTCACTGGCGCAAGCAATGGTTGATGGAAAATCACGGAAGATGACTGGTTTTTGGAAAAAAAGAAAACACTACGATACCCACATAGACTTGTACAAAAACTTTTAATCCGATTGTGTTTGAATTGTCTTTTTCTGGTCCATGGAGCATTCTGTTCTATACATTATGGTATGTGTCTTTAACCAGAAACTTCACCAGTTCTAGACAGAATCCGACCTTCGCCCCATCTCCGCCAAGTGGTAATAACTGACCCAAACGCCCAATTCTGCAAACCCCTCTTCTTCCTGCCCGTCTGTGACAAGACAAGAGCGCAGGAGAACAATGTACGGAAGTTTTAGCCGACTTACTCCTCAACACCTTCGGCACTAGGCAGAGGGATTGCCTTGTAGAGAAGGATCAAGGCTGAGTGGGATTCGCCGCCGCCAGCCAAGGCTTCAACCTTGTCGACCGTCACCTCGGATACCTTGTCGTCATTGAACCACCACCAGTTGCCATCTTCCTTTTCCTTCTTGCCCGTCTTGGGGTCCACAGTTCCCGTCTTCTTGACGTATGCCGTGTAGTGGCCGCTGTCGGCACTGGCACCCTGATGGGTGACGACGCCACGGAGCTCGTAGAGACCTGACTGGTTGGCACCGTCATCATCACGTAGAGCGGGATTTATCAGGGCATTGAGCTCCTTCTTGGCGGAAAGAAGAGCAGCTTCGCTCTCTGCCTCAACTTCGGCATCCGTCTTGAAAGTTTCACCCATGACAGTGTCGGCATCATTCGCCTGCTGCGATTGGCCTGTTTTGCTTGCCTCCTTCTCCTTCTGCTGCTTCAGCTCCCTCTCCGAAGGCAGGCCCGCGCCGCCAGGGACGTCACTCATGTCCTTGTCGTGGGTCTTCTTCCGGCGCTTACGGGCACGTTCAATGTCCTCTTCATCTTTCCGAACTTCACGGACTTTGTCTCGGACGGGTATCAGGGCCTCCTTGAGCTCGTCTGAGCAGAACTCGACAATGTCTAGTTCTTGAGGGAATGTGACCTTGCGCATGATCTTGGCCTTCTTCTTTGTTTCCTTTTTCCAGAAGAAGCGTACAAAGTGGACTGTGAGGTACTTGGGAGCTCGGGAGATCTTGGACTTTTTGGTGTAAGTGGCGTCTCGGCCGAGTACCTCTGATCTCTTCTCCAGCTTCTCACTCAAGGCGGCCAAGATGCCATCTCTCAAGTGGTTTGTCTGAGCGTCAATGTGGCAGTCGAGCTTGTAAAAGGCATCTCTAGAGGCAATTGACTGCTCGCCACCATTTCGGGCCTCCTCCTCATCGCACTCAAGGACTGAGGAGAATTCTCCCGCCATGTACTTTTCGACGAAAGAAATGCTGGGTGTATCGGGGGTCGTCTTGATTGTGACTTTTTGACCTAGTTGCTGAACGATCTGAGACCAGGCCTCTTCAGCATCTTGCTGGGCATATCCAGGGCCGCTCTTGGACTTTTCGGCAAACTGGGGGAACACAATCCTCAATGCTGAGAGGAAGCTCAACGGCTGGATAGAGTCTTGCGTGTTGCCCATGCTCTTGTATAGATTGGAGAGCTGGGCAGCCAAGTCCGCCTGCGCCATGCCCGCTGGGCTATATGTTGTCAGGGCCGTCTGAAGTTCGGGGATGGAACGCAGCGTCTGTAGAGTCGAGTTCAGATAACATGTGTTTCCGAGATTGATGAGGCCCGCAGGAGTGGCACCAGCTTGCTGGGCTTGCTCGGCCTCGGTCATGTCCTCGACAAACTTGATCTTCTCTGCTGGGCGAACCAGGTCTCCAGCGCCACCTCCAGGCGTGCCCATCATCATGATGTTTTGGCCAGCTTTGAGATTCATTTTGCTCATATCAGCTTCATCTTTGAGCTGGCCACCCTTGATGAGGATCTTTTGGCGTTCGGGTTCGACGTTGGTAAGGCTGAAGAGCTGGAGCTTGAAGTCCAGGCCTGTCGATTCGGGATCGACATCTACTTCATATTTCTTGCCCTGATGCTTCACGACAACTGAAATAATGCAAACATCATGTTAGTTACGGTACATAATAACCGTGGGACAGAAAGAGTGGAAAAGAAACGACTTCTGGAGCGAGACATTGGAGGCAACAGAAGGCGATATGATGATGGTGGGGGATCACGGACCAGATATGGAAGCCATCATTGCAAGGTGGCGGTCGATTCAGCAGCAGCTGAAGCTCGAGTCGACGAGTTCTTTTTAGGGACAGCAAAAAGATGGCAAGCAAAGATGAAATTCCTGAATAACACTCCTGCAACAAAGCAGGAATCAAGTGTCCAAAGTCGAACGGGAGACACTGAGAGATGCTGAGAGAAGGGAAGAGAAGCACTGCGGAGCCGTCGCTGCGTCACGACAGTGGTACCTGATGGCGGGAGGTGTGGCGCGTGCGATGTGGCAGGTTCCGACGAAGCTTGGGCAGGATGGGAGTTAATAAGCCAACACGTGATGCTCCGTTTGAGACGAGCTGTGGCTGGTGGCGCAAGCTTGGGTCCAGCACTTGCGCAGCTACAGGCTACAGCACAGACGGCGTACAGTAAGCCAGCAGCTAAAGACTGGAATCAACCACCTGTAACTACTAGGTAGCCCCACCTTGCGCCTACAGACGTCAACCTCCTGCTAGTGACATGCGGACCCGAACCCCGCGGATTCCCCTACCAGTTACCAGTCCACGTAACATTGAAAGTACTCCGTCGCCAGGAGCTCCGGACCACAACCCAAACCCGCGAATAGCTTCCTGCGCAACATTGGCCCAAACCAGGGCACGCAGCAGCCTTTAGCAGTCATGGTACGCCTATGCCCTACCCTGCAGACTTTGCCTCTCTCCCCTGGACTGGACTGGACTTGTTCCGGAAGACCGTGAGCTCGGAAAACTGACCGCTGACCTGCTTGCCATCCATCCAGTCTCAATCACTGCGGCCGTACCTCCAATGCGTGCGAAGCAGCTTGACTGCCGCCCTGACCCTGTCCAACTTTGCCTCCCAGACCACCGAGCGCCACAACGTCCCCGAGATCGAGGCCCAGACCTCCCCCGAGGTCGTCCTCACACCCCTCGTGATTGCGCGTAACGAGAACGAGCGGGTGCTGATTGAGCCGAGCATCAACTCCGTCCGCATCAGCATCAAGATCAAGCAGGCCGACGAGATCGAATCCATACTTGTCCACAAGTTTGCCCGTTTCCTGACCCAGAGAGCCGAGGCGTTCTTCATTCTGCGAAGAAAACCAATTCCAGTAGGTGGCACTGAGATGGGGGGCCTTTGATCCTCGCGATACCTCCATCCATCCGAGCTTTCCAGCCCCGAAGCTGTAATCCTCGAAGCTGGATGTTGTAGCATTGTTCTAACGCGTTATTTTCCGAAATAGGGCTATGATATTTCCTTCCTGATAACAAACTTCCACACGGAGGAGATGTTGAAGCACAAGCTGGTCGATTTCATCATTGAGTTCCAAGAGGAGGTCGATAAGGAGATCTCCGAGATGAAGCTCTTCGTATGTGCTCTCCCGCCTGGTGGACATTCTGGACTTGAACTGACATATATAATTTGCAGCTTAACGCCAGAGCACGATTCGTCGCCGAGTCATTCCTGACACCTGTGAGTGCACTACATCACACCCCCCTTTTATGTCCAAGGATTAGACAGCTGATAACGGACCCGTTAGTTTGATTAAACTGCGTTAAACATTATGTATCCATGAAATAGGACTCTCAACGACGTGGCCAAAGCGAAATTTTGTACTCTAATCCCGGTTCAGACATTTGTCAAATACATTAGGCTCGAGTGGGATTCCCATGCTTCCGTGATATACTGGCTTCTTCGTCTTTCTTGATGAAGATGGTGAAGGACCTTGGTAGTCTAAATAAACAAATCTTTTATCTACTCAGCAATGGCGTGTTGTTCATGTTCACCCTCTGTTGGGCAGGCAAGCTCACATTTCTCAAATAGCCTTGTTTTACGACAAAAGACCCGGATCTGCGATATTCCCATCCATATTTGCCTTTCACAGTGACAACCATCCGTCCCTTTTACTCTTCTCCATTTTTCCCATCATTCACAGGTCTTCAGTAGCTGCCAGCAAGGTGTCTTCGCTACCGAGCAGCCGGGAGATCTGGCAGGCCACCTTGTCGGTCCGGTAGCAACGCTTTGCCTGCCAGCCTCAGCTTCAACAGCTGGCAAAGCGCGCCAAAGCAGCACCCTTTTGGTTTTGTTCTTACTGTTGCCCCGCTAACTCATTGTTTGGAGGGACCTCCTCTCAATTCTTCATCTTCTTTCTTCCACCCACCCTCCCTCTTCTTCTGGCCACTTCACCATCACCACCTCTTGATTTCTGAAGAGCTTCGCGCAGCCTCTTTGACCAGCAACGTTGCAACAAGGAAAAGGTATGTTGTATCCCCAGCTACTTTGTGCGTTGCAAATTGGCAATCGGCCATTTTTCTTCCTCTGAGCAGCACGTTGCTGCTGTTGTGTTCCATTGTTGGTTTTGCGAACTTTCTGCATCGACCCTGCAAAGTTCCCAACCACCATCTTTCTGTACTCGTCATTAGCCCCGTATATGTGTCTTCTTTAGCTTCGTTCCCTTCGAATTCTCATCCTGAACAGTTGCTCACTTGGAACGCAACTTTCTGGCTCTTTGCTAATTCTTCAATAGACCGACGCTGTCAGGATGGCTTCGAGTCGCCCGAGAGCTGTTCAGGGCATAAGCTTTAGCGAAGCGCCCTTCATTGAACCTGCGTCGGCGACGACTCATCCGTCGCCTTTTGCAGATGGAGAGAATGGTCAAGTTGCCCCCAACACCTCTTCTGACGGCAGTGCGTCTAGCCGCAATGCTCAAAATGCAACCAGTGGCAGCAACCAGGAGCCACGCCGCCCAGGTGGTACTCAGCGCAGCTCGTTTAACCCATCCGCCAGTATTTGGGTCCCATCTGCATCGACACAGGTAAGCAAATGTCGCTCCCGCTGTCGCCTTTGGTTCCTTCTTCTTCTTTTGCCCTTCATTTGTTCCCTTGATTTTGATGTAGCCGTACTCACATATGTCAATAGCAGGTTAGGCAGAGGGATGACACTCGTCCTCTTGTAGTTGGATATCCTCCTGGTTACCGCGTTCCGAACGCTCTGCAGAATCGGAGCCAAGTTCAGATCGAAAGCCAGGCCCAGAGCCAGGTTCAACATCAGACTCCTGGTCAGGCTCACAATCAATTTGACATGGTTTCGTTTGCTTTGGCTCACACTCAAACCCATGATGAGGACCCAAATGTGGGTATGCCTTAGGAAGGTGTCCCAGATAATGGAGATCTCAATGAAGCCCAGCAGTCGGTGCAGTACCAAGGCGGGTTCGAGTCTGTCGCTGTAGAGAACCCAGATATTCAATATCCAGACTTTCTCCAAGTGCAGACTCCACCCCATGCCTCGACTGCTGGCTTCTATCAAGAGGCGGGTAGTGATCATCGCACAAGCCTTCAGAGAATGGCTGACACTGGTTTTGAGCAACATGTTCGTCCATCATTCATTCCGCACAGCCAATCTCTCAACTCTCTTCAACCTGGCGAAGTGTTTTCTAGCCCGTCATCCGACGTGACTCCGCCTCAGCGTCGCTCTGGTGCTCCTGTCCGAGGCTATTTCAGCCCGGGTATGTCGACGGTCGCCAGCGAGCCACGCAACTACGCTCCCCGAACAGCCGGATTGCCTGCTTCGATCAATCCCATCATGATGCAGCCTCCCCCCAGATTTGATCTTGGGCTTGCTGTTGCTGAAGCTCCCGAGCATGATAGCGACCGAGAAGCCCGAATTGTGCGCCAGATTGTCAGGCCTTTTGGCGTGCGTCTCAGTGAAACAACTGAGCTGTCCGAGATCCCGCCTGATTGCTCGAATCACGCCCCGATGATGCAGGCGCCGCCCTCCAACAAGCTTCTCCAGCTGATCAATACAGCTACGGGGCTTCCAACTCTGGCCGATGCCATGGATCCATCCAACTTCCCCTTTATTGAGTCGGCCAGATTGGCAAAGCCGATGAACTGGGGCATTATCAAGCTGAGAAACGTGAGTAACGACTCTGCTCCCGCCCTTTGCAAACTCGCCAACAAAAGTTCTTTGCTAATCTTGCTGCATAGATTCCGTTTTCCTCTACTCGTGCCGAAGTGATTGCTTTCCTCGGCCGCAATTCCAAGGTCTTGAATGACACGGACGAAGGTGTGCACATCATCATGGACAAGGTGACGAGCAAGACCATGGACGCCTATGTCGAATTTGTGTCTCTTGAAGATGCGATGAGGGCGGTCGAGAGACACCGAGCCAATGTCGTCGCCGGCCGATTCAGTCGCCTAGGCGATCGTCCCATCGAAGTGGAGGTGACCTCTCAGGCCAACCTCATGAGGGATCTCTTCCCAATCGCTCGCGGTGTCTTTTGGAATGGTGTCACTCCCGAGATTATGCCTTTTAATCCCAACTGCCCTTGGGACAACTTCAAGGGCTTCATATCCGAGGAGGAGATGATTATGCTGGTCAAACACGTCGAGGTGCCTCATCGAGTACGTGGCCATAGTTTTGTACTGCCCCCAACGATCCTTTATTTTTTATCCTGCTTCTTTTTTTGTTCCGTCCTAGACGGCCCCTCTCCTCACCTTTGGGAAAAGTATGCTAACATGTCTGGATGACCAAAAGTCTCCCTTTTCTAGGGATTGTCCGCAGCGCCCTTATGAGTGCTTGATCAGCACCATCAAGAAGTTTCCGTGGTTCCTCACCGATTGCGTAACGATCAAAGAACGAGAGGCCATCTACCAGGCTACCCTGGCGCTTATTCGTCAACTTACTCGGAGCATTCTTTTCCAGGAAGATGCCGCGCACTTGACTCCCTTCTTGCTCCGGCGCCTTGTTCAAGCAGCCATGCTTTGCCCTGGCTTCACGCCATGCATGAAGGACGGCATCGCCTGGATCACTAACATGCAAGCGCTGGATCAAGAGTACTATCAGCTGCCACGTTTCGCGGACCGTTGGCGCCATCAGTATGCCATTGGCCCAAAACCTGGTTTCCCTCTGGATATTGTCGAGGTACGTTTGCCGTGTCCCAGCATACTTTAAGCCCTGGGTTTCCTCGTGTAGACTAACAACGTGTTTTTGTCTGTCCTAACAGTGGTATGTTGCGATCATTCGTGAGCAAACTCACAAGGACATCCTCACCCTGCCTCTCCGCGAGCGTACTGGGCTTCAAGAGCGTGCCGAGCAGACAGACATGTACTGGGGCTATTTCTGGGCCGAAGTAGGATACATTCTGGGGCCACAGTTCGATGATATGACGTTGGCGCAGGCGGCTCACATGGAGTTTTTGGCTGTGGAGCGTATCCTTACGCGTGCCTTTACTCAAGTCTAACCGCAGCATGGTTGTTGTGAAAAAGGAGCGATAACCTTTCTCGAACGGGTCAACATTTCGGCGTTTGATTGTCGTAAGGAGGGTGAAGTAGGCGGCAAGAAAGCATTGTGCTTCAGACTGTCGGCATTTCTTTCTTTTCTTTTCATTTCTTTTCAAGCACTGGGTGCTTTTGCCTTTTGTTTTCACCGGGCACCGAGTTGGGCAAGGGACGCTCTACCGCGGTAGAAACTGGGCGAGCAGTCGTATACACAAGACGGTCGTGGGCAAGGCTGTGTTTTTCCCAAAGTGGATGGCTAACGGCCGGAGAATCGATTCATTGGCGGCTTACACGGCTCGAATTATTGCGTTTGCTATGGGTTGAGGAAGCTAGTTGTCGGTTGGTAAACAAGGTGGTGAATGATGTCGGTGGTACGCAGGCGGGATGATGATTTGCATTCATCTCGAGTCAACCCCGCGAAGCTAGACCGTCCGTCAGGCGAAATGGGAACACAAGGATCAGACAGTCCATAAATAGGAATTTGAACGGCATTTGACAAGTCACGCGTAAAAAGGAGCAGTAAGCGGTGGAAAATCCCGGATGTTTGTAAGCGAAAAGACGGCAATGGTGATGTGAGGAAGACAAATTGTCGTCCAAGCCAAACGTTGGTTACCTACATCCATACCTATCAGATCACAATATGCCAGGCAGGTATGAGTATTGCGGCAGGTGCCAAAGTCGGTCTCTACAGTCAGGGCTCTCTTGCCTACTGGGTGCTACCTGTGTCATGGTACCTTAAGCAGACTTCTAGGGTTGGGTACAGCTAACATGAAATTAGAGGTACTTCTTCCCCATTATCGTTGATGAGCGCTGGTGACTCCCGCGTGGCATGATGTCGGCCAAGATTTGGTCATATAACCGAATGGGCACACCTTCCTCATGCTTGAGCACATTAGTAAGAGGTCTTACCTGTGTACTTGTACCTGAGACGGCTCCGGCAGTGGTTTATCCGCCTCCCGAGTCTCCGTAGCCTTTAATGCGTGATGGTTACCTAGTATTTGGCGCCTGAAGACGAAATTAAACAACATCGATCCGGACGACCAACAGGGCTTGCCTGTCAGGTACCCGGGCTTTTTGGTGAGCTCTGACTGGCTCTGCCGTCACTGGTACAGAGTACCGGCTTACCACCTCGCAATTTAATCGGTACTACCGCAGCGGTACCTCGTCGGTCCTGTCGTGTTAGTGAAATCGCGGAGGCATGTACCTCGTAGTCCGAGGTATGTACGAGCAAAATACCATCTGATACCTTGGGTAGCCGGCGCCTTACAAAGTACAAGGTACGCCGTGGTTTCGTCTAAATTACCAGCTTGGGCTCACCTCCAAAAATAAAGGGCCTGTAAATACTACATGCTGCTCCGTTCTTTGTCGACCTCAAAAAGAGCAACACATAACGTGAAGCGACTCCTTTTCTTACCCCTCTCTGCTTCGCACATACGATATCATCGTATCCAGTATATCTATTTACACTTCTTCCTTCAATTTCCGGTTCTCTTCTCTCCCCATTTACATTTGTTGCTGTTGTGCAGTATCAATTGCTGCTTATCTCGTGATATTTCGGTACACGCTTTGTACTGTACCACTCCGTTGCTGCAGTCGTCACTGCCCAGGCTACTAATTGATAGCAAGCAATAGCCGAACCCCCAGCGGGCTTCCACGTATTTTTTGCTGCTGCCGTGCCTGTAGTGCCCTGGCCTGTGCTAAACAACAACGTCAACCCTTTCTCTCCCCTTAAGAAATTTTCTACTTTTCTTTGACACTGCCAACCAACCAACCAACCATCCAAACCATTCATTCGTCGTTGATTCAGCTACCATCATGTCTACGGAAAACGTGCCCGCCGCCACCCCTGAGAAGGTTGAACAGGCCGAGGCGCCAGCTTTGGCGCCAGAGACTCCCCTTGCCAAGTTCACGGCGCGTCTGGCCGACATCATCAAGGAGTCAGCTCACAGCGAGATGTGGGGTGTCGAGCTTTCGACCGATGCCAGCCACGCTCCGACTCAGGTCGTTCTCCAGAAGTTCCTGCGCGCCAACAATGGCGATTTGGCTGGTGCTGAGAAGCAGCTTGCCGCTGCCCTGGTTTGGCGAGAGAAGTGGCAGCCGACAAAGCTCGTGAGCGAGGCTTTCAACAAGGACAAGTTTGGCGGCCTCGGCTTTGTGACGAACCACAAGGATGAGGCCGGCAACAACACCGTCATTACTTGGAACATTTATGGCTCCGTCAAGGACAACAAAGCCACCTTCGGCGACGTTACCGAGTAAGTACCTTACCTAAGAAGGAGTACAAACACAAAGTAGGAAAAGCCTTTCTAATTCATGTCGACGATTGTAGGTTCATCAAGTGGCGCGCTGCTCTCATGGAATTGGGCGTGCAGCAGCTTCATCTCAACGACATCACGGAGCCCCTCCCAGAGGATGGCACTGACAAGCATCAGATGCTTCAGGTGCACGACTATCGATCAGTCAGCTTCTTCCGCATGGACCCCGCTGTCAAGGCTGCCAGCAAGGAGACCATCTCCGTCTTCTCCACGGCCTACCCAGAACTGCTGGCGCACAAGTACTTTGTCAACGTGCCTGCCATTATGGGTTGGATGTTCGGAGCCATGAAGCTTTTCCTTGCGCCAGCAACTTTGAAGAAGTTCCACCCCATGACATCCGGCACTACTCTGTCTACGGAGCTGAAGAGCATTGCACCCTCATTGCCCCAGGAGTACGGAGGCAGCGGCTCCCCTGTTCAAGAAGGACTGACGGTGACGCTTGTTGATGCTACCGAGGCAGCAAAGGTGGAGGCCCCTGTAGAGCCCAAGTCAGAGGCCGTTGCCGCTCCTGTTGAGGCCCCCGCACAAGCAACTGAGACTGCAGTCGCGGAACCTCAGACCCTGGACCTTCCTGTGAGGCCCAAGGAAGAGGAAGCCCCTGCGGAGGCCAAGAAAGAGGAAGTCCCAGTGGAAGCCAAGAAGGAGGAAGTCCCTGCCCCTGTGGAGCCGGAGGCCAAGGCTGAGGAGGCCAAGGCTCCTGCAGAGGAGGAGGCCAAGCAAGAGATTGAGGAAAAGAAGACTGAGGAAATTCCCGTCGCTGCTGATGGTGCCCCGAAGGAGGCTGAGGCTGCGCCTAAGGAAACTGAGACCGCTGAGACCGCGCAGCCGGAGAAGTCGGCTTGAGGGAGCATTCAGGCCTGTGTCTCATTGACTCGCGACGGTGATCTGCTTGCAATTGGGAGGAAACGGAAGTTTTTCTTCATCTCTTTTTTGATGTTGTTGTCTTGATGAGCGCGGGCCTCCGGTACGCCTTACCGCTGCCACGCTTCATTCATACCCATAATACCCTATATCATATGCAAAGAATGCTGTGCATTAGATTCCCCCTAGATGTTTGCCCTTTTGGCAATTAATAGATAAAACGTCTACTAATCTACGACGGACGTTTTCTGAAATATATACAAGACTGTGTTTAATGTTTTGACACCTTTCTGTCGACTCTTGCCTGGGTGGTCCGGCACATTATCCTTTTGCTAATGCCCACCACAATACCATATAGAAGGTCTCATGATGGCCGTGTGAGTGATGCAGTAATAAATTCCGCGGAACAAAGGAGAGTATTTCACCGACTGCTTGCCACGTTAGACTAGATAAATGCTGGTTATCGTGTGATCTCTTATTCCTGAGTAGCCGTCCAGTGAGTCGCCATCCCGGATGGGTGATGCTCATCATACACGGGCAATAGTGTTAGCATTACCGGAGAGGACATGTGCTTCTTGCTGAATTACATGATGCGATTCAAAGGGCAATTATGGTGACCGTAATTCCTTTTTGCCACTGTATCTACGGAGTAGTCATGCTTATATCTTGGCTAAATACCCAGGACAGTCATTTTGCTTTTTCCACAGAAACTGAACCATGCCTCGCTCTCTGGCGGCTGCGGTTTCCTCAATAGTGGCATGGCATTGTGCTTTTCCCATGAACTTTTTATTTCCCCTCTTTTATGATTTGGAGATGTAACCAAGAGGCAGTTCGATCCGCACCTTACAATCCTGGAGGCTAGTTCCACCACCATCGTCATCCAGGTCGGCTCTATATGCCAACATCTTGGTGCATAACTCACCCCCCAGACGTTATGATGTTCCCAATGACGGAAATAAAGATAAACGAGGCGTAACACAGACCGATAGGATGAGTGAAAGCCTAGTGATTTTTTTTTTAATTAACAGAGGCTGATACCAGCGAGTTACTGCTTTTTTACCCCGATAATATATGCTGCAATGTATGTCTCACCGCAACACCATTATTTATCTCACCACAACTGGGTCTATAGGGAACAAGGCAAGCAGGTAAATTTTACAAAACGTCATCCGTGGCTATTATCGAGGCCAGTCTTTGATAATTAGTCGAGTTTAGGCCTCTGATTTGGCACTTTCTTGTCCGAGCCAGCCGATTATGGTGATTGCGCTAAACACCATTGCGGTGATAGCAGTGGTACAAGCCATTTTAGAACGGAGGAGATTGCCATGAGAGACATTGACTCAGGCTGAGGCTGAGAACCCTGCACTCTCGAACCGGTGAGGCGGCCGTATGAATACGCAAGTATACACGTAGATAAAGATTCGGCGCTTTGGGTTTTGTTGTTGTTGAGAATATCTGACCTGATGCTCCGAATGTGAAGGAGGAGTGATATATTGCTACCACGCAGCGGTGGAGGAGGAGAGCATGGATATTTCAACAACCACAAACTAATCTGACCATGGATGAAGGTGCAGAATGAACAGCGGTATGGAAGAAGCTGATGGACAACCACACGGTCAGGTATCAGGCAGTTATCTCAGACATTTGGGAGATGGCGCCTACGGCGGTAGCATATCACAAATTTACCAACCGACACTCCTCGGCTGGTTTTGCTTTTTATACTCGCTTGGCCTTGACAGGGTTTCCAACTCTCACGCGCAATATATACGTAATATATGATACCTTGACCGTCGCATCGGCCTGCGTTGAGGCCCTCCGGCGACTTGGATCAAGCAGGGAGAGACAATATCACGGGCAACATCACCAAGGTGCGGAGTAAGACAAGACAGGGCCAGACCAGACCAGGCCAGGACTTTGTCCCAAGAAGCAAAAAGGGAGGATTCGGCAAGATTGACCAAAGCCCATCTTCTTGTTGTTTCGGATAACGCAATGCCTGCGCAATGAATTTTATTTAGCTCGGGCGCCTCACGCTCACTTCAGCCGCTGGTCAAGTTGCCAAAATTTTTTTTTTTTTTCACTTGCGCCTCTTTTTTGCTTTTTTACTTGGTTCTTCCATCCCCCCGGGCTACTTAACTCCCTTTTACTTTCCCCCCTCTTCCTCCTGTAGTAGTGTATCCTGAAATTTCGCAACCTTGCTTACAACACACTCCTCAACGGCAAGTAAAAGGAGAGCCGCAACCGGAGGGCAAAATCACGGAAGACAAAGTCTCTTTGTGTTGAAGCAAAATTTCAACTCCTCTGAAGAGACTGCGAGTGTGCGCCGGAACCAGCGAGAGTACGGGGGAGAGAGAGAGACGGACAAGACGCAACATCACCAGAATCGGACATTGCCAGAGACATCCTCACATCCTCTTCACTTGTTTAGCCTCAATCCACTTTCTCAGTGACACCCTCATCTCAGTCAGCTCCGATCCTCCTCCACTCTCCACCTTCTCACCTCTCACCTCTTGCCACTCACCCACTCACCACTCATCATTTACCACTCAAAGACTCTACTTTCCGCTGGGATCGTCTGGCCTCATCGCTTTTTTCCCTTTTTCTTTCCCGCCCTCAGTTGTGGCTCCTCGTTTTCCAAATCACCCCCTGATCCAAAAGACCGGCGAAAAGGCCTCGGCTTGGCTACGGTATCTGACTGAGAAAAAAGGCGGGTTTGTCAATAAGTGGCTTCGCCGCTCACTTCACCTATCAAATCAAGAAGACGCCATCCCCGGTCTGGTCTGTCCAAGGGCAAGTCTGGTGTCATTTACCGGAGTAAAGGCACAAAAGCACGCACAATCGCATTACGGCGACTACTCCGTACTCATAATCACAGCCATCCTCCGGAATATACCGAGTACCAACCAATACATGCACAGACGCCATATCAACGCGCGCAACTTGTGGGCATCCAACACTCACGCTCTAACATAACATAACCCTCAAGGTACCGTCTGTGTACTCGGATATCTTGTTATATACAATACAATACAGCTCCATACCAGCGAGTGTGGACTGATCCTGACTCCATCATAAAAACGCCGAGCTTGTCTCTTAGTCGAAGGAGAGGCTCCTCTATTTATTTATACCGTGGCCGCCCTTGTTCGCCTCTTCCTCCTCTCACTACTTACCCGCCTATCCGCTTGCTTATCTGCGTCCTGTCCTGCTTAGTTGTTAGCTCACGCGCGTGCACCCGCGTTTTTGTCAACTTTGCCGACTAACGACGACTTGCCAGCAAACCTGCGACTTTTCCTTTTCCCGCTTCCTCTTTTGAAACTTTTCTCCCAGCCGGGCCGTGCAGGCTGATTCTCGTTATTGTTACCATTTGAGCAGTTTATTTTTTTTTTCTGGCATCTTTCTTTGTTCTTTCTTCGGCTGCCTGTTTAGCCTTTATTCCGCTTCTTGTCTCGCCTCTTCCCCAGGCCGTGTTTGTTTGTTTGTTTGCCTCATTTTTGCTGCTTCATGACCGCACCCCCGTTGCCGCTATAACGCAATTCGCAGCCATGCTGTCCCTGTTTGCTGCCATCGAAAGCGGCGACTCGATCTCCGCCTCGACCGACGACTCGTCCAACCTCGCGTCGTCGAGCTCGACTCCCCCCACGACCGTCACCGATAGCGACAGTCTACACTCGGACGCCTCGAAACACGATGTCATCACCGTGATTGACGACTCGACCGTCGTCGCGGTCGCTCCGGCTCTGCCCGCGTCCGACGTGCCATCGCCGCGCCGGCCTCAGAGGGCACGAGCAAGCCTGCCCGTCTACAACCTGGCCAAACTCAGCGGCACCAGCGCGCATGGCAAACGCCGCGCCAAAGGCGACATCGTGGCCACTCGCAGGCGCCGGACCATTGCAGGCAGCACCGTGACGCCTGGCGACGCCGATGTCGGTGCGCTGGACCCGGCGTCTACCAACATTGACGCGTTGAATCTCGAGACTTCTCCTAGCAAACGCAGCACGCCGCGCGCGCAACGCCTGGCGCGACCATCGCCACGCTCGCTGCGATCAGTGGCGCGTCTCGCCGGTCCAAATGGCGCCGCGAGTGCCGGTGCGACGCCGGTATCGTCCATTACCGCCAAGCTCTCTGCTGCCAAGCGCGGGCGCAATAACAAGGTTGTTGGTAAGCCGGTCAAACTGTCCCGCGAGCTGCGGCGCTTGCAGGACACAAAGGAGTTCAACCACATTGACGAAAATCCCGTCATTCACAGCGTCTGGTCCAATGGCAAATATGTCGACCCTAGCCAGGCCGTAGAGCGCCAGCGTGCGCGCAAGAGGGCAAAGGTCGAAGTGGCGGCCGAGATCAAGGTCAAGGAGGAGTCGGAGGAGCCCGTCGCCCAGTTCAAGAAGCGGAGGGTCAAAAAGTACCTCTCCAAGGGTCTCTATTCAGGACAAGAAGTGACACAGGACATTACTCGGGGCCTGACAGCAAACGAGAAGAAGCAGCTGGCGCAACTGCCCGAACTCATGCCCCGCAAGGAAAACAAGGTCATGCCCGCGCCCATCTTTACGGGCTTTCGAATCTTGTTGACTGGTCGCGATTTCAAGCTGCCGTTCCATGTCTGCAACCCCCTACCGCCCGGACAGCCCAAGCCAGATGAGTGGAAGAAGATGACCAAGAGTATGTGCTATATCTACAGATAAATCATGCCCACGCGACCCCCCTGCTAACTATCATGCGCCTCTAGACCGATTCATTGGCGAATCCAAAGAAGTCTGGAAAAAGATGCCACACATTCTCGATTATCAGTCCAAGTGTGTGTGCAAGCCAGAGGATGGCTGTGCCGAGACGTGTCAGAACCGAATCATGCTCTACGAATGCGACGACACAAACTGCAACATTGGCAAGGCCAAATGCACGAACCGTGCCTTTGCCGACTTGACGGCCCGGCGAGCCAAGGGCGGAAAATATCGCGTCGGCGTCGAGGTTATCAAGACGTCGGACCGCGGCTATGGCGTCCGCAGCAATCGCTGCTTCGAGCCTCACCAAATCATCATGGAATACGCAGGCGAGATCATCACCGAAGAGGAATGCGAACGACGAATGAATGAAATCTATAAGAATAACGAGGTAAGCGGACACCGGAACCAAGCAACACGTGCTTCTCTGGGACATTGTGTATCATGAGGCTAACATACCTTCTTTTTCCTTGTTAGTGCTACTACTTAATGAGCTTTGATCAAAACATGATTATTGATGCCACCACGGGCAGTATTGCTCGATTTGTAAACCATAGCTGCAACCCCAACTGCCGAATGATCAAATGGATCGTCTCAGGGCAGCCCAGAATGGCTCTCTTTGCTGGTGACAGGCCAATTATGACGGGTGAGGAGCTCACGTATGACTACAACTTTGACCCCTTTTCGGCCAAAAATGTCCAAAAGTGTCTCTGTGGGCAGCCCAACTGCCGAGGCGTGCTGGGGCCCAAGCCCAAGGGAATCAAGCCCATCAAGGAGAATATCAAGGTTGCCACCAAGGGCAGGGGCAAGGGCAAGGGCAAGGGAGGAAAGAGAAAGCTCAACGAGCTGACTGGGAACGAGGAGAATGTGGAGCCGGGCTCCAAGAAGCGCAAGATGCAGCAGCCCAAGCCCAAGCCCATCCGAACTCTCAAGGCCGTCAAGGCATTGCACCCTATCAAGGCGCTCAAGCCCGCCAAAACCTTGAAGCCTGTCAAGGGGTTGAAGCCTCTCAAAACTCTCAAACCCATCAAAGTGGTGAAAACCAAGCCTGCCAAGGGTACAAAGCCCAAAAAGGCCATCAACTCAGCAAAGACTGCCAAGAGGGCATATTCAAAAGTCAGCATGAAGATCAAGAGCCCGGTAAAAGCCAAGCGTCAACAGAAGAAGCAGGAAATCAGCGCATCGATCACCGTCAGCGCAGCCGCCGAAATTACCGCTGTTGTCTGATCATGAGGTAAGCCTGCGTGTGCATATGCTGTTGTCTCTGGGACGAACGACGCGATTCAACATGGCTTTCCGGTGCCCCTTCCCGTGTACGTTGTAGACACTGCCTGCGGCCTCTCTTATTCACCACAGCTCTTCGCTCCGGACTCTTTTTTCGATAATACGGGACGTCCGATTGTCATCTCTCGGCAGGCAAACGACTTCTATGCTTTGGGTTGACACTTTTGTTATCATTATTTTTGGAGGATAAGGCTATTTTGATAGATTTTCCCTTGTTTTTCATATGCTTTCTCTGTACTTTTTTTTTACCTGGTGAAGGATTTATTTCTTGGGCGAAGGTGGGAGGGGGAATGAGTTGCAAAAACGGTTTGCTTACAAGTGTTTGATTTTGCTTTGCTTTTTGTAGTACAGTTTTGGAGTTGGGGACGGCAAACATATGGTTTAGGCGATAATGAGAGTTGATGATTTGGGTATAATCTTTAAAGTTCGTGAGGAAAAGTGAGCAGCCGAGTTCTCGATGCTTGGATGACTGAGAAGCAGTGAGGTTTGCATGTTCAAAGAGTAGTAAAGCAGGGTCGCGGGGAGTGTTGTGGCTGTCTCAACGCAGGTTCCAGATTATGGATGAGGTCATGGCTTTGCCCTTGTAAAAGCGATGGACATGATAGCCAGAGTAAGAGCCTAATAAGTTTCCGGGGACGACGGAGTGCCTTTCAGGATACACGGGACTGAGCGAGACAGATCTAGCCCCGGGCATTGGGCGTCCTTTCACTCGCTGTCATTAACTCGTTGCGTTGCTCAGCACTTATGATGGCCGCGCTGGAATCAAGACAAATGGCTGTTGAGCGTCGGAATCCATACCAGATCGAATATCCAGACGTCTCGCTCACGAGTGTACTGCGCCAACTTTGATATTGGAGTCAGCTTCTTTCCTGACCGTTCAGTAGTCATGTCAAACCTTGCGAAACAATCGAGAAATTCTTTGTTGCATTGTCATAACACATTCAAACATTGACCATAAACACCAGGTAGGCAGACGGCACACATTCCGATGTCACCACTCCAGGGCACGACCTCCAAGCCCGACGTATACCCCTCAACTAATTCATCAGGTTTGCTCTACGTGACTGGTTGGCCCGCCGGACGGCTGTGCCTTTCGGGATCTGCACCCCGATACCATAAGTGGTCCCCACAGCTGAACAGAATGGTAGGGCCAGCTCTGCCCGTAAAGCAGTCATTATTTACTACGGCTCATTCGAAAATGAAGTTGAAGTCTGTTGGTCTCAAGGCGTCTGAGAACGCCGCCTACCTCTCGCAGCGCCCAATTTGTGTATAGAGTCTTTCGAGACACCTCCTTCGAGTCGAGAGCATGGAGGAAGACGTGGGGGGCGGATTGGAGACGAATTGTGTCTGTCGGATTCTTGTCCTGCATGCAGTCGCTGCTGTTAATACCGACCGGGAGTGCTCGAAAGGAAGGGGCTACCTCTTCAATCACGTCTTTCAGCTCGTATATGCCCTCTCGCCCAATCATCCAGATGGAAAATGAGAGCAAGCTTCAACTCGTAGCCAGCACCAAGAGGAAACACTATTCACTCGTGACAATCGCAGCCAGAGACGGCAAAAAGTATGATATGAATAGAATTCGGCGAAGAAGCAGACAGATTGCAAAGTCTGTCAGAGGCTCAGCAGAAGAGGAAAAGGAAGATATGTCAGTAGATATCATCACAATCTGCGATGAAAGAGGGCGAGTTGAAATCACGAGCTGTAATTTGGTAATCTGGAGGAAGGAAGCTGCTGTGGGCACTCTGGAGCTCAGCTGCGGTCCAATTCCACATCAACTTCCGCACCACCTTCCGCACGAAGCAGCATTGCTTTTTTTTTTTTTTTTTTTTTTTTTTTTTTCGGTCAGCTGCTGCCTATGAGTTCGGTGACGCTCCTCTTCGGTGTGCAAGAGAAACATGTTCGGCCACCATTATGAAAAGAATTGATTGTATATTGATGGAATATCCTGTGTATCAAGTACATGTAGTTACAGCTTACTCCGTAAACTGGTTGTGGTTGGTGAGGCAGTGGTTCCGCATTATTAGTAAGCCGCGGGAAGCAAAAAGCAATATCCCATTTCCAAGAATGAAGCCCACGATGATGTGCGTTCTTCCGTTCAAAACAGGCCACAATGTTGTAAACAGGCATCTGCTATAATTTCAAGTCGTTGTACTCTTTGAGACGTTTTGTGTCGTAGAAAAAAATGGACGCAAAAAAAAGATAAAAATGCAAAAATGAAATTTCGAATGCCGTAACGAGGAATCGAACCTCGGTTTTCAGTGTTTCGCTAGGTCCACAAACTGATGTACTGTCCACTATACTATTACGGCTTGATGATTGGATGATCAGACCGTTGGTATACCATTCTATAAAGCTTCTAAGCAAAAAGCAGCGCGTTTTGCCAAGAAATTGGGTCATTCATTCTCTCCCATGATTTTCATGATTGACTCGTCGTGGTAGAAGTCTATCATTACTTGAATTTTTGTTTGTGATCATGTCCATAGACCGCCACCAGCTCTCAATCGCAGCCAACAATGAAAAAGAAAAGTATGAAGATACATTACATCAAAAGATTAATCCAATAAGTTATATATTCAATATCCAATTGACCAGAGTCTGGCTGTCGTATTCTCCGGCCAATCTCACATAATTGCAGGGTAAGCTGTGCTCATCATATACGGCCTTGCTACGGCCACAATATGTAGATAGAGTGTGCGGCGACGACCCTTGAAATAAAATAGTCGCAGCGACGCGATGACCCGAGATTCTTTTCTGTTCTTGTCCCGATCCATGCGAAAGTGGCGATGAATTTATCCGTCTTGACCATTCATGTGGCTGCAATAAGCTCAGGCACGAGGCCCAACATTTACACCGTGGCTTTACACCTACGCTCGACGTAACGCATGTGCATATAAATACATTACCTATACATCATGTGTTCTAGATCTGAGAACGCAGGGTCAGGGGCTTACTGACTGGTGGGTTGAGCAGATGTTCCAAAGATAGGGGTATCTCCATCAGTGGTATCACCTTTGTAACTCTAAATACGATTCAATACTCGTATAGAGGGTTCAAATGTACTGAGTTTACGGAGAAGATAAGCATATACGAATACCGGCCGTGACGCCAAATATACTATATACCTAGCATACAGCAAACTCGATCGAGTGGTGTTGAGTATGACATACTTACCCCGGTGCCCACAATGAGGCTGTAAGGTATAGTCGTGGCACATGTATACATGCCTGCTGGTGATAACACTACGCAATAAATGTTTACTCTCTATATGAAGGCCAAACAGCTGGCTAAGCTCATTATTCCCAAGGTGCCGGCAGCCGAGAGTTTATAGCCGACCCTCTAAGTCGAGATTTAATGACCATCTTTTGCTTCCTAGTCCATATACGAAGAAGGGAAGAAATAATAAAGCTGTATACGAAACGTTACGGCCCATCATACTTACCAATGCGTCGTAGCTCAACTTGATGTTAGATATCCGCAGTACTATTGAAAGTATGGTACTCGGCCAACTCGATAGATGAAACACGGCGTATCGGGGGCGTTGAGATGGGAGCGGGAGGGTATACCCACTATGCTGTATTGCGGACTTCATCTGGCTGAATGGGGGAGAAGCACTGAACAAGAGTAGTAGAAATATGAGACTGATCAGTGAGTGGTTCTAAAGTCTTTCAAGTATAAGTAGAACGTCCATTTCTGCCATAAACCCATCTGTTCTGATCCTCGATATCTCCTGGCCTAGCTTTTCACTTGAATAGCAAGACTCCTAGTATTTTACACTCTCACGTTCAGGTCATTCATTGAAACAACTCATCAAATCTGCGAAAATGAAGTTCTTCACCATCGTCACCCTCCTCGCCGCTGTTGCTATTGCCTCTCCTCTCGAGGATGCCCTCAACGTTGGCAGCGAGTGGTGGGGCGATCACGATCACAACGACCACGACGACCATATCGCTCATATCTGCCCCCAAGGCCTCTACAGCAACCCCTAGTGCTGTGGCTCTTGGCTCCTTGGCATCATCGGCCTCGACTGCCATATGCGTAAGTAAAATGCTCAGTGAAAGGAAAAATAACCTCGAGCGTCCATGTTTTCTCACTCATTTTGTACAGCAAGCGAAAAGTTTTATGACTCTGAAGATTTGCGCAAGACATGCACCAAGGCCAAGGAATCGGCTCTCTGCTGCGTTGCTTCCGTGGTAAGTGACTGCTACTTCAAGTGTTTACTCGTTGATTTGCCTTCTGACATTGTCTCTAGAGCGACGAGGCTATTCTGTGCCAACCTCCTTTGGCCTAAGAAGCTACTGTCGCTGAATGTGTCCATGGCCAAACTTCAATCGTATCGACAAATGCCGATTCTGGTACTGAGAAACTTGCCAGAGACATTGAAAGAAGAGGGTGGGCACACATGGATGGGCCATGCAGATATTCTATTCATACGCAATATTGGTGATAATATGATGAATGCGTCAAAACAATGTCATGTGCATGCCATGAAGCTGTGGTGATGTAGTGAAAAAAAAAAAAAAAAAGATGTTGTATGCCGTAACTGCTTCCCAGCCAAACCACCAACCTTTCCAACCTTGGGATAAGCGTAGTTGTATGGTTGGTCACCTTGTTACGATGAGGCTATGTCTATAAATATCTACTGAATGCTGTTGAAACAGCCAAAACTTTGGAAGATACATGGCGAATAAGAATGGACAACAACTCACTCCTCGCCGCCAACAGCGACGGAGCCTTGAGAACAACCATCACTATTCCGGTCATAAGAGTCAATTTTATGAGCTATTTCGCCTACTTTTACAATTTCCTAATATTTCACTTGGATTCCATCCAATTGGAGTCCCGTATGGCGTAGCGTTCAGACAGCAGAGTCCACGTCACAACGACGCTCTCATCAAGGGGTAATCTAGACCCATCGGCACCATTGCGAGGATTTTTACACTTTTTGGGGTTCATCTTCATAGACTTTCTCTTCTTGGCAAGGCAAATGGCCGTTTGCCTACCGGGCTCGCCGTTGCTGCATATGACTCCATCTCAGCCACGCTTTTACAAGGCTAACAAGCTAAGCTGGAGCGCCACGCCGGCTAAAACGCCAAAGTGTAATAAGGCAACCAAAACCATATTCGTTTTACCCACTGCGCAAGGAGAAAAATGAGAAAGATTCATCATTTTCATCCACTTTGCGACCAGATGGCTGTAATGCCCGCTCGGTGATGTCCTACTTGCCATGAGCGAGGCGATCTAGCACTGCCCCCTGCAGGTACGGTCTAGATAGCCTCATCTATTGAGCCTCAAAATGTGGAGAGGCTGGAGTCCTCTTTTCGTGGAAGAGAATCAGGGCGAGCTTACGGAGCTTTGCAAGTGAGTACTCGCTTATGGCTGTAGAAAGATGATTACGTTCGTAGGGTGACATGTTGAGTCACGTCGCTCTGCAGGAACTGCATTCACCAAGGCCCGCGGCAAAAAATGCTACGCGTTGATATGAGCGAGCACAAAAAGCTGTTCAACGTGGAATTATAATTGTGCTATATAAACGATATCATGAAAACAAAAACCAAGTCAGAATAACAAATGTCCACCAGCCTTTTCAACCATCAGAGGAGAAGCCGGCATCGTCTCGCAATTGCGTGTGGCCATCTCCAACCAGGCATAACAAGCTCCAAGCCTCACTCCAAGATATGTTGTGGCCTTGCAAAAATCCAGACGGTTGTGGAAGCCTTGAGATGCTGCTGCAGAGCTGTATGAAGACGGAGGCCGACGTGATGAATCCAGCTTGCAATGTAATGTTGGCGGCTTCTCCTTTCTCCCCCCTCCCCCTCGGAAAAATAAAAACAAGAAACAAAAAGCAAAATAGGGTATTAAAAAGAGTGAGCAGGTGTGGACTTTTGTTTTAACCACATGAACGCCATGGCGATTTTTGGGTATAGCCTCCCAGAGTCAAAGAACGTTCAAGCAAGGTCATTTTAAAGGCCTAGCTGGGCCGACAGAATCTTCGTAGACGGTGCAGTTTGAGCAACGGGGGTGTTGGCAATCGTGCTCAGTACATTGAGGGGTTGTGTCTTTGACCATTCCAGCCATGCCACATCGGCAACACTTCCAGGTCTTGACGACAGTACCGTTACCACCCATTGTTCTGGATTTTGTTGTTTATTTTAAGAATTGCTAGGACGAATTGCGGTCCGAGACTTTACTCGAGACCAGGCAGTGAAGGTAAAATTGATACCAGAAAATTGCCTGTTGAACGGAGTGAAATAGATAGAAGAATTAGAAGGGAAATGATGGCTTTCTAAGCTTCCGATGCCTTGGATGTTGGGACTGATGAGAAGAGCATGGACGGCAACTCTTATATAGACAAAACTTGCCCGACTATCCAATTTCACTCAAGAGCGCAAGGCGCGGAGGCGCGGAGGCGGGCCAGTGAAAACTCGACGGCGTGCGTTTCTCACAGCTTTTCGGTCTGCGGGCTCTCCATGGTGGGCATCCGGTAGCTTACCGGTGGGAAATGTAATAACACAACCCATATTGACTGGCGAGGGACAGTCAGGATGGAGTATTCCGCGGCCGAATCCCAAGAGGATGGACAGCGAGATATGTACTGGAGACGTAATAGTCTTGTTTCGCGCTAATGAATCTCTCGAAAAGGCGGATGGCGCAGCTACTCGCCTTGCCCTATATCCTTGCAGGGAGGCAGCGTCAGGTGAGGAGATGATTCTGCGCTTCCCCCTCGGTGATGCTGGTACCGGTTTGAGAAAAAGCAGGAAAGACTTGTGTATGGACTGGTTATTCTCGGCGAAAGACTTGGTCCACCCATCTGACTCCCAAGTCGTGGCCGACGCTATTCCGACTCAACAAGGCTGTGAGAGCTCGGATCACTTGGAGTTTACCCTAGCAAGGCAACTAAGTTGCTGCTCTTGTATTGTGAGGGATTAGAAGTCTTTCTTTCTACCCCTATTCTCTTTCTCTCTCTCTCTCTCTCTCTCTCTCCTTTTATTCTTTCATCTGTGTTGTGTGTTTATATGCTCGTAAACGCTCTCTTTGTAGGAAGACAGTCATCTTGTCACTCCTGTGGTGTGGCCCGTGAAGGAAGACTACTCTCAAACTTTAAGAGAATTCGACAAGGAGAAGTCTTTTCTTTTGAGTCTCTAAAGAAGTTTGAGTGATGTGTCTTATGTGGGACTTGGTATCATACTCATCTACTGAAGACTTGCGCAAACGTTGGCAGTCCCAAGCTGACTCATGTATTCACACAGGAGCAGCAGCTGCAGTAGCGAGAGAATAAGAAACGAACAATTATATGCAGACATGGAGAGCATAGGCGGGTGGGTATTTATACAGAAAGCAAAAAATGAGCAGTCCTTCAACTACAGTTGTCACGAGAGGTTGGAGAGCCTCATAATGCAACCCTAGCAGGATAGCCTCAATTTTGAAGCCTGCCTGCGTGTGGCAACATGGGCTGGATTGAATGGATTGTTGGATGCTCAGATAGGATGAAAAAAGAAATTAAGTCCCAACTAGTATGTGGCTGCATCCGGCTACGAGGAAGAGAAATTTGAGGGTGTTGCCATCCTGTCTGGTTGTGTCTGGTTGGGGGAATTTCCGGCTGAAAACAGCCTTGAAGCCTTGCACAGAGCCGCATGCATCGATTGAATGGGCTGCAGAGTGTGGGGGCGGGGGGATAGGAACAAATAGATAGGTAGGACAAGCAAGGGCCAAGAAGGTGGGATGATGTAGATAATAACAAGGTATCAAGGCATTGCAATTATTGAAGCACGAGTATTGTATTGCCATATCTTTGATGAAAGGACAAATGGTGTATAAGAGCTAGAGTGTTAGTAGTAAGAGGCAGAATCTTTTTGGTTTGTGCCAGGATTTTCCACTGCCGGCCTTTTTAGCGCTGCAAGTTTAAATGAACCCGAGCTTAGCAAGGAAGGCAGGCATGGGTGACGACATGACGTCAACCTCTAGCACTGTGCTCTGACACTTATCGACAGCGCATCTATACAGTGCGAAAATCTATCGATTGGTCATCTCCCGGTACCAGGATCATCGCCAAGTAAGATTGCAAACAAATCATCCCCATTCTCTTGCAAGTTTCATACGTGCCCGAAACACCAGATCGAAGAAGAGCAAAGCTGAGCAGAGAAGGGCAGAAGGGCTGCGGTCATGATGCCGCCATGTCGCGTCCGCATCACAGCAGTCGCTCCGGCACGCGATGGGCAGTGCGCATCATTCCCTTGTTCATCGTCGGCATTCTAGCCGTTGCGACTTACGCCGTCGTCGGTCGCCTCTGCAGTAAATCTCGACGCTCATCCTCCCTCTCCTAAATGATGGCCGGATATTCCTAACCTGAAATACTTCTTCTAGTCAGCTTCCTCTACAAACGAAAACACCAGGATGGCGTTGTCACGGCGTTCCTCGTCCTCTATTTCCTCTTCTTCATGTTAATGGCCGCCGCCTATCTACGAACCTTCTTTACTGTCCAACTAAACCCGGGCGTCGTCCCTCTGGCCCCCGAGGATCAGAGCGAGCGCGAGGCGACCGAAAAAGTACGTAAGCGACGCAAACGCAATCGAGACGTCGAGGAGGGAGCATATGTACCTCCGGATCCAAACCCGGACAGTCCCGGGCTCGAGGCCTTCTACAGCAAGGATGTCTTCGTATGCGAGGTCGATGGCCGTCCTAAGTGGTGCTCAGAGTGCCAGCAGTGGAAGCCAGACCGATCTCATCACTCGAGCGACCTAGGCCGCTGCGTCAGGAAGATGGACCATTTCTGCCCCTGGGTTGGTGGCATGGTCTCTGAGACTTGTAAGTGATATATATTTCCCCTTGGGCGGCAACAGGCCTTTCCTTGTTCTGTATCCATGGCCATGAGAGAGTTTAGAGATTTAACAACGTTCTATCCTCTGTGGGAAATGTAGCCTTCAACTTCTTTACGCAGTTTTGCTTCTACTGCGGCCTATTTTGCGCCGTGGGCCTCGCCGTCAGTGCATATTCCTTCCAACAACACCACAAAGACGGAGACCCCCTTGATGGATGGGCCCTCGCAGCAATCGTTTTATCTTGCCTCTTCGGCACCTTTACCTTTGGCATGGCGCTCACTTCGTTTCGCTACATTCTCGCAAACACTACCAATGTCGATATGCTTAAGAGATCACATACAATCACCTTGGCTGTCCGCATTCCCCAGTCCACCCCGCCCTCGGACAAATATCCCGTCATTGTATACCCTCTTCGTGGACCGCCGCGGCGGCCAGGATCTGAAGGCCAGCAGCCGCATAATAGTCATGGACCCATCTCTGCTAGAGATCAGCTGGCAGAACGCAAGTTCGCCATCCTCCGCACCAAGGTACGGGAAAATCCCTGGGATCTGGGAGCCATGGAAAATTGGAAGTCCGTCATGGGAGACAACTTCATCGAGTGGATGCTTCCTATCCGACATTCGCCATGCTGCAATCATGAAAGCATGGAGAGTGACTACAAGTTTGGTCCTCTCATCTCAAAACTAAGAAAGCGCTACGGAATTCCTGAGCTCGAAACCTCTTCCCGCGGCGGGCATGGCATCGAATTACAGGAGAGAGGAGGTCGGCGCGCCAGTGATTGATTGATTGACCGACTGACTCTTGACCACTCTTTCTCATACTACTCTACACTACCATCACCTCCCCGGACTACTGTTTCTATTTTGTCTTATTACTTTGCTTGGGCGCTGTTTAGATTGGCTTGTTGGCACGCACATTTTGCCTCGCTCTCTCTCTGTCTCTTTTCTGATCCTTTTTGTTTTTTTTTCTTGTTTTCTCACATTGGTGTTATTACTGTTTTATGACGGGCATAGACAAGGGGCCCTCTTGTGCAAATTGTCCCTCCTTCGTACACATACATGTACATAATTTATGAACATATTCAGGCAAGGGCATCGCGGGGATTCTCTTTTTTACTACATATCTAATTGGCTGGGCTGGATGGGAAAACGCATGTAAAGAAGGAAAGGTTCGTATGCAGAGCATGAAACACTGTAAACCGGTGAAGCGATGCAGCCAACAGCGATGCATGCTCGGTAGCAAAAATAATTCCTTAAGTACCAATCTCTATACGAGCGGTCAGTTTCCAACGCTGGTCATGTTTCCTCCATAGAGAAGCGGACACATTCCTCGTGCATGCTGCTACTACCAACCTACATACGAGCACATGCGTATTCGGGTTCGGGTCTGGAGGCACGGATAAATCTAACGCTCTGTTCCAAGAAATGAAGAACTGCGATTTGCATCTGGACAGTTCAGCCCTATCGGTCCCATCCACGATGCCCAAACCGTTGAAAATTTTAAATTGCCAGCTTCAACGTCCTCCCTCCTGGGCCACTGAAACTGCTACTTCAATCCAGGGAGGAATGGATTAACCGCCGCCCTTTAGTACTAGGCAAGTATCGTATGCCGAACCAATGACGGTTCAACGTGGACAAGTCCCTTTCATGATATCGCCTCAGCGCTGCGCTGGGCTCGCTACTGTAATATGTCTCTCATGCATTGCTGTAACGGCTCCTTTCTGATTCGCCCTTTCCCCTATCATCCCTGTCCATCGTGCATGCGCGCCATGGCAAGGGAGGGGTCGACGCTTTCACTGAAAGATGCGATAGTATTGGCAGTTATGATTGCACTGCAAGAATGTGTCGGATGCCTCTTCGTAGCGTTATACGCTTAACAGCGAATACTTACTTGGCCTTTCTTTTTCGCGTCGCCATCAGCCAATTAACCATCGAGTATCACGAGGGGACATTTGGCGAGGCGTGAGACGTGTGAGTCGGATAGTGATTCCAATAAGGTATCGAAACTTCGGCAAGGGGGTAGAAAGCGAGCGCACATCTCTCTTTCACATCCGCCATATATAAAAAAACGTAGCCACCTTCCTGTCTGGATTAGGTTCCCCCAAAGACGATCCTTGTGTGTACCCCAAGAGTTTGGGGGCGGAACCAGACGGTTATCCGAAGGAACACTGGTGTTTGGCAGCCCGTTCTTGGCCTGAGTTTGCTCGAGATTGGCCCAAGGTTATCCACTTGTGAGTTTGATCGACTGAGATGTGTACAACGGTTATGGCTAACCTGGAGGGTTGAGCAAGGTCGAATCTGAGATAGAGTAAATCGTCCAAAGATCTTTGAGTCACAGACGAACGCATGATGCACCTTCGTGTCGAGACTAAGCCCCGAGAAATGCTCGTAAGAGCCATCGAGAGGACCGAGGAACAGCTTCAAATTGTAAATGAGCAGATCGAAGCGTTAAGGAACCAGCGGTTGGAAATCGACAGGCAAATCATCACATATGAGAAGAGGCTATGTCTAAGAGCGGAGGTGCAAGATAACGTTGCTGCCAAGGAGAATGAGGCTGAAGAGTTGAGGGAGCAGCTCGCCACTGCGGTGCATGAGCTTGAAGGCTACGACGAGACGATGCAGATCAAGGCCAAAGATTCGTTATCCGCTGCCTCCGATGAGGATTATTGATGGCCGAAACAATGTTAGAATACAACTCGGTTCCCTGTGGTCATTTTCTGTTGGAGAAGCCAAAGACGGGAACGATGGTGTGGCTTTTGTGTAACTTGTGTTGTTGACAGGATGGATTAATCCTCGAAATTCCTCTTCCGGTGGATGGAATCTCAAATCCCAGTTCTGGATAAGTTGATTAAAAAAGTATTTCATGCGTTTGATGATTGATGATTGATACCAGCAGAGTATCCAGCTCTGCTTTGTTACAGTGTACCCCATAAGTGGTGCCGAGCTTAGGCAGATGAGATGTCTTGCATAACAGTCTTTAATGTGGGTCGCTCCGCAACACCGATCAAGGGAAACTCCGACTTTGACATCGCGTACGAAAAACCACCGCCGTTCACGTGCTGATGCATCTCAGCTCATTTTCACACTTCAATGAATCCATCTCATCAGTCGTCGGTATCACCAGTCTCTTGGTCGTTGCCTCATGCCTTCGCCATCGCCCGGCAGCGGCGCATCTTCGCCGCTGCGCGATGCCCGCCGTTCACGCTTCACATATCGGCAGCTTGCCCAGATGGCGACTTATAGCACATCTACTCCCCTGCGCGTTGTTGCTCACATAGACCTCGATGCATTCTATGCACAGTGTGAGATGGTTAGACTCGGTGTCCCGGAAGATAAGCCTCTCGCCGTGCAGCAGTGGTGAGATATCCTCGACTCTTTAGACACGTGAAGTATCTGAGAAGTGAACGGGACTAACCGGCGGCTACACTCCAGGCAGGGTCTCATTGCTGTCAACTATCCCGCAAGGAAGTGGGAGATTGGACGCCACTGCAACATCACCGAGGCCAAGAAGCTCTGCCCGGAATTGATTGCGCAACACGTCGCTACTTGGAGAGAAGGCGATGACAAGTGGGCGTATCGAGATGATGCTGCTGCAAATATTGCTACCGACAAAGTGTCTCTCGATCCCTATCGCTTGCAATCGAGGAAAATCCTCGCACTCATCAAGGATTCCCTGCCAAAAGACCTTCAAAAGGTTGAAAAGGCAAGCATCGACGAAGTCTTCCTGGACCTCTCGGCTCACATTCACTCAGAACTGCTGCGCCGCTTTCCAGAGCTTTCAAACCCGCCTCCATCCGGTGATGCAGCTGAAAGTCTTCCTTTCCCATCTGCTGCTGCCCTTGACTGGCGCGACGACAACCTTGTCGTTCTTGAGGAGGACCAAGAAGCTCTCGATCCAGACTGGGATGACGTAGTTATACTTATGGGCTCTGAAATAGTTCGCGGTGTTCGCGCGCAGATACGTGGAAAGCTGGGATATACCTGTTCTGCAGGTATAGCGAGTAACAAGCTGGTCAGCAAGCTAGGCTCAGCTTTCAAGAAGCCCAATGCTCAAACAGTTATACGCAGTCGAGCAGTGCTACCATTCCTAACGGCCATCAAAGTCACCAAGATGCGGAACCTTGGTGGCAAGCTAGGAGATCAAGTTGTTTCTACGTTCGGCACAGAGAGCGTCAAGGAGCTGCGTGATATCCCGTTGGACCAGTTCAAGGCGAGACTCGGCGAAGAAACCGCCGTTTGGCTCTACAACACCATCAGGGGAATCGACCACAGTGAAATCAACTCGCGAACTCAAATCAAATCTATGCTCTCGGCCAAGTCATTCCGGCCCTCGATCAAGACTCCCGATCAAGCAATCAAGTGGCTCAGGATTTTTGCGGGCGACATCTATTCCCGCCTGGTTGAAGAAGGCATTCTGGAGCACAAGCGGTGGCCGCGCACAATCAATCTTCACCATCGCCACGGCGGACAAACGCGAAGCAAGTCAAGCTCGATCTCCTCAGGAAAGGCTCTGGATGAACAAGCCCTCTTCGCCCTTGCTAAGGAGCTGCTCCACCAAATCATTGCCGAAGGAGACGTCTGGCCTTGTTCCAACTTGAGTCTGAGTGTTGGCGGGTTCGAGGAAGGTGTCAAAAACAACATGGGCATTGGTGCCTTTTTCAAGAAGAGGGACGAAACGCCTCCATTGCGTCCTTTTGATACCACACCTGAAAGCTCAACTACGGAGCAACAGAGCAAGAAGCCCCGGCTTGATAAACCTAGCATCCAACGATTTTTCAATAAGAGACCTGTGGGTGGCCAAGACTCCCTTAACATGAAGGAGAGCATCAACGCAGACCAGCTACAGCCTAATGGCGCCAGCTTTCCCCAACTCGATCAAGAAAAGAATGACGGGGAGATATCAAGTCACGAGACATCGGATACAGGGGATTCAGCCCATTTCACAAGCCTATCTTGCCCCAGATGTAAAGCTAGCTTCGCCGACGACATGTCATTTCAAAGCCATCAAGATTGGCATTTCGCAAAGGACATTCAGGACGGTGAACGTGTCAAGCCCACATTTACTGGGCAGCCAGCCGCCTCGCGCGGCCGTCCACCAAAAGGGTCTGGCCTTGCTTCTAAAAGGGGACGGGGAGGCTCAAAGCTTGAGCAAGGGCAAAGTAAGCTCACGTTTGGGTGAACAACATGTATGTAGCAGACGAAGCCCGGGGGCTTCATCCGCGACACGAAAATTTTCTTAGGCAGAGCTTTCGGGCTGAAGGGGCCGTCCTGACGCTGATCGAACTATACCGGTTTTCACGCATGATCAACAAGTCACGATGCCGAACGAGAAAAACCGCTCCACTGCAGCCTGGCTTTCTTCGTTCATCCGCCGGCCTTGAATAGTCAGGCACTGCTCCGCTTGCCTTGAGCTCCGCACCATCTTGATTAAGGCTTGACAATACTCAGGCTCCATGTATATCGATCACACATTGGTGCGCATCACGGCGAGTACTCATATTAGTCCGGCTGAATTAGGCTGGATGCCTCAAACAGGAGTGAGCAAACAGAGGTGTGCGTTGGATGCTGATGAAGCATCTTTCAGCCTCATTCTTCTCTTTCCATTGCCTCCATTGATGGGGCTTTGCCATGTGTGGTCGCCTGTTCTCCTACTCTTTCGGGCAGACACGATCCCTAGTGAGCTCCTTTGAGCTCAGTCATCATTGCTTCCCCTCAGACATGCTCTTCATAATACAGAGTACAAGCGGCACAGTGCAGAATATGATGACAGCAGCATAAACAAAGGTGGGGGAGTGACGGTTGCCGGGCCGGTAGAGACGGCTGCATCACGCAGTCCCAATATTGAAAAGCACATTCCAATATCGCATAACAGTGTCCCAATAGCATCAGTGGCAATGATGTGTGATGATGCCAACGATTGGTTCGAGTGGACTGGTGACGCTAGTGCATTAACCTGTTGTCGACAGTTGGGCTCCAATTAACCATAAGCATTGATACCCGACTAGGCCAGCAGGCAGACCTTTGCGCCCCTCATCTGGCTGAGGTAATAATTCATGCCAGTTTTCCGTATGCATTTTAGCTTAGTACAGTCGAGTAACTCGTGAATCGCCGGTGCGTGTACGATACCGCGGTTAGAGCCGACATAATGGCTCATGCACTCGCTCATTCAAATCTCGACTTTCCTGGAGGCAAGATGAATGGAGGCAACCACCACGCCTTCATAGATCCAGGGAGAGTTTCGGCTTGCAGTCGGAACTAGCGTATGTACAACGGACAGCGCTAAATTTCTAAGCGAAGCTGGTTGGCAGGTAACGTCAAGATAGACATCGAATGAATGCTCTTCCACGTAATCCAATGGAAGGCTTTCTTAAGACAAAAGGCTGCGTGTGGTGCATCTCATTCCTAATCGGGACGAGAGAAATGTCGGATGTCTGCTCTTCCTCCTTTATCTCTCTGCACACTTTCCGGCTCTTAACCTGCTTTTGTTCGATCCACGGATATCGACTTGATCGTAAGATCACTCATTATGAGGTCGTTGCCGTGACCCAAAGGTAAGAGTAGCGAGAAGATATGCATTGATTTGTTTTCTGTTCCCCAGAGCATCGGCTTTTGACTCCCAAGGATCAGCTGAATGCATACGTTGGACAGCTCGTTCGCCACAGCTCCAACTCGGGCACCGAGGCAAAAAGATAAACGCATGGTGTCATCACCACCAATGGCATCTACGGGGTCGATATCCCCGCTCGATCTTGTCTGCGGCGCACGATGATTGTCCGAGAAAGAAAGAAAAAAAGCTCCATCTGCTGTAGGAACAAGTCGCCCTGCCAATCCGTGTCGAGCTGCAATCCGACCCTTTCCAACGCGGTCTAATTATATACGCATCTTCATACGGCATGCGAGGTACTTACATGCACATACGGACGCAGGCTTGCAGACACGCAGGCACGCACGTAATATCGCAGAGCGTTTCGATAGGAACTGCTCTTACGCACTGCAACATGACTATCCGCAGATGGCGAATCAACAAGCACGAAACCAAATGGCGAGAGAAATAAGGCCCGCTGCCATAGAGCTCAAGACAAGCTCGAGCAGAGATAACGCAGCTCATGCATCAGGAACCATCGGCTAGGGTTGACGTTGGCGCGAGAAAAGAAAGGCGAGCCTTGCCGTCGGTTGTTAGTCAGTTCTGCTAGTCGGTAACGGGAAATCACCGAAAAGGGAAAAAAGCAGGAAGAGAGCCTGGAAGGGAAGATATGAGAGACAAAAAAAACGTCCCGACATAAAAGTGAGACACTGTGGGTACGGAGGCAGAGGCGGCAGATGAAGAAAAAAAGAAAAAAAAAAAAAAAAAAACAGAAAAGACAAAAAATGAAGAAGATAAAATAAAACAAAAAAGGAAAAGGAGAAGAAATGCACGACTGCATATCTCACGGCGGATAGCATGTGCTAAAGTACGGAGTACCTGAACCGGTACGACGGAGTACATATCAGCATTTCGGTGTCAGAAACCGCTTCGCCCAAACACAAGCTCCAATAGGCGGCCCATTCCCAGGCCCGTCAGGCCATTCAACGGCGTTTGATGCGCCCTCCATCCCCGTTGCAGCGACGTGCAGCGAAGCCCAACGTCGACGGTCCGGGCGAGGCGAAGCGAGGCGATGTTTGGGCTCGGGACTGGCGCACTTTCGGCTCCATCAAATCACCTTGACAAGCCACCAATAGGTCCCAAGCTTGCTCTGGTGGACTCGGATAGGCACCACTTAAGCAAGGTCCCTTTCCACTCCGTAGGTTGCCTTTTAGCTGTGCCGCTACTGCCAGTAGCAGCAAGTAGTTGGAGTCATCGCAATAACAAGGTAGTGAGAGAGGCCTAGAGTTTGAAGCGTGCCCTGCCTTTTAGGCTTATTGGGGAGTGAGGCGAGCCTAACACCGGTGGTATCCCGGAAGCGTGAGAAACAGGTCGAAGCAGTATGTATGTACCAGTAGCTGGTACCGAGGAAGCAAAGCAGAGCAGAGCAGAGCAGAGCAGAGCAGAGCAGAGCAGAGCAGAGCAGAGCGTCGTGAGGAGGGTGTTGCGTTGCGTCGTGCGTGCTGTCCTGTACTCCGTGCATTTGCCTTGCTGTGACTCTCTCCAGTCAGCAGGCAGCTCCATCTCCATTCCACCTCAATATCCTGTCCTATCCTCTTGTCTGTCAACCCATCCAATCCATCCAATCGCCCCCCATCTCACGGAGGTGGCCACAGGTCAGGTCAGGCCAGTCCAGTCCAGTCCAAGCAGGCAGCCCATCACAATCCGCCATCCACCATCCACTGCTCGTCAAATCAATCAGCACTGCACCTGCGCTGCACTGCTGCGGTGGTCGCATCTGCTGTCGCCACAGCCACTGAAACGGTCTGACTGAACAGGGTGCCGGAGTGCAGACAAGCAGGAGTGCAGCAAGCAGGGAAGCAGGGGTGTAGAAAGAGAAAAAAAAAAGGGCCAGCGGATCTGGAGCCAAGCTCTGCAGCCAACGAAGACCTTGCAACAGTCGGCAGCATTTTGGGAGGTCACCAGTGTCTCGATGCTCCTCATTGCCCCACCCCACCATTCACACCAGATCATCCGCCTTTTTTCTCTTCAAGTCCAGTCGAGCTGGTGCTGTCGCTTTTTTTCCATTTCTCTCCTCTTCCCTCACGGCAATACGACTCTTTCTGCTTGGCTGCAGCCTGCCCCTTGCCCACACTTTCTCTGCGGCTTCCATTCCTCCATCTGTCGTCCTTGGATTTGCTGCTTTCCCGCCTCTTCATTTAGCAGCCCGTTCTGCCTTGAGGTTCCCTCTTTGCTCTTTCCCTCTTCCTCCCTTCCCTCTCTCCTCTCTTCTCTCCGTCTCTCTCTGGCGTCTCTCGTTGCATTGCTTTCGTATTCCGTTGCTTCCCAAATCAAATTTTGTTCGCTATTGCCCATCATGTCGCGACCCACGACTCGCATGAATGAGTATTTCGTGCCGCGTGATGGCATCGATCGTGAAGTCATCTCTGCTGATATTTGCCGCTACTTGGGCAATGATGCTTTGGTGCGACCTGGCCATTATGAGGTATGCCATTTTCAGCAACGCCGACTCTGACAACCGTCAACTCGAGCAATAACAATGCATCTCGACTTGGCTGGTCGCTAACGCTTGTTCCTCCTTCAGAACCCACAGACTGGTCAACCCGTCCAAGGTTATTATATTACGGCTTATCGTAACCTGACGACGGTGAGTTTTCGCATCTTTCTTTTGCCGCTCCCCTCTCGGCCATATCGACGACTTTTGTTTCCTGGCCCCGTTACTAAATTTGATACCCCCTAATTCGCAGGCCATGATCGAGGATCTCAAGGCCG
This sequence comes from Trichoderma breve, assembly GCF_028502605.1. Classification (NCBI taxonomy): domain Eukaryota; kingdom Fungi; phylum Ascomycota; class Sordariomycetes; order Hypocreales; family Hypocreaceae; genus Trichoderma; species Trichoderma breve. The sequence goes on from NC_079232.1 coordinate 5,970,788, forward strand.
ACTCGGCCCGATGGGATAGGGAACGCCGCGCGCAGACCGCGCGCAACAGCAGCGGAGGTATCATCGCCTCGAGAGATGCCACTTACGGTGCCCCTAGACCGAGATCTAACTCGCCTACAGTCCAATACCGCTACTCTGAGACGCACCAGTCTCGGCAGCACCATGGCCCAACTGAACCACCTTTCCGAGATGATTCCTATCCTCCTCGTGATGGTCTTTATGACGCCCCAAGGTATCCAGGAACTGGCGCCCAAGGATATAATGGTGCCTCCGGCCCCTATCAGCCTCAACAGCAGCAGCAGGGCTACGCTCCTCCCAGTGGCGGTGCGTACGGCGGCAACGGCAACGCCGGCTTTCAGCAGCCTCAGCAATCCCCTGGACCCTCTGACGCCAGATATGTCGGAAATCCTCAAGGCGGCCCTATGATGAACCAGGGATACCAGAATCCGGATGGCCCGTATGTTTCAACTGGAGCCAACATGCCTCCCAGGAACTATCCCAATGATCCTTATGCCGGTGGCCACCCTGGAGCGTCTGTCCCACCACCTCAACAACCCGTATATGCCTCAACCCAGCCTGTCCAGCCAGGATATCCCGCCCCAGCCTACCCATATCCTAACCAGGCTCCTTCGGGTGCTCCAGTCTATGCTACGCAGCCCCAGGACCCCTTTTTCGGCCGAGGTGCGTCTCCCAACAAAAACCACCCCAAGCCTACATCCAATTTGAATGCGCTCGTCTGATTTTGTAGCTTCCCCAGCAGGCCAAACCTCTCAACAGCCACAAGGGTATGCCTCACAGGGACATGCATATGATGAAACCCCTCCTCCAACTCGCACTTCCGTTCCCCCCGCAGAAACACAGACACCCCCTCGGGAATCAAGTACTCGTTTGAGTGACCGGGAAGGCGACAGGAACCACCGACCACCACCACCTCGCCGATAAGGGAGAGGGAAATGCTTGAAGTGACACGTCACTGCGAGGCGTGGGCTGATTCTTCTGATATAATTATATCGTCAGAGCTCAACCCGGCCCCATGGATTTGAATGTCTTGCTCCCCGCTTTCTATCATTTAGATGAAACTCCCAGGCAGGCACCGGTAGGGCTCTCATGGATTTTGCAAAGAAGAAGATCGAAGACCACAGGACAATATTCTAGACTGGATGGCCCTTCTTTTCTTTTCTCTGTCTCTCTCAGCCTTTCCGGACCTTGGACCGATAATTACCAGGAGATGCGCCAAGTTTGATGTTTTTTTTTATTCGCGCCATCTTCACATCTTCTTCTCTTTTCTTTATTTCGGACTCCCTGAATTTGCACTTCACTAGTCATGTTTTTTTTCCCGAGGCTTTTTGACAAAATGCATTTGTTTTTGTGTGGGATGGGTCAAATACTGAGCTTGTTGCCGGCTACAATGATAGCCTTGGATGAATAACGCCTGCATATGTTTGATAGCACTCGCTCCTGGCGCAAGGTGGGAAAAGAGAAGCGGAACTACGAATGCTTCTTGGGTGGTGGACTGTCTTGAAATCTTGCTGCCCCGGACTGGCCATGGGCGGAGTTATTTGTGTTTGTCTGGACTCGGTTTTCCTTGGCGATCGCTGAGCATTCTCAGCCAAAGCTGGTTGTCTCGATCATGCCATTTAATAGAGTAGCAAAGCCGGACTCCTGGGCAGCAAGGTGAGCCTCATGGTTTGTATATATTAGCCATAACCTGTTGAAAGGATCATCATTGCCACTCTTCTCGTTTGTTTGTTTTTTTCGTCGCGTTGTTTCATTTTTGACTGCTGCTTGTTTCGCCTTGAAAAATGACCACATGGAGCCAATATTACCCCATGGACTGACGGAGCCGGGAACACTGCATGCCAACGCAAGAAGAAGCACTTACCAACCTTTGATCGAGTTTAATGAACGCCGGGATGCGGTTGTTGTTTTTTTTTTCCCGGTTCCATGCCCGGACTCCCATGGCGCCTCACAGAGCCGTTTAAACCGTCCAAGCTTTCGAGCCTCATATAAGCGTAAATCGTTCAAGTAGGTGTCCTGAGAGGATCGTAGTAAGTACTTTGTTTGCCGGCGCAGGGTCTCCTATATTCACCGTTAGCCATATCCATTTGATGCCCCAAGCGCTTTGAGACGTGTGTAATTTCCTTGTTTGCTTTGCAATTGCCTGTGAACTTTTCGTCTTTGCGATTCACTATCATCAGGGGATGACGAAAATTGTTGGATGAGACAAGGAAACAGACAAAACAGACAGTGACATCGTTTTTGGCAGTAAGCTCAGTCTTGACGTTAGTATAGTTCGACAAAGGGAGTGATCTGTGTGATGCTGTAATTTGAACACTTCACGAAACTGGATGCTTTTGTCATAATTGCGAGTTTGGTTGGACTGATATGATCTGGCAAGCCCAGACTGTATTTCACAGACTAGAGCTGTTGTCTCTAGTTATGCCAACAGAGGTTAGTAATCTGGCAACAAAGAGGTACTGGTGATGGTTCAAACGTCTCGATGAGTTATGTTCCTGTCTCACTCCGGAGGGTAACATTTTACATGGAGCTGTCAAAGTGTATGCCAGTGACAGTGTCACCCACCGTTGTTCACATGCTGAGTGCCAGTCGCTGGGCAGATGTCCCTTGACCAAAATATCGCGTCGGTAATAGACTAATAACAGCCTCGCGGGATTATCTATTCCTGTTGGTTAGCAAGAGTTTACGTTTCGTGTCACCAATGCAAGGAATGGAGGCGAGCATTCATTCTTAACCTAGAGCGCATTTGCTGGTACCAGGAGGTTCCTATCTTGCCTGAGCAGCTGTTGCTTGCATGGCAGACTCTTGAGAAAATCACACAGTGGACCCCGTAAGGCGTGTCGGCCGTGAAGAGCTGGCATTCACGTTAACTGCAGGTTGGGAAATCACGGGGTTGAGTGAAGCTTGTCGAATTCAGGTCAAAGTTGTTTCGCGACGGCGCTCCTCAACGACAATGAAGGCATCTTGACAGACACGGCATTTGGATATTTGGAACTTTGTTTGCTTGGATCAAGATCAGAGATGCGCGTTTGGATATTCATGCACGTTGCCGCGGCATCGGCAAGTCGAGATTATGTTCCACTGCGGATGTGCACAGGAAAAAGGGCCCCTAGCAACGGACAACGAGGACAGAGGACATGTTGAAGCAACGCCAAAAGCGCGATGAAGATGCACAAAAAAGGCTCAAAAGAGGAGAAAAATATGAGAGCCTCGTTTGACAGAGCTACGTGATGAATTCCCAGCAGGCAGCTACTACTAAGATACTGAAAGAATGGCAAGTTGAAGCGGTGACCTCCTAACCGACACCGCGATCATCCGGCTGTTCCTGCCTCTTACAGCTTCAAACGAAGTTCTCGCCAAAGTGCGCCAATAAGCTAAAGAGCTTCGGCCAGGAATTTCACCGGCATTTTGCCAGCTTGCTCCCATTGGGCCAAAATATCCCCTGTCATCGCTCATTGGGGACTAGACCCTGCTGATAAACCTTGTTAGGCTCTTGTAGTGATAACGAAGGACGATATCTTGCCTTTAGTCGTTTGGATGTACATGCGCAGCCCTACGTCACTAGTAGCTGGTACACTGCGCATCGTAATGACCGCCAGCGTTTATTCAGGTACGGGGTACGGAGTGTCAGCCTGCGAGGCCAGTACCTGAGCACCCGAGATGCAGGGCAAGGGAGCAAGAGATTTGATGGCATACAAAACACTTTTTTTTGCACTGCATTTGCCGTAAGAAAGATCCACAAAGATGTAAGGCTAGTAAAACAGGTGCCAGATGAGAGTCATTTTGGAAATTTGCAGAGACGGGTCGTTGTATCCGTACTCCGTACTCCGTACGCCGTAATCTGCAAATACCTGTACCAAATACCGTCTGTACTGTGCTTACATGCAGTACCTTGATAGCTGTACCGGATAGGAGGTACTGAGGTGTGAATAGGAGAAAAGAGAAACCTCTGACTGGCGACAAGAGAAGACGGAGATGTCGTCTCCAACTCATCTGCATCAACCCCAATCCTCGCAGTTTGGCAGTCCTCGGTCTATCCTGGCACTGTCGACCCTGAACTTCAATTTTTTTTAGCGCCTGCTAGCCCCCTAACCGGCTGCATCTATCACGCCCAATCGCCTCAAGGGCTCTGAAAAAAACGTTCCGGCCGCCTGCTGCTGCTTCGTACCTAATACCTGTGGCACGGTGCTAAATTCCCGTCATTGTGAAAAGGCTCAACAAACAATCTTTCATCACCGCTTTGTGCCGCCACTTTCTGCCTGGCCAAATTCTTTCTCCCGTCTCGTTGCGCCAGCCTCAGTCGGCCTGCGTGTGTTTGAAAACCGATATTCCAGATCGTTGCTCGTCATAGTCGCTGCGGATCGCCACAACGGTTATTTCTGATCTAATTTTTTTTTTTTTGCATTTTCATTTTTACTATTGGGTGGGCAGCTGGTGCTGGATAGATGCCCCGCCATCGGGTCCTCCCAACCTAACACCAAAAGTTGTTCTGCTGAGCCCGCCTTTCTTCTACTCTCCTCCGCGCCAACGACAACAACACCCCTCTGTGTTGTCGTCCGCTCCTCTTTATACCCCCAAATATGGAATTTGCAACTGTCAGGGCCTTGCTGGCGGCCAGCTTGGACACAAACGCCGACAGCAGGCGACGTGCTGAGCTGCAGCTGAAGCAGGTGAGTTTTCCAGAACCATCTTTTGTGTCCCTCCACTGCCACCGCCCGCCATCCGAAGCGTGAATACAGCGGCGGAAAAAAAAAAAAAAAAGAGAAAGGCAGCGAGGGGGAGAGGCTGCCCTCGTTCAAATACTCGCGGAATAGACACAAAAGTTTTTTTTGTTGCTTTTACGCTCCAGTTGGGCCTCTGATGCTAATGCGCTTTTCTGTTTCGTTGCCTTTAGGTCGAGGATCATGCGGGTTTCCTGATCTGCCTGCTCGATGTCTTGGAAGCAGAGCAGGACGCCAGTGTCCGCCTTGCCAGTACGTCGTCGCTGCCCCTCCTTTGTTCCCTTTCCGAAGACAAGATACCACGGCGAGTCGAAGAGAAGAGAAGAGGAGACAGGGGAAAACATGAGGAGACGAAAGTAAAACTGAGGACTAACAATTGTCTCTTCAGCCGTTATCTACATCAAGAACCGAGTGAACCGCTCTTGGTACCAAGCCGAAGGCATTCCCTCCGAAAGCTCAATAGCCGAAGATGAAAAAGTCCGGATCCGAGACCGTTTGGTGCCCATCTTGGCTTCCTCCGAGGGGCTCGTCCGCCAGCAGCTTATTCCCGTTCTGCAGCGCATTCTGCAGTGTGATTTCCCTAGCCGGTGGCCGCGATTCCTGGAATTTACCTTGGAGCTGTTGAACACCAATAATGCGAACTCTGCGCTGGCTGGTTTGCAGTGTCTCCTTGCCATATGTCGTGCTTTCCGATACAAGTCCAACGAGAGCCAGGACCGACAGCACTTCGACAACATTGTTGAAGCCAGTTTCCCGCGACTCTTGGCCATCTGCAATGAGCTGGTGAACCAAGAAAGCGACGAGGCTAGCGAGATGCTGCACCTGGCTCTCAAGGCATACAAACATGCCACCTGGGTATGAATACCCCCGTCTGCTCTCTCCCCTCCCATTCCTAGAGAGTGGACTCATGTTCAAACCCAAGTTCCGGAGCTGACAATATCCTTGCACGTCTAGCTTGAGCTCTCACCGTACTTGCGACAGGACCAGGTCAACATCGCCTGGTGCACCGTCTTCCTTCAAACCGTTTCAAAGGCTCTTCCTGCCTCCGTTGTGATGAGCGATGTTACCGACCGAGAAAAACATCACTGGTGGAAGGCCAAGAAGTGGGCCTATTTCAACCTGAACCGTCTTTTCATTAGGTATTTGAAGCTCGCCAAAACCCTTGTGTTTGATCTCTCCACTTGGTAATGGAGGGGCGAAGCAAATAAATATACGAACAAGCAGGCTGACAGCTACATTTCTAGACACGGAAACCCTACGAGCCCAGGCAAACAAGATGGAGCTGTTCAGTTCGCGAAAAACTTCACCAACACTATCGCCCCTGAAATCTTGAAGCATTATCTTCAGGAAATCGAGAAATGGGTAGCCAAGACCTCTTGGCTTAGCCGACCTTGTCTGTCCTACATCCTAGTGTTCCTCGACGAGACGGTACGGCCCAAGGAGATGTGGGTGCACTTGAAGCCGCACCTGACTAACCTCGTTACGCACTTCGTATTCCCGGTTCTCTGCCTGTCGCCGGAAGACGTCGAACAGTTCGAAGAGGAGCCGGAGGAGTACCTTCACCGAAAACTGAACTACTTTGAGGAGGCGTCCGCCCCCGATGTTGCAGCGACAAATTTCCTGGTCAACCTTACAAAGAACCGCCGAAAGGAGGTTTTCGAGATTCTCAAATTCGTCAACGCTGTCGTTAACGAGTATGAGCAATCTGCCGATGACAAGAAGAACCACATTGCAAAGGAGGGTGCTCTCCGGATGATTGGAACCCTGGCTCCCGTCATTCTCGGAAAGAAGAGTCCTATTGCCGACCAGGTCGAATATTTCCTCGTCCGATATGTCTTCCCAGACTTCACCAGTCCCTTGGGCTACCTCCGAGCCCGAGCTTGCGATACTATCGAGAAGTTTGAACAGCTCAACTTCCAGGACCAGAACAACCTGCTCACCATCTACCGCAACATCCTGGACTGCATGGCAGACCCGGCACTCCCCGTTCGTGTCACTGCCGCCCTAGCGCTGCAGCCATTGATTCGACACGAAGTTATCCGAACAAGCATGCAGCAGAGCATTCCCACTATTATGCAGCAGCTGCTGAAGCTGGCCAACGAAGCCGATATCGATGCCTTGGCTAACGTTATGGAAGATTTCGTCGAGGTATTCGCTACTGAGCTCACTCCCTTCGCCGTCGCCTTGTGCGAGCAACTTCGCGATACCTATCTTCGCATTGTGCGCGAGCTGCTTGAGAAGGAGAGCAAGGCCGGGGATGATGGTGAACTGTACAATGATTATGACGACAAGAGCATAACTGCTCTTGGTGTGTTGCAGACCATTGGGACTCTTATCCTTACGCTGGAAAGCACCCCAGATGTTCTCCTTCACATTGAAGCGGTTCTCATGCCTGTGATTCAAATAACACTGGAGAACAAGCTGTACGACCTCTACAACGAAGCATTTGAAATCATTGACAGCTGCACCTTTGCCGCCAAGGGCATCTCTCCCAACATGTGGAAGGCATTTGAGCTCATCCATACCACCTTCAAGGCTGGAGCTGAATACTATCTCGAAGATATGCTCCCCGCATTGGACAACTTTGTCCAGTACGGCGCGCCTGCCCTGGTCCAGAACCCGGAATACGTCCAGGCTCTCTATTCCATGGTGGCCGACATGTTCAGTGACACTGTAGAGGGAGGCGTTGAGCGAATTTGCGCCTGCAAGTTGGCTGAGGCTATGATGCTAAGCCTTCGGGGCAGCATCGACAGCTGTGTGGAGGGCTTCATCAACATGGCCATGAACATCTTGGCTGGCCAAGAGGTCAAGGTGAAGAGCTACAAGATTCATCTGATGGAAATGGTTATCAACGCTGTGCACTACAACCCCATGCTCACCCTGCAGGTTCTGGAGACCAACGGCTGGACGAATAGGTTTTTCAGCCTATGGTTTGGCAGTATGTCGTCCTTCAGCAGGGTTCATGATAAGAAGCTCTGCATTGTGGCCATTTCCGCCCTTCTCGGCCTCAACCATGATCAAGTTCCCGCCAGCATCTCTGTCGGATGGCCACGGCTGCTCCAGGGCATCACGGAACTCTTCCGAACATTGCCTAGCGCCATGAGGAGTATGTCCTCCTGCTTCCCCCCCTTTTTTTCTCCAATTTGTATATCTCAACGCTAACCGTTGAAAACTAGATCGAGAGGATGCCCTGCGCGACGATTTCACTCTGGATGCTGGCTATGATTATGTCGACGAAGACGAGTGGGACGAGAGAGACGTGGCTTGGAACGGAGATGAGGAGGCTGGCTCTGCTGGTGACGACGAGTCTCCAGAGACCAAGGATGAGAGCGCTGCCTATCTTGAGTTCCTTAATGAAGAGGTTAGTTTCCAACCCCCCCCACGAGCAGAACCCCTCCCGAGTACTGCACCGGCTAACAATAAGCTTTCATTCAGGCACAAAAGTTCAGTCGTGTGATTGACGACGACGATGAGGAGGAGCTCGGAGAGGACAGCGTTCTTCTCGAATCGCCACTGGACAAGATTGAGCCATACCAGCTCTTCAGGGCAACTTTGTTGAGTGAGTAGACTGTTATGACCTGCCACCCCTGTGGCTATGATGCATTAGCGCAAGCACTCCTTTTCCTGTTGCTAACCAATGATACCCAATTCACAGAGATGCAACAAGACCAACCCCAATTTTACGCAAACCTCGCCAGCCACCTTTCTGGCGAGGAGCAAGGCCTCATTCAGGACATTATTGTCAAGGCGGAAGAGGTAGCCCAGGCGCAGCTCCAAGCACAGCAGGCTGAGATGATTGCTCCGCATGCCGCCGCTAATGGCGGTGCCAACTGAAAGCGGACGATTTGTGATTCATAGGATGGGAAACATTGGATGAAAGAACATCTTGTATGGATGCTGCTTTGTGGGGACTCATGCAATTACAACCCAGTGTCTCGGGCAAGCAAGCGTTACTGTTTATGAGGAGATGAACTTGATGATATTCCCCTGGCATGAACTGATACGAGAGTGGGAGAAGGTGGGAAGTGAAAAAAAAGAAGAAGAAGAAGAAAAAAAAAAAAAGAAAAAACAAGAAAAATGGGAGCAGAGACAAACGAGGAAAAAAAAGAACTCTAGACAATGCAAAAAGCGGCTGATGAGGGAGAGGACTATCAAAGATGGCGGAGGAATGAAAAGAGAACAGCCGAAAACCCCCCCGGCGTAATGAAAGGTAAGTCTTGCAGAAGGAAGGCAACACGGCTGCTGTGATTTGAACAGTAGCGCAAGAGGAAAGATTATTTGGATGGGGAATTTATTTTTATTTATCATTTTTTCCGTGACTCAGGCGCAGGCTGGTGATTTGCGGCCATTTCGAAAGAGCACATAAGGCATTGGCAGGCGGTGTTGATGTGCGGCTGATTATACAGAGAAGAGGGCACAATCAAGTATGTAGTAGGTAGCTCGATAGGTACACAGATGTATGCATCGCGCATCGTATGTGCAAATTTTAGTATTTATATTCACAGCCAGGGCGTCGGCAATCAAGAGAAGGGGCCCAAGATAGTTGAGTAGCAGAGTTGTGTCGAGTTGAAGTTCCATGTCGTTGAGGTCTGTTATCAACACTGATAAGCCATCAACAGCAGCCGCTTCGGCGGGCTCCGACCGCAAGAGCCACTGTTCACCGGGCTCATCCCCGCTGTAGGCCACTAGAAGCTCGGATAAGCTCCAGGGCTGCTTTTGATTGGCACGACAGCGCAATCATGCCCCTCTCACCGGCCGGTTTAGGCTTAGGAGCTGGCCACATGGTCTCAATTCTATTACCTAAAGCACAGAGCATCATAGGTACCCAACTTTCCGTCTGTACGACTCACCACATGTCATGTGCAGTCAAGCTCCCTTCAGTCACTCTTCATCTTCATCTTTGCATCTCTTCTGCTTCTGCTGCTTCCGTTGTTACTCACCTTTCTTCCGTCTCTCTCTCATCCTGCTACCCGCCGCCTAAATAGAGCCCAATTGAAACAACATCGAATCGATTGAGCGATGACGACCCGGTACCGTGTTGAGTGTAAGTCTGCCCAAATCATCTCCCTTCCACCCCCTCAATGCCTTTCGTTACACAAAATTAGAGAGGTGATGTGAGTATACAGAAGGGAATATTGAGAGACTGACAAAATCTATAGACGCCCTCAAGACCCATAGACGGGATCAGTTCATTGGTATGTTGCTTATGGGATGAAAATGTCTGTGGGTGCCGGCCTTTTGATACCCGAGATCTTGTCATAGCCAACATTCGGGAGGCCTATTTTGGAGTTTTTTTCGAGTCAATTCAGTAAACTAACACATCACCTTGGGATTGTGCCAGAATGGATAAAGGGCCTCTTGGCTGTGCCATTTGTGCTGTACTCCCAGCCCACGGGAGTGTTTGGCGATGACACCAACGTGGCCAAGATGGCCGAGGAGGCCCACAGACGCTACGCAGAGATTATGAGAGATGTCGAGCTGATGATTGACGATCACAGTCAGTATTACGACCTCTCACCCTTTTTTTTGTTCACATATACTGATTTAATACCATCAAATAGTCGCCCGCCAGAACCAGGACCGCGTGCTGCCTTCCAAACTTGGAATGCTGGTGCCAACTGCAGGTCCTTTCTTCACACGACTGCCCCTGGAGGCAGCGTTCAAATACCAGGACCGGAAGCGATACATGTCGTCCAGACGATATGTAGCCCCTTCTTTCAACGATGTGCGCCTGGTTCTCAACTCAGCCCAAATAATGGCTGTGACGAATGGTGCTCTTCAGTTGGCTACTTTTGATGGTGATGTTACGCTGTATGACGATGGACAGAGCTTGGAACCATCAAGTCCCATCATTCCACGTCTGCTAGGTATAATATTCTCTTCTTTCAACATACTAATTGATATGGAAATAATAATGATGAGCGAGATTGCTTACACGCTTTATAGACCTCTTGCGCAAAAACATCAAGATCGGCATTGTGACAGCTGCTGGCTATACCACCGCAGACCGGTACTATGGTCGTCTCCATGGCTTACTTGATGCCATTGCCACCTCCACAGACCTTGACCCTATTCAGAAGCAGAATATCGTCATCATGGGCGGTGAGGCCAATTATCTCTTCGAATACGAGCCATCTTCACCATACCGGCTGGCCCCTGTTCCGCGGCCAGAGTGGTTGACGCCAGACATGGCGGCCTGGTCCGAGGCGGAAATCACGGCCCTTCTGGATGTCGCCGAGTCAGCGCTTCGGGACTGTGTCCGCACGATGAACCTACCGGCCATTATAGTTCGAAAGGATCGCGCCGTGGGAATCGTTCCCAACCCTCCCGAAATCCGCATTGCACGAGAGAGCCTGGAAGAGACAGTATTGGTGGTACAGCGTATCCTGGAACTAACCGCCCTTGGTACTCCTTCGCAACAGGCCGGCCAAGGCGCGCAGGGCCGCCGCGGAGTTCCCTTTTGCGCTTTCAACGGCGGCCGTGATGTCTTTGTTGACATTGGTGACAAGAGCTGGGGTGTGACTGTCTGCCAGCAGTGGTTCGGAAGACGCAATGGGGCAACCACTGGAGCCGATGCAGCTCTGACGGCCATCAAGGGCGAAAACACCCTCCACGTGGGAGATCAGTTCTTGAGCGCCGGATCAAACGACTTCAAGGCGCGGAGCGTGGGAACCACAGCATGGATCGCAAGCCCGGCAGAGACTGTGGAGTTACTGGATGAGCTGGCAGATTTGATGCAGAAGAAGCTTTCATGAGGTTGTGATATTTCCTAGACGAGCGTGAAATTGTCTCATCTGTGTATGGAAAGCGGTGTAATGCATTTTCTAGAGGACCGTCTTTTTAGCCATGTTCTGGATATTATTTTGATGGAACATTGTCAGAGGCGCCTTGGATATCACGTTTGAACGAATTTGGTGGTTTATTATCGCCATCACTGTTTGGGCTATGGTATGAAGTTTGGAATTTCGATATAAATTTCTAATTGCATTTTCTAATTCCCACAACCATGCTGTTATATATTCCTACTGACGATGTGCAGACTGTCCAAGTCAAGAGACTCTCCGGGGATTTCCGTTTGATAGCATTTCTCCATGGCATACAGACATCCAGGCTCTCCATGTAGACTAGATACACCTAGAAGGGCTTTTGCATGAAATCTCAGATTATTACAAAGAGCCGGCTCAATGTTGGTTGAGACTCCAGAACCTTCCATCTTTGCGTGGAAGAATGCATTAGAGGGTGAGCTGGCACGGAAGCAAGCTTCCGGCCAGAATGAGCTGGCAATGTAAATAGCCACCTTTTGTTGAGCTGCTTCAGCAAGCAGCCTTTTGTTGAGCTGATAGCTTAAGCTGGAACTATATATTCCAGTAAAGTAGCTAGATAGTTGCAAACCATCTTGCACCTTTTGTTTTCTCAAGTCCTTAGTCTCAATTGACGGGAATAAAGTCCATCTTGCTGTGCCGTCATATCGATTTCGCATTGATACCACATGACCGCAGACCGCAGATCTCATTTTGGCAAATAGCGTACTTCTCCATGTTGAATCTCACCCACCCGGGGATTTTTTAATCTGATCGGCGGTAGGGCTCTGAGCTGCCAGCATGTGCATATCGGCCGATTGATGAAGGTCCACCGAGACATGAATTTTACCAAAACCCTTGTCGGGTCAATGGAGGCCGTAAATGTGAGCCCATGTGGCAGCATCGGGAAAATCATTGCCGGGTACCTCGCTGATTACTGCCGTTGTTGCGGAGCGATCCAAAGGCCAGGATGGATCAGATCGACAAATCCGATTGCCAACAATGGATGTGATGGCCGGCACTGTTGCTAGCCCAACGGTTGAGCTTGATCATCACCGCTCCAAACATCTGTCTCTCATTACTCGCGGGCGATGATGCACACCAAACATTCACCCGCCTGATATTAACCACCGCAAGCTCATCTTGTCGGATATTGACAAGAATCTCGTCCGCATCGTCGGCCGCACGAATCGGCCATTACATGCAGCTCATCTTGTCCCCACGGAACCAGAGGAGCTTTCTTCGCTCTTTTTCTTTCCAGCTCCTTCTGCCTTGTGGAGTAGTTCCTCAGTACGGCAGTGAAGACGCACAAAACAGCGAGCTGTCGATCAGCGGTGGATACGAGAACGGAGCGCATGAGTCGGGTCCGCATACTAACTTGCGGCAAAGTTGAATTTTTTCGGATTACTATCACAGTTTTCGTGGCGTTCGCTATTGTTTGACTATGCTGCTTGCTTACCTCCATGTGGCTCGACATACAGACGTATTTGCTAATACCAACAAGTAGCAATCCCTGAAAGAGCCCGCGTCGGTGATATGCCAAGAACACCGTCGTCTTGGTATTAGGCAGTCAAATAAATGTATAGGTAGTCGGTGGTCAGCTTATAGAGAAGGTATTCAATATCGAAGTGTTGTATACATTGTAGGTTGCATGCTGTCGATAAGGAATCACGTGAAGTATTGTTGACAAGGAGGAGGAAGGACGTACTCGTAGATTCCACTCATCGCCAACATTTTTCCATCAAGCACCAACAAACCAACAAGGTCATTTCATCACAAACCTCCAATCATCGCACGAATCCGTATTCCCACATCTTCATCCCCTAGACAGCTGAACTAACAGGCCAAGCATCTCCCCTGCTAGCCATGCCAATAGCCCCAATGGCCTTCTGCCGATGCCAATTCCACCAAAGCCAACCTAATCCTTAGCGCATGCCTGTCAGGCATCTCGAGCAGTTAGATCGTCTCCCACATGGGCTTCACCTTACTCAAGATCGGCAAACTAACCACTGGCTTCACCTGCCGCCCTGGACTCGCTCAGGGCCATGTTGATCAACTCAAATACTTTCACTGCTGGATTTGACATATGGCACTTGTGAGTGGGGAGATGTGATGAAATCGGGCATGGCGCAGGCCGGCGTCAGCAATGGCGAGACCGACGACGGCTCTAATTCTCTTAACCACCGAACTATATTCAAGGTGGGCTTTTTTTTTCTTCATGGTGGCGGCGAGCTTTTAGGGTCTCGGACCCGCGGAGAGGAATCGTTATAGGTTGGACGGGAGACGGCCCATCGTGAGGCGTCCGTTTGCGCCTCGTTTTATGCCTTTTTGTTCCGTGGGCTTGGCTCTGACCTAGTCAAAACGTTCAGGATCGGGCTCTAGGAGTTTGAGCACATCAAAAGGACTGTTTCGAAGACAGCCTAGTCTAAATCAGTTCTTCAAAGGCCATCCGTTTCACTGTATTAAAGGGTATGGGGAAGGGCACTCTTCTCTAAATCGTTCATTATCTGCCTCTCTCCCAGCCACGGCCCGCAAGCCGTCACCCTTATAGTCTCTCCTTTTCCCGATCAAGTACGGAAATCTACAGAGACTACGCCGCCACATACCACCGACCATGGCCACACTTCCTCCGCCTCCCGATGGGATCAATCTCGACGAGAGCAGGAGGGCTTCTATCATGGTAACCTCGATAGTTACCTGGATTCTAGCAGTAATCGTCGTTGGGCTACGAATTTTAAGCCGTCGCATGAAGAACATTAGCCTATGGGTAGACGACTGGCTTATTATTGCGGCTCTGGTACGTGCCTCTGATCTCTAATTTGGTGGAAGTGATGCTGATGATTACTTAGGTTCCCTCCTGTGCTCATGTCTTTGGGATGGGTGTATACGGTCAGTTTACTCCAGGAGTCAATACTTCTCCCTTTGTCTTCTTCATACAACTAATACTTCACCAGCTGTCAGCCGTGGCCTCGGCAAACACGTTTGGGCCGACCCCCCAGATGCACAATACGCGTGGGCAATTGGACTGTTCATCGCCGAATTGGGATATTTCGTGACCATTGCATGCGTTAAATGGTCCATCCTTGCTTTCTATTGGCGTTCCTTCAAGATAAGAAGCTCTGTCAAAATTCCTATCTACATCCTAGCCGTCATAGTCCTGCTGTGGGCTACTTCTGTCGTGAGTCTTTGAGCTTGGAATGCAAGTAGAAGCCATCAAGAATTTGCTAACCATCATTTATAGATCCTTGTGACTATCTTCCAATGCCAACCTACCAGTGCTTGGTGGAACCGCTTCAACCCGACGCATCCTTTACGGCCAGACCAATACAAATGTACCGTGGATTCGGTCAAATTTTTCTACGGAAATGCAATCCCAACTATAGTCACCGACGTTTTGATGCTCGCTTTGCCTCTCCCATATATCACAAAACTGCAGCTTCCCAAGGGGCAAAAATGGGCTCTCGCAGGAATTTTCCTCGTGGGACTCTTGTAAGTGGCTAATATCTCTCTCCCTACCTTGACCTTTGCTTCCTCGTCACTGGGATATCTGACCAATGTACAGTGTCACGATCGTCTCCATTGTGCGTCTTCACTACCTTCTCCAAGGTAATTTGACCAGTCCGGATATCACCTGGAATTTCGTCGATATTGCTCTTTGGTCTGTTCTCGAAGGAAACGTAGCCATTTTCTGCGGTAAGTAAACACTGATACACCCAATATCACTATCGGCATCATCGGAAATCACTATTCAACTATTTGGTGACTAATTCTTTGTCATTGTATAGCTTGCCTTCCCTTCTTGAGGCCAGTACTAAGCAGATTCACCTTTGGCATCTTCAGCCTCTCGTCGCTCCCTTCAAAGACGCAGCAGCCGTCGAGTGGTACATTAAGGATGAGCCTTCATCACAGGGATGCTCCCCGAACTTGGCAAAGAGATAGCCGGTTCGTGACCGCAACTTCTCATTCCAGAGCGTACAGCACCGCCAACGAGACGGATGAGCATCCGTTTGCGCATCTTACAGACGATGGCTCGGAGCATAGCGTGCCTGTCAAGGAGACGTCGGACGTACCACGCATCGAGCTCACAAATGTCTCTGTAGGAGGAGACGTCGTCCAGCCCAGCGGCATAGTCATTACGCGCGAGTTCCATCTACAGCATCAAGACGTATAAACGAAATTCCATGGCCCATTATACCTTTCATATGTATATATTGCATACGGGGTACTTACGGCAGTAAGTACTCTACGACTGCATCTACTGATGCTCTTTGTATATATTTTTCTCATGACCTTCTGTGGGGACATTTACTGTTAGCGTTTGCTGGCTGTCCCTTATCTTATGACGTTCCAAATTGTCACGACATGGAATGGCAATGTGTCCAAGTGCTCAATTAGGAGCTTGGATATTCAAATACCTAATCTTAATGCTATCCAACATCAAATTCTGAAACATCCTCTCCACTGAAAACAATCATGAACCAATCGTTCATCATTTTGTTGAGATAGACGTTGCTTTTGTCTTGTTATGACTTGCAATCAACCAAATACCTTGCGGGTGTTCTTCAAGTTGTCAATTACCTCCTCATTCTTAACTAGCTCCCAAAGCTCGTCGATACGTTGAACAATCCATGGTTCCAGTGGGCCGCCCTCTAGTTCTTTCATTGTGTCGGCCAGTTGGTCCGAGGTTGAAGCACCGATAATCATCTCATCGCCTGAGTGGCTCTTGAGACCAGAGTGATGTCTCACCCATCTATACGCCAGGCCAGCTCGGCTAACGCCCGATTTCTCAGACAATGCTCCAAACTCTCCAAGCATCTTCATATATGACGGCTTGTAGAAGAGGCCACGTGAAAATTTACCAGTCGCCGTGTCGGGATTCCAACTCCCCAGGCCCTGTTCGATGTACTCAGGAGTCTTAGCTAGGAAGCCACCTGCCATGGGGGAATATGCCTGGATGGAAAATCCGAGCTTCCGCAGCATTGGAAACAGCTCAGTTTCATGGTGACGAGCAGCAAGGCTATAACTGGTTTGAAAAACACTCGGCAACACATAGCCCTTTGACTTGGCAATGTCGTAGATGCTGAGGATCTGCTCGCGACTAAAGTTGGAGATGCCGAACCTCTCAAAGCTTCCCTTTTCATAGAGCTTCTGAATAGCTTCCATTTGCTTCTCAAATGAGACAGTTTCATCGGCTCCGTGAAGGAGGTACGTTCGCACCTGGAAGAGGTGTCAGAAATCTAGAAGCCAGACAGAAGTACTTGGGAGGTTGGCTATACTCTTTGAGTCTGCAGTGCCGCCAAACTCTGTTCAGCCGACTCTTCAATCTTGTCCGCAAAGCCACTTGCAAAGCCCGTTGGCGCCTTGGTATCAACAGAAAAGTCTGGACCCAAGTGTAAACTTCCAATAGCCATCTCTGATGCTCCACCTCCCTGCCATAATGCATTAGTGCTTCTTCCTAACGAACCGACAAGTAGATGAGCCCAAGACTGAGTCTTACATATAATCTAGCTGTGTCTAGAATTGAAATGCTGTGAGTACGCATAATGGAAATGATGCTCTGTAGTTTGGCTTCATCGCTTGGGAACCAGGTATGAGTCCCCACAGACAAGGTGATAGGTGATTCTTCAGACATGTTGAATCAAAAGGATGTGACTTTCACAAAGGGAGGGTGCTATCTACTCGACAGTTGAGAGAAAATCGTGAATGATGCTCGCAACAATTGCAACACAGGTGCCATTGGAAATATAAATAGTGATTCGGGTTAAGAGAGGGACATTTTGGTTGGAAATCAAGAAGAATCACATCGTCACGGCTTGCGAGCAGCGACAGAAGCAGGCTAGCCAGCACAAATCCTTTCCAATTGAAAGCTGCGGGAGTTTTCCCACCGGCCGTGGCTTAGACGCGAAAGGCAGTCGAAGCGGGAAAAGTACCGCCGGCGGCCCCACGCCGCCGCTCTCCACCATACGGCGGGCGGGCTTATAAATGAAGCCCGCAATCAACGCAATGGCGCAGCTCCTTGCCATTAGGGGAGGGCAGGACGCGAGGCCGAATCGAAGAATACCGGTATATGTAAGGCAATATATATACCCAACAGGTTTCCTGAAAGGTGTCACCGTCATTTCTATCTTATGCTTCGTAGTCGATGAGACTGTTTATTTGTTGAAGTCAACATTGGCATCCAGTTTTGGAAACTGTCTCGTCATGTTTGTTTGCTGAGGGCTAGTTCTTCTCTAGGCTTATAGGTTAAAACGAAGCCGGCTTGTCAAGAGTTGGCAGATGAAGATCATGACGGATTGTTAGTCATAGATGGGATATCGAGAACTCTTCGCAGGTCTTCGCTGGGTGAGCAGCACCAGCACGGCAAAAGCTCCGAATTAGTATAGACCTAGTCGACTCGTTTAATTATCACGAGATACCTGATGAGCCGTAAACCCCAGGAATCCCCAGTGCAAACGGCATGAAACTGAACCAAATAACCTCTGTGGCTTATATGCTTCCTCTTTTTGCCATATAGAGATTTTCGTGGCCGAAAATACACTGGTCGCTGAGTCAACTTCACACACTTCATCTAGCAGGCGGATGCGTCCGATAACTCGCCTTGCTTGCCTTGTTTCGTTGAGGAAGCAGGTAGATGACTCGACAACGAGCCTTCGGAATCCTACGTAGTACACGTTTCTTTCCTTCCGTCTGTTAGCACTCAAACGTGGCTGATTGTCTCACACGGCATGATGGTTAAGATGTAACACGAGATGCTGCTACAAGGGAACGAGCCTGCTCCTAGCGAACCAGTAAGAGAAGCCCAACAATTCTTGAATCTCCTGCTCAGACAAATGGCGTGAAACACTATGACCAGAAGCCTCAGGTGAGAAGTCGGCAAGGAGAGATTTGTCGGAAAACAAGAGTGACAATTGAACGCATCATTGTCTCAATTGCTAATGGCGCCAAGATCTGTAGCCTGCGCAACTCACTGGCTGGCATTCGAGTTACTCCAGCCGCCTGTGAAACTGCTAGGCCAAATTCTTATATGACGAGGATGCGAGCCCAATAATCAGGTATTCAATAATTAACGGCCTGATGGGGATATGATATTCAGCTTATCATTAAAAGCCCAGCGTCAAGATGTACATCCGGACATTACGATGCCAATCGATGGTTGAGAGCCGCAATGTAATACACCGTCTCGGTTGCGGAATGTTTGTCTAGACACAGCACCACTATCAGATGGCCTCGGTACTCCATGCCAAGATACTCCATGCCACTTGGCAGAACCAGCAATCCTAAGCGGTAACAAATGGAGATCCGTTTTCTTGTCGCAGTACTAAGTCAGACCTGAATAGCTCGGCAGACGCCAATCTCCGTTAATCGATCGAAGGAGCACCGTAGGATCACCTGAGTCGCCAACTAACATCTTTGTGCCACGTATGGTGTACAGATGCGTGACTTGAAGCCTTCTGGAAAAGGGGGGGAAATGAGAGAAAAGTCCTCCGATGTGAGGATATATCGGTAACCACCAAGCACACGCTGTTAGCCTCTTGTAGAAAACAGAATGCGCCTCGTGGACGCGCATCCATGAGAGTCTCTAGGCGCTCCAGCAGTCAAATTGGAGGAGGCATAGATAAGCCTGGCTGCTTGCAAGTAAGGAAGCCGATTGCTGCCATGAATCACAGCTAACCAGGTGAGACAGACTTAGATGAAAGATTGCCCCCTTACTCTATACAACGTGTACTTATCTGCCGTCTTATTAGTTTGCATCACGGGAATCGCGTGGCTTGGCGCTTCTTCCCTCTCACAGGATGGGAGACACACCCACAGCGCTGCGGTCTGGCCATGTTCATCACGAATCAAATACTGATACACTCGAACTGGTAAACTAAGTCGGCCTCTTGGGTAGTAAGACGGAGAATCCATCAGATGACAAAATGGACGTCTGGTGTATCCACTGAACTGTTAGTTTCGAGCACGACGCATCTCAAAACTGTGATACCTATCTTTAGATGATAGTGTGGGCCGAATCTATGTCGATCAAGCAGGCTCCAGAATGCCAGCTGATTTCAAAAGGGCACAGGCAAACATGTATCTTCAGTTAAAAGATGTTCATCTCATAGCCCATCCCTAGTGTTCTTGGCGGTCGTCTTGGCGATGCTACTTGCTGGCTGGAGTTGTGGACCATGTCTTAAATTCGTAAGTCTGCCCAGACAGAAGGCGAATCGCCCTTCTCAGGAGTAGTAGGATGGAGGATTTTACTCGTACAAAAGAAAAAAAGAAAAAAATCCATGATTCAAGCCTCTGAAACAAGAGTCAATGCCCACAGGATGTCTTGGAGCCAAGCCGAGCATCAAATATGGCACTGGTGGTGAGAAGTGTGGTGCGGCCAATTAAGCATACTTTTGAATGCCGCGAATGGGAGCTACACAAACAGTACCACGCGTATTAGTGGGAGCACTACGGAGTACAACTGGAGGCAACAGCAGCACTCAGATGGTTTTAGCAATCTTTCATGATGTTCCATGCAGGGACAACTTGTCGAGCCTCATCCCTGTCTACTCCAACGTAAGTCGACAGCAGATGAGATAATCTCGCCTTCAAACGATGAGTGGAGAGTGATAATCCTCGGGTCAAAGAAGAACCAAGTGCCCAGTTTGGGCCATTGCTGAGCGCCGATATCGCGATGTAGGGTCGCTGTCGCTTTTGATGAGATGCGAAAGGGGAAAACGTCCACGGTATATTTGAGTCTCCACCAAGCAAACGGCACCTGAAATGGGAGCCCCTTGGGGGCACATCGTTATAGAAGCGGGCAAGCTTCTGAATTAGTGTGGAGTCCTCGGCATCTTCTCCATCTTCTCCGTTTGCGAACCTGAAATTAATTGCGCAAACATTGGAGCCCTCTTTTTTTTTTTTTTTTTGGTTCGAGATTCGAAGTGTATCGCATAGCACGATATCAATGAGAAGAGAAAAGCAGTGAGAAATGATGCACTCAGCCGTCGCCTCTTAAAGACGTGTGTAATAGCCAATAAGAAGAAAGGAGGGGACAGAAACACGAAAATAGAGGATCAATCGTCTGACGGGATGCTTCTGTGTCCTAGAATGATACCTGTTTCTCTGTACAGAGTACTGGGTACATGTAGTCTCGGCCATGATGCGCGATAAGAAGAGTACTGGTAGATGCCGAATCATTTTGACGAGGAAGAATTAGTCAGTGGATAACCGCCAGGGTAGCTTAAAGTCTTGTCTAAGACTTATCGTCCTTAATCCAAACAACTCTAAATCCAGTGGCACCCAAAAGCCAATTGGAGGGGAACAGGAGGATCAAGAGGCCCCTCTCCGCTGCATTCGAAGGAATTATCGCGTTGTACTCGTACTTTGTACGAAGCATCTGGAGCTGTTTCAGGCAGAGAGGAGCTTCATGGTTGCGCACGCCTTGTCCATGGTCAGGTAGATGATGCCAGTCCTTCAGCTTGGCTTGGTCAATGATCGTAGGGATATGCCAACCTGATTGACTTTTCCTCTTACCGCTCTGCCTCATCCCATCGTGGCTTGCACTATCGCCGATCCGTTCAACGGGTGAATCTGGGAGAGCATGAACTATGACGCCGCTGCCAGTGCGGCCGAACATAGCGCTACATTTCGTAACAGCGCATCATGAAAAATCAAGGCAGCCTGACTCGTCCGTTGGTATACGAGTAGAGTTCTATCTTTGTACTCCATATTGATGCATGATATCAGTATAGGCACATCAATTGCCTAATGTTGAGAACTGCGCGGGAAAAAAATTCCAGAGAGGCGCGAAAAGCGCGGCCTTGGCTCATCGCTTCTTAATACCGTCTGTTACCGAATGGACGCCTGGCATATCTAGGCTAGCTTGGGGATGTTTCCGTGCCTGCTTTGCTGGAGGCGCTTTTTGGTGCCGATTGAGCCGGCCATATCCAATAGAGATGTACAGAGCGTGGACTTCAACGTTGGCAGTCCGAACTTGTACAAGCACATGCGTCAATGGCCGGCAAGTGAAAGAGCTTAAGGAATAGCGTTATTTGCCGTTAGGTGGAGGCAAAGGCACCGCTTTACAGACGAAGAAATATGAAGAGGACTGAAGGAAACCGGGCGGCCTAAACTTGGCGAGCTGGCCGGCTAGCTGCTGGCTTGCTGCACTTTGATCCATTCTCGGTGATCCGCTTGTGATCCATTGCCGTTCCCACGGGGGCATCAATTGAAGCGGAGCATTATTGCTGCTCCTAGGACCCGTGTACACACAATGTCTGGACGCCGTGTTCCGTTCCCGGTAGTTTTTCTCCGTACTCGGTACAAGCATCGAGCGAGTGGAAGCACAGCAATCAATGCATAGACCCAAGTATGCTGTACCTTGCAGTACTGAGAATCCGATGGCGAGCGTCATTTTCGCTTCTTGCCGACGGGTCCCCCCATTACGGGACAAGGATGTTTATAGGTCAAATATGATGATGCTCGTGACTCGTTGCTGCTTGAACCAAAGTGCTATTATTAAATCTTCTCATCCTTGGCCATTCTGAGACCCTGCGTTGGATACGATGCCCATTCGTCGAGCGTCTTATTACTGGATCCCTTGTCAATCCTGCTTGGCCTGGGGTTGCAATTTTGCTGCTTCGGCTTTTGCTCCTACGGATGGTTTTCAGCGACCAGATAGGCTCTGCGGCCGACTGGATCGGAGAAGGGGGAAAGGGGGTCCGACCAGGGGTGATTAGCAGGTCGTGGTTAGCTGCTGGGATTACCTGCAGCCGTCTGTACGTACTTGTACAAGCAAGTGCTGCTGCCTTAGAAGCGCCCCATGCGCCTCTCTTTTTCAATTCTGTTTGGTGGCATGCGGTGGCATGTGAGGCGCACCGTGCTCCTGCAGCAGTCAAAGCATGAAACGGTGGTTGGCCGGCTTCAAGAAGATGACCACAGGTAATCAGGAGCTTGAATTGGTTCTAGCGCTGAATGCCTTGTCTTGTGAACTGGCCGAGAAAAGTGACTGTTTCGAGGTGCAAATTTGTGATTAGAGACGCGAATTTGATTGTAGCAGGGGAAGCCCAGTGGCTTCAAGAAGCGTCAGCTAGTTATACGAGCACCAAGTAGTAATTGAGTAGAAGTAAACTTCAGTAGCAAGGTAACGGTGCTACCATTGTGTGTTCCTCATTGCTTTAGTACATATAATGGTCATATCCGACCTAGTGGCTTTGCTGTTGGTATCTCGGAAGGGGGCAAGACCATTGATGAATCACCTGTACGGCACCCGGAGTAGCATAAATAGCGAGGCCGATGGCGAGCTGACACTGGACACGGGGACGGTGCACCGGCGCCGAAAGGGGATCCAGCGCGCGTTGCTGCGAAAGCATGATGTGCCTGCACTCCTTACCTGCACAGTACAAGTAAGCTAGAGTGGCTGCAAAGCAAAGGTACTGGTGGTGCTTGCAAGGACAAGTACTTCGTACCTATGCTCGTAAGCTGTCAGATGGCTTGAAATCGAGCTGTGAGCCCTGGCTCGCCTGGGATGGTAATGGGGAGAATCGAAGCGTTATGTCGATCCCTTGGCTGATGCCGTCAGAAGGGGCAACGGAGAGCGATCAGTGAAATTCCACACGATTGCCAGTGCTGAGAAGAATCAATCATTAGAGCGACCCAGTCCATGTCTGTGCCGTTTTGGTTGTGCCAAGGAGGGCTTTATTACAAATCGAGGCGAGTAAATGTTCCTGTAGGATGGGCAAATCCCATACAGAGTCCTGGATTCCAGGATTCCATGTGTATATTTGCCGGGAGCCGTGATGTTGGGACACACAAGGGTATTCCGCGTACCGTACGGTGTACTCCGTACACGTACCAGTAATACCTGTATCGGGCAGATCAGCACCAACAAACAATCAGTACGGAGTAGGTACAGTGCGCTACTTCGTATCCAGACCTCCATTCATAACGCCAAGCGGCGATCAAATATGCCTTCTTTGGGCCGGGCTCAAAGAACCTGTTGCTGGGGGTTCACTAAGAGTAGTAGTAGGTGTTAGCACGGAATAGCCAGCACTTGGAGATATGTGCCAAGGCTCGACGACCCAAGCGAAAGATGGTGGTTGGGGAAGGGGACATTGGAGCGAGACAGAACGGAGAATGGAAGCCCTACTGTACTGTGAATAGCGCAGCGATACGCGCGCACCCTCAGCAGGGGAAGAGAGAGAGAGAGAGCATCGCCGTCATAGGCTAGGCTGACGAATAGAGATGCGGATATGAGGTCAGGTCGGTCGCCCAGTTTGGAGTCGTGGTTGCATTGGTGTGCAGATGATGAAGACTAGAAGAGGAGAAAATCTGGAGAGATGCATACGAGTACGTTTGATACGTACAGGCAAACATATACCTTGGTATTCTGCAGCTGCAGCCTTCCAAGGTTCTTCAGCTTCTTGATACAGAGCAGGTGCATTTGCGAGCACCTGCACATTTCTCTCCTAAGCACTTGGCCGCATACAGGCAGGTACCTCGTACTTCCTCTGCAGTGAACTTGAATCAAATTGATTGATCAAACCCCTAAGGCATCCCGCAAGGTACTATACCTTCCAGGTGATGAATGGGAATGGTCTACATTGGAGCAGGGTACGTGGTAGAATATCCTCAAATATCTACCTTATTTTTGCAGATACCAAAGGTGAGAATTTTTTCTAATTTCTTTTTGTGTGAGGGTTTGATTCTAAAATAGACCAAGGCATGGCATTAAACTACCCACTGCGGTTAGAATTGCATTTTTCATGTTTGGAGGTGCGCAGGTCTTACCTGGGTAGTATTTTGAGTCCTCAGGGAGCGAAGAGCGAAGCGAAGCGAAACTTGGCGCCGATGATGGTACGTACCGAGTATACGTACTGCATGTAGTGCAGCTCCGCGTTTCCCACATTATGCCAGGGCATGCTGCATGTTCAAGCTTCATAACTTGCTTGAGCGATGCCTCGTAGCGTGTACAAAGACATCTAGTTCGACGCATGCCGAGACTCTGTTGGGCTCGTGTCGTGGGAGCTCGCAGTTCTCGGCGTGGTATACAAGCACGTACATTTACTTAGCCTCGTCAATTGGAACCTATAGCACCTGAACCCTATGGTCGTACGTACCCAAGGTGCTGATAAGATGAAACGAACATCGTCCACGCTGCTCTGTACTGTACTGCACACTGAATCAGGTGCCTTGCTTGGCCCTTGTGGCACAACTTCCATTCTGTGCACGCAAAAGATTCAATACCCTCATGCTAAGGAACTTGTAAGTCAAGCGTTGCGCCTAGGCCAGATTGCCATGGTGCTAACGGCCTTGGCATCGAACACAAGGGACGACGAGCCGGATACGTACTTTGTGCGCTGTATCCTGTACGGGGGCGAGGTCCGCTGTACCGTGTACTTGTACCTCGACACTCTCTCTGCACACTCCGCGGATGCTCCCCTTCACCCCCTCTGGATTGGCTTCTAGAGTCGCCTCGATTTGGACATTGTCCATTGTTTTTTATTAAATGCCTCCACCTCCCACGCTTTTGACCACTTCTCTCTCTTCTTGTCTTGGCTGAAGAGAGGCGAATAACGAGGGAAAGATTCTCCACATTTTAGTTTCCTCTCTATCTTGTTCTCTACTCAGGCTTTTTTAATTCTCCTTCTCTTTCTTGATTCACCAGTTCTGCTACAAACCTTGATACATATCTTACTCACTTATACTTTCATGGCCGTTATCACCACCAAGGCCAACATATAAAAGCCTCTGCCTCTCCACTCCTTTCATATCGACGCCGAGACTCAACTTAGCATCTCATCACCTTCACCGACTTGATCCACGCAACATACTGTACGGCTCTCCAAGCATCGGCTTACAGCCCACCTCGATTTAAAAGCCTCGGTGGGGACACTTTGCCGCTGCGAAAAAAGCCCGCTATACGACCGACGCATCAACGCGGAAAGGTCAAAGAGAAAAATCGCAGATTCAATTATTGGCAATAAACGAAGCAAACGGGAGAAGAAAAAAAGATTGAGGGAGTGGGAATGGGAACAAGAACAGGGCCTGAGATTCAACGCTCCGATAACGTTCAACTCCACACATCTCCGCCACCGGCTTGAAACGAAACTTTGACGTCGCCATCTCCAACCTAGTAATAGGGTTTCAAGGTTATTCTATTCTGGGGCACTTCTACCGCGGCCAACCCCCCTCTTCGACTTCTCTTCCTTGGCTGTCCAAAAACCAACAAAAGATTTACCCGTGGAAATCAAAGCCAACTACACGGCAGAAAAGCACCGTTTCGGCAACACCGCGGACTTGAATCTTTTCGTCATCGCAGCCCGAGCCTGTTTGCTGCTGAGTGGTTAAACTCGCCAGCCCAATTACGTCGCAGTCCCGCCCCAGAGATCCCTCCCAGCAGGATCGTCCCCCGAATCGAACGCTTCTAGAGAAGCATCAGCAGGATCCTGATTCGACTCCCCAAGACAGCGCCTAGACGCTAGCCAAGCACACCAGACGCAGCTTTTTCGATTCGAGGCACAAGCGGCGCCTTACGATTACGCACAGGTGCTGTACCACCGCTTGCTCGCTTCCAGAACAGTGGAGCTCTACACAATCCTGGACCCTCCAGCTGCCAAACCAACCGCTAGAGCTATGGCGCTTTCAGCAGGTCCGGGGATGCTGGTTCCTACAGCTTCAGCGCCAGTAGCGTCGCCAGCAGCACCCCAGCCAATTCCGGCTCCAGACAGTGAGTGACTTATTTGCATTTGATCCATTCTGTTCCCTTAGATAAGCCTGGATGCATTGATTTCAATGGCGATTTCTGCTATTTCCCTTTTTTGTCTCTCTTGTTTACCCCTCCTCTTCCCTCCATTCAAAAAGAGGCTTCTGTGGCACCCGCAAACGCCTCTTTCTGCGCTGCAGGTTTTTTCTCTTGGCGCGCATATCGTCTCTTCAACACCACCATTTGCGCCTCCTGCTGAATAATTCGCTCCAACATTCCACCTCTTGTTTACACTCTTGATACCTACCTATATACCTATGTTATCTTATACTCTTGCCTTGCCTATTCCCTACTTCCCTTGAGCAAGCCGGCTTGATTCTTACTTTTATTTTCTTATTTATTTTTATTTTCTTCTTCTTTCTTAGACTTCCTTCTTCTTTTTCTTGCTAACCCCGATCTGCAACTGCTCCCAGAGAACAATTGCGCGCAATCCCTTCAATACTCGTCTGATACCAGCAACTACTCTAACGCCGGTTCGCCTCCCCGCCAAGTGCCAATCGATCTTCCAGATCCAATCCTCGAGGGTGACGAGACGGAAAGCGAGGGTCCCATTGAGCCAGTTACACCTACCAGCGGCCGCCAATCGCAAGATTTTACCTCGCTGAGGAATGCGCATGACCAGGATCAGGACGACCGCAGCAGTTTCAACACACAGTCAGACCAAGCTTTGCATCAGCAGCACCCTGCCGGCGCTGTCACATCTGCAGGCAAGGCCGCTATCCTCTCTTCGTCTTCGCGCAAAACAGCGTCAGTCGCAGCCTCTGTTGCGCCCTTGACCTCGATTCCAACTCTGAGACCGACCTCTAGACCAACCTCCAGACCAACCTCCAGGCCGACCTCCAGCAGCCTCCTCGCCCCTACATCCGTACCGCCTGTCTCAGTTTCAAAGCCAGGCACGGCTTCTTCTTCTGAACTTGCACGCAGCATCAGCAATAGCAACAAATCTCTTATAGATCTGACCCCCACGTCGAGCCGACCTTCTTTTCAAGAACTCCCCCCACCAGCGCAACGCTCGGGTCGACTTTCAACTACCAGTATCAGAAGCACAATGACGAATTTCTTTCGCCGCCCCGGCGCGCAAGACGCCCCGGTCTTTGAATTTGGATCGCCTACGCCCTCGGAGTCTTCCTATCTGCAACGACCCCCTACAGGCAGCGCTCGCCCAACTACTCGCTCAAGTCGCTTCTCATTTACAAGACCGTCTAACACGACTACTCGGTCTAATTCGCCTCCATCTCCCGGGGCACCACCTCTCGAAATGGTGCAGGCGGATAAAGTGTCTCTTGATGAGGCCGACCTCAAGAAGAAGAATCGTGCATCAACCGGACTTAGCCTGCGGGGGCGAGCCGTCAACTTTGTCGGCACAACCGTCGGCCGTACTACTGGGCGCCCTCCTAACAAAGCGTCGCGCCGAGCCAACAGTTTTGACGCTGGAAACCGTGGGCCGGTTCCTCATCCGCACGCCAAGATCAATGCCGGAGACCAGACGTATCCTCCCGAGAGACAGCCCTGGGCGATGCCCCCCGATGCCGGAACTGGCGCCAAGGCACGTCGCATGAGTTTGAGCCTACCCGACGATTTCAATGTGGATGTCGCGGTACTGCAGGATGAGTTCGAGTACCAGAGCAAGCTTTTGGGCCGGCATGGTAAGCATCTTGGAAAGGGCGCCGCTTCCAAAGTCTCTCTCATGGTGCGCAAGGGCTTCCCCACCGAAATGTATGCCGTCAAGGAGTTCCGAGGCAAGTCAGGCCGGGAGAGCAAGGAGGACTACGACAAGAAGATCAAGTCGGAATTCAGCATCGGAAAAAGCCTGCACCATCCCAACATTGTCGAGACTATCCGACTCTGCTCAGATCACGGACGCTGGAACCACGTCATGGAATACTGCTCCGAGGGTGACCTGTTTAGCCTTGTGCAGAAGGGCCACCTGAAGGGTGAGGCTAAGCTTAAGGACCGCCTATGCCTTTTCAAGCAGCTCATCCAGGGCGTCAACTATCTCCATGCCAACGGCATCGCCCATCGTGACATCAAGCTCGAGAACCTGCTCATCACAAAGGACAGCAAGCTGAAAATTACCGATTTTGGCGTTTCTGAGGTCTTTTGCGGCACCCACCCAGGCCTTCGCGAATCCGGCGGCCAATGTGGTAAGAACATGGGCGAGATCCGGCTCTGCCGCCCGGGCATTTGTGGCAGCGAGCCCTATATTGCGCCTGAAGTGCTGTTGAAGAATGCAGACTACGACCCGCGAGCCTTGGACGTGTGGAGCGCGGCCATTGTTATGATCTACATGACTTTTGGCGGTGCCATTTGGTCCAGGGCTGAAGCCGGCAACCTGCACTACGACAAGCTAGTGACGGGCTGGAATAAGTGGAACAAGAAGCACGAGGAAGAAAAAGACGCTGTCATCACGGACACGGACTATCCCAACTGCTACGCTCTCGATGTCGGCGTTAACCCTCCGGCCCTGCGACGCATTCTGCTGCAGATGCTCAACCCTAATCCCAACAGCCGTATCAGCGTCTACGAGGTCATCACCAATCGATGGGTCAAGAATATCGAGTGCTGCCAACTCGAGTCGTACGATGATCCCAAGGTTGTGATCGATGTGACCAAGAAGGATTACGGCGGCAAGGGCGGGAGCAAGATCTTCTGTCATAACCATCTTCCACCAAAGTCTCACGGCTCTCACTCGTTGGGCAAGATGCCTGGCCAACCTGGCTACTAAGCCACTGTCCGCCAGAAATCCGCCATATATCAACCATCTTACTCCCAAACCTCGTTTGTTTTTCTCATATTTTTAATTCATAGAATCAGGAGTGGGGTGAAGCGGCTTTCTTTTTTCTTTTTCTCTCGACATTTTCGCATCCCTTTCGGAGCGAATTCATAATAACCTCTCGGGTTTTATACATCGCGGTCTACTATTCTCTTTTTCTTTTCGGGGGTTGTTTTCTATGGGTCGGTGCACTATCCAGGTGGGATTAAGAGCCGTCATCGCACGCATTGGAGTTGGAGCAAAGAGCCGAACGACCCAAAGACGGAGAGTCAGCCCGGCAGGCGTTCTATTGGAGGTTGAATATTGTCCTTTTTTTCTATTTCCCCCTCAGCATTTCACGAGACTCACCGCCTTGCCTTTTCACACTTGGATGGCTGGTCGGTTTTCTGCGCAAATACGGCATTTTATTACAGAGCATATATGGGATTTGAGATCGTTAGTCGATCCAGCCCTTTTCTTCTTCCCTTTGTTCTGGGTTTGTTGCATACATCAAGACGGGGAGATGAGTCCACGCGAGTGTCATGATATCCTTTCGCCCAGTAGAGTGGGCAGCCAATAGTGTTTCATGCATGCATGGAGGATTCCATGCCTTTTTTTTTTTTTTTTTTTTTTTTTTTTTTTCTCCTTTGTGCGTGCTTCTACAGGGGAGACATGGAAATTCGTTGAAAAAGAAAGGGCGGCAAGTTTGTCTTTTGAGATCTTTCCTCTTTTCCATGGAATGAGATGGGTAAAGGCTACGATATCTGAAAGGGTTGGTTGATAATGAGCGCCCTGTCAAGCAGTGCGCCGTGGGAGGAAACGCATATTCCCTTTTCTAATAGACTACTGAAGATGTACCTTAGTTAATCTTGCCAATAAATTCAAAGAGTAAAATCTGGCATTACAATAAAAGACTCCCTGTCCTTGGTGCAGCTTCAGCCGTGTATCCTGTCCACTCTTGTTATGACGTCGTGTACCAAGTGACCCAAATTTTTACAGCATCATGATCCATTGTAATTACATGGCAAAATGGGGGGAGTGCGGCTGTTGTGAGACATGCAGAGCTTCACGTGGGAGGCTTGATTGAACGACACGAGTTCGGAGAAGGCCGCGGGAGAGGCTTGGCTGGCTCTCCAATAGCTTAGCACACCGATTCTCGACACTTGGCGCGTAGCCTGTTCAAAGGGAACAAGACTAGTGACAGCCAGCGTGGTGAGAATGTGGCAATGCAGAGGGGACCTTGTGACAATGAGGAGCTGCCAAGGGCGGCCGTCAGAATGTTACAGCTGATATTTTGGATCCATGGCAAATTCTCCGAGTCAGAAGAGGGCTGTACGGAATGATTAGGCGAGCCCGGCCAGAGCTGAAAGCTGGTTGCTCACAAGCATGCTTGGAGGCGGAGTGGGTGAGTAGCATCACAAGGCAGATGGATAGTTGGCAATAGTGTAGGCACCGTTAGCACCGCTAATGCCCCACGGTTTTGGCTGCATGACGATGGGGGGTGTGAGCCATGCAAGCATCTGCAAAGAAGGATTCTAGAGAAGCTATTCGTCAATGAGAGGAGCTGTGTATCCCTTGTAACATTTGGCATGTGAAGCCTTTTAGCCAAGGAGTGGATTTTCATGAGTAAAAGACAGGTTTTTGCTTTTCTTTTTCGCACTCTTTGAAATGTGAGGCACGAGGGCTCTCTGGCTTTGGCCAATGTTGAAGCACTGACACGGCCCATGTCGCCTTGTCTCCTTTCCTATGCGTGGAGCACAGCCTTTGGTTCGAGCAGCCCCTCTCTGTTGAAACCGGAGCACAGATGATGGGAAACAAATTTTTGCCGATGCTTGGCTACGGAGGCGTCGTTGTTCGTGCCATCTCTTTCCATCATCAACTAGCTGCATCGCATGGGTTGGACTGATCCCCGATATGCATCCGTTGCCGTTGTCGGGCGATGGGTGCCGGCTTGGCTGCAGATCAGCCGCAGGGAATCGATTGCATGTTACGTGTATTTGGTCAAGGGTATTCAACGCACATCCGTCTGATTATAACAGGAGATGCGACTGTTGTGCTTGGATCAGCGGCTTCAATCGGCGCGTTTTGCGATATCGGCTGCATGCAACGGGAGATTCCATCTGGTCGAGCTTCGACGTACGGATGACCATGATTAATCGTAGAAGCGCCGAGGCCGACGGTCACTTGGTTCCTCATTCCATCACCTAATGGCTCGGGTGTCTAGCACCGAAGGTCGAATGACGACTTGGTCCGTTGTTGGATAGCCGCTTTACGCGGTTCAACGGGCATGCTGGTACGCGAAAGCACAAGTTGTCGAATTGTAGTACAGATATCTAGTCGGTGTGAATGCTAGTAGACCTCTGGGCTTGGTTGGATGGATCTCCCTTGTATGTCGAATCCTTCAGCCATGGCCCCCAGTCGTTTGCCGGTGTGCCGTAGATGGTGTGAAGATTGCATATGAGGCTGTTCTTTAGAGCGTTCTCGCAGGGCGCTCGACAGATGTAGAGAGTACTTGACGATGTCTCGAGAGTATTTTATGAAAGTATCATGTACTTGCACAGGTTCTTAGATCTCCAACTCTGACCGCCCCCATCTCCAAAGGGGGCGTGTGCAGATCTGCACAGGCAGACCGCTGATTTGGCACCTTGAGGATCGGCCTCTTAGAACCTCGCCGGTTCTTCTTTGGGATGCTTTGGGGGCCAACAATGCCGTGAGCTCAGATGTAAACGGGATACATGTTCTTAACACTGGCAGCGCCAGCCAAACAGCGGCTCGGGTGTGGACTATGAGCAAAGATGCATCTCCTCGGAGATGGCGGCTGAGTGACGTTCGAGACGGGCGAGTTGCGGTCTGCCACGACAACTTACACGTCAAACGATATGTAAGGGGACTGCTCGAGAGTGCCTCTACCGTTTCCATCACCGGGTTTCGGACTTGTCCAGCTTCCTTTGGCTTCGGGTGACATCGTCATAGCAAGTGGCTTCGGCTGGCAACCGATTCTCTTCTTTAGCATAAGCTCTATCAAGATGGGTTATAGCGCAGATACAAGACGATGTGTCTGTGGGACTTAATAACAGCATCCCGCAAAAGTAGATTGCATTTATACATGGACGTAACTCGAAATCGTCAACCCCATATCAGGCCGTATGGGCAGACCCAAAGACGTAGAGGCATGACCAACGGCGTTTGTCGTCAAGTTTAGTCAATCCCATTCCATGGGTGGCAGGTTCTCCGTATGCTGTCAGTGACAGTGAAAATCGTCGTATTGAAGTTTTGGTCATTGAAGTTCGATGAAAGAGAAAATGAAAGGACAATGTTAGAATCTGAAGAAAGGATATCGAGGATGTGATAGAGAGACATGATGTCACATGATTTGCTTCTCTACTACCTATCAAAGTCGCAGAATGGCAGAAAAAAAGAAGGAAAGAGGCAGAAAGATGTACCCTCCACCGCCTTTGATCTTCTGCACACCGTATCTGCCTTGCGAAATTCTTGGGAAGTCTCTCTTCGTTTGTGCTCGTCGTTTGTTATGCCATGTTTGGATGTTGAAAGATGTTTGACGCTGTCTAATCGGAGAAATTCAGCCAGTGGATGATGTCAAACACACCCGTAGGTTGCTATGTCTTTCCATCTGATGTTTAACTTCGCGCTTAGAAGTGATCTGACAAGGCTGGATAGCATTTCTAAATGAAAAATCTCGACAAGCCAATGGCGGTAATATGCGACCCTTCAACTTCTTGCATCAGCCTATATGCACCAGCACATTTCAACAATCATGGACACTCAAACATCGCAAAGTGGATGTGAGTCTGTCTCGAGCGGGGAGAGACGCAGAACTGTATTAGTTCTTTGCCACATTCTGCATGCGACGAATGTGGATCGATGCCTCCATACGAGCCATAATCTTGTCACTATTCACTGGAGTCTTTGACACAGAGATTCGCTCCGGAGTGCAAGTGCTGGTATGACGCCAACTCAAACTATCACAGAGCACCTTATGTATGATGGCATGGTAGCTCTATCGGTGCAGCGAAGCTTCAAGGCTTTGTATAACTCAGGCCAACATCAGAGCATATAGTACGTCCATCAAATCCTACCCTTTTCGTTTCGATATGCGTTTGTGCGTTCTAATAAACGGGCAGCGTACCCGAAAGGCCCGTGTCATGGAAGAAGATTCTTGACGGACGCAGTTATATCAGTGTTCAACATTTGCTTCCAAGTTCTACCTACATCTTGGGCATATTTTGCAATGGCCACACCACGACCTGCTATGCATCAACTCGAGCGACCATGCACCTACCAACTTCATCACGGCCAAATATCTCGCAGTTGACTTTGCTGGGGAGAAATTTAAGCTAGGCATAAAGAAAGCTAACTACCCTTCGTTTAAACAGGATAGTTCCTTCGATTACTCCAGTCATTGATCTCCACCAAGTCGCCTCATAGAATCGCTTCCGTCTCCAGCATTGAACCTAGCATTTAAACAAAACCTATAGACTACTTAAAACTCGTGGTCTTTCTGGTCAGCATCATAGGTTGATTTTCGTTATCGCCATTGGCATTGTGACGCCGGCGTGGAAGTTGGTGGCTACGTCATGCAGGATTTAGGAACATGCCACCACTCCACTAAATCTCGCAGCCTTCGGCGGCCTGGCTTTTGCAAGCGAATTCTCAAACTCTCTTCATCCCCCGCTTTCTCTTTACAAGACATATCTTCATCAGCCTCATCGAAAACAACACCATTCTCGATCTGCTGTATATCGCATTGCTTAAATATCATTGCTGAAATGCCTCTCTCCGGGCCACCCCTAGTCTTGGTCGCCACGGGCATCGTTGGCTCGGCATGGCTCTCGGGTAAATCCAAATCCCAAATTTCTACATCAAGTTCCGTATGACAAAAATCCATTCTCATTCATCTCTCGAATAGGGGCTATCATGTCTTTTTCAATTGGTGGAGCGCCGGCTGCTGCCTCGGTGAAGCAGTCGTCTGCTAAAGTCTGGGCTGAGTTGTATAAGCGAGGAGCAGCTTCGATGCCAAAGGTAGCCATCGGCACGTCTCTAGCTTACCTACTCGCGGCGTACGACTCTTACTATAACGAAGGGCCATGGGGGTTCTACCTGGGAGCCGTTGGCTCCGTTCTGTCTATTATACCTTTCACATTGACAATCATGAAAGACGTCAATGGGCAATTACACGAAGAGGCCCGCAGTGAAGTCGGCGAGGTGACACACGCGAGCACACTGCGAGTCGATGGCCTCTTGGACCGATGGACTACCCTTAATTTTATTAGGAGCGTCTTGCCTCTTGGAGGAACCGCCTTGGGCTGTCTTGCATTCTACCGTGGTGGATTCTAATGTACTCAAACAGCTTGAATGACAAGATTGTTAATCACTCAGCATGTGAGGATACAAGACATTGATTTGCCACCTGGTGCATCCGGATCAACATGTCTGTGTGGTCCAGTCCACGCCTGAATTACGAATGACATGGCCATGAATGTGAAGGCACAGTTTTGTTTTCTATTTGCCATGTTTAATTATCATTGTCCACCGTTCATTATACGTGGTGCATCGGTTACACTGCTCATGCATCAGGGAATTTACTTCAGTCACACAGCCGGAATGACAGATTGTTCGCCCATCAAGAAATCTCAAAAGCTAGAGGAAATGAGACACTTGGTATTACAAGATACTCATTTCTTTATTACAAATGGCCAATGGGAAAAGCAAGAGACAAAGTGGCCACCAAGCACGTCCATGTTCCCGAAGCAGGTCACCGAAACACATACCCAAAAAGCATGATAATTTTCGGTCTTGCCTGCAACGCCGGTATTGTTGCAAAAGTGGCTTGCTGCTCGTGGTAACCTTAGCTACGCCTACCAAGCGCTCCCATTTCACACGAGCGGTACCCTGAGCACATCAGGTGGGTTACTGACCAACCGCCTTGGCCTCACTCAGTCTGCCCCATGACGCTTCATGAAAAAGAGCGAGAATTACAATCTACCTGCTGCTCTGCTCTGCTCTGGTCTTTGCTTTGTTGGCCAGGCAATACCTTGCGGTGTAGGATTGTTTGTCTAATGTGAAACAACAAAAGCAATAACTTTCAGGGATTCTCATCCTTCTCGGTATGCTTGGTAGGCGGTACCATTGTACGGCCGACATCCAAGCGGGTAAGCAAGGCATTCCTCGATATGCGTTTGCCGATAAAGCAAGGCTCTCCACGGAACGGGATTATGCCGATATCAATCAGAGCTTGAAACCCACGAATACCAACAACAGGGGTATGAATAGCCTGTGCTAACGACTGGATTAGGTCTTTCCGATCCGAATCGGGGCTTGGCTTTGCGGCGATCGAGCGCCCCGAGTTCTAGACCGGCCACAGACTGTTTGCTGCGGAGCCGCATATATTATTATCGCCGGAGAGAGGCGGTAGGCAATAAAGGCGCAGAAACAATAGATGGGTCCGCTTGTGACAGATTGACATGCTTTTTTTTTTTTTTCCAGCTCAAAGACATGATCAGATTGTGAGCACAAAGTCGTCATTGGCAAGAGAAGACTGCGGTGAACGGGAAACCCGCTGGGTGTGTTTCATAGCTCCAATGAAGCATACGAAATATCACTGCGCCGTGAGATATTGCTATGATATGCCGGAGTTGGGGTCACCGACCGACCTTTGTGTGATCAGGCCAAAGGTAGTTGACATCCTTGATCTCCCGTCGACAAAGGACAATAGCTTATTCCAAGTACATCATCGAAACAAATGGGAAGCTTCGCCTTGAGTGAATGGACACACGGTAGAGCCCCTGTTGCAATAGTTCTTACCCATACTGATGAAAACGATGTAGCCTTAATTGCACAAAGAGGTACTGCATTTTTTCGAGATAATTGGCCGGCGTATCTCGATATGTTGGCCAAATATGGATTCCAGCACAACTTTGCATATTTTGCATGCCATCATAAATTTCTATGTTCAAGGGACGTATCGGGCACTGATAAAAGAGCCCAACCAAACGGAGTATATCCATGTGAGTAGTTGACCCAAAGCTTGATGGCAACCCCCTTACTCCCTTGGGGAGATGAAAATGAGGTATGTGAAATCTCTCAATACACTATGAAAATATATCTATGTGAGTCTTGCCGTTTCTATTCTTCTCTCTTAACTTGGTGATGTGAGTTTCTTGACTTGGTGGAAACAAGATAAGCCCCTCCCATCTGAAAGACGTAACTGGAAAGCCGCCAAGTAGTAATAGCTATCACAACGACAACCGGTTTTTATGAACCCCGTTTTTGCACATGAATACCTAGGGGAGGAGGTTTTCTTCCGGGCTGTTGCAGTAGCTTCCATTAAGCATGGAGCTATTGTGGCCTAGCATTCATGCGAGTTCAGCAGGTAGGGTACGGGCAGTGGGAGACAGATATGGTCAAGAGTGATTCATTGACCCTTCCTTATCATCATCGTCATTAATAGATTCGTACTAACCAAGAGCACACTGTACC
This sequence comes from Trichoderma breve, assembly GCF_028502605.1. Taxonomy (NCBI): domain Eukaryota; kingdom Fungi; phylum Ascomycota; class Sordariomycetes; order Hypocreales; family Hypocreaceae; genus Trichoderma; species Trichoderma breve. The sequence goes on from NC_079232.1 coordinate 6,007,316, forward strand.
TAGCTTGAGGCAGCAGCCCAATCACATCCTTCGGCATAATACCCTGGCGGTCAGATGTGATAGATGAAAGGCTCGATTCCTATACGACGCCACAAGCGCGAAGAGTAAGGCAGACCCATGTACGCCTGTACGCCTATATGCTGTGAGAGCTGGGTGATGAGAGTGTGCCCACAAGGTACTCGTAGTAGTAGTAAGTAACCGGACTCGCTCGAATAGCCATGTCTCTCTGACTTGGTAGATAGTGAGCACTTCTTATAAAAGAGTTCTTGGCACAAATCACAGGTGACTGGCTGTGCGAAGCATGTCTCAGCTGAGGTCTCACACTCGATCCAGATCCGGCTCTCTAAGGTAGATCCCATGCTCGCAGATACACTGACACTGAGGCACATACGGAGCATACTCTGGCAGGATGAGAGTCCAGGAACGGTTAATATGAAGTACTCGAAGCTGGCCTGCAGCCCTGGGGATATTCGATCTGTGAAGGTGTGGTGGAAACATACTGACATTGGCATCCTGTTGAACCAATGACGACCCAGTTGGACCTCTTCCTCGTCTTGTCTCGCGCCATCTTGCGGTGTTTATCTCGCTCTGCCGTCTTCTTAGCGTCCCTCTGCCTTTGTCCATCTCTCCGCCTTACCTGATTCTCCCGTCTCTGCCTGTCTGTCTGTCTCGAGCACTGGGGCACTGCCACTTCTCCCCTGCTAGACTCCCCTTTAGCCCCTTGGCGAAGTATCCAGCTCATCGGATTCTGGGTTACGAGCTGCAGTCGTCCCCGGTTCCCAGTCCACCCACTTTGACCATCATTTCCGAAGATGTCAAATCGGAGGGTTAAGGCTGTGGGGAGGGCGGCACAGACGGTGACATGACTTCTTCCCAAAACCCAATTTGTTTTTCTCTCTCTTCTCTCATTCTTTTTCCTTCTTTCTCTTTCTTTTCTTTTTTCAGATGATTGTGATCTTCTTTGCTTTTTCCTTTCCCTTGCAGGTAATTGTTTCTGAAAATAGGCTTGTGATTTGATTGATGTGCGCAATCCTGCCCAAGCAAGAGCCCGATGTATTCGTACTCGCACCAATCCCAGGGCCTTCAAGCCGCCTTTCCCCCCAGCGCACCTTCCTCTTCATCCAGCGTGTCTCAAGAAATGATGCAATAAAAATTTGAATGGGAAACTGCGTGAGCCACACCGTATTCATCACGTGATGGTTCGTTCACATAGTTTAGTAGTACTTCGTAGAGCCTGCCAGAGAAACTTGCAAGCTTCACGCTCAACAGCAGAACAATTGTAAACTCGCCTTTGCGATGCCCTCACCACCTCTCATGGCCATCCGCACTCACCCTCGCTACGAGATCAAAGTGCTCTGTACTGTACGAGTACAGGCATGGCCATCTCCGTGCTTAACCGATCAAGCCCAGGCCCACAGAGGACGAATCAGGCTGCAGTGTGTGTAACAGACGCTCGAGACAGCAAGGATTACATCCTCCCTTCTGACTCAAATGTTTGCTTCTCTGCATGATTTTGGCGCCGCCATCCAGCCTCACGCTGCGTTTTACTTGGTCGCTATTGGTATATCCGGATGCTGCTGCATGCACCTCACGCCAGATATTGATCCGCAAGTCCTACTCTACTTTCTCTCACTCCTGCCAGACCTTGTCCCTTCGCCTCCATCTTCCCCTCCTTACATCTGTTCCTTTCGAAGTGATTCTACCTCTTTTGACAGAAAAGCGTGTGCATGGACTAAACAAATACTCGGATCAGAAAACTCTCCCCAACCAAGCCCAAGTGCCACGCCTAGACGTGAGGGAACTAAAATAATGACGGGAACTAGCCCCGGGAGCCCGGAGTCTTGCACCCATCACGGGCGGGACACAAGCCACGAAATTGCCAAGTCGAGACCGGTGAATCCACTAGCGTCCGCGAAGGGGTGTTTGCATTTAGCCCACACAGCTGATGCGCTCTCAGGCATGGCTTCTATGGCGTGGGGGAGTGATGTGGTGATGCCACAGTAAACGCCGATGAGTGTGAGAGCACGGGTGTGTTCCTCATCGTCAATCATCTCTGCCTTTTCCGTCGCACCAGAGATAGATCCACGATCTTATTCGCTGTCGGATCGCCACATGAGGGGCTCTCTTACTACAAGATCTGTGCTCTGCTGATGCCAATATACGATACACACTGTACCCTTGAACAAGACGACGAATGAAACCGGAGCAGGGCAAAAGCAAAGCAATAGCAAGCATCATGCATAATGATGGAGCATCTCGGGGGCCAGGCGATTGTGACGTGGTTTCCGGGCTCATTGAGAACCAGCCTAGGATAATCTAATTTCGATGCATCTGCTTCCCATCTCTCCCCAGGGCATGCAGGTGCTCATCTGCGTACTTGTACCTGGGTATGTTGCCCGAGTATCCGATGCTGCTGAGTGAAACAACACCCGCATAATCAATATGGCCACCTTGAAGGCTCATTATTCCTTATTGTTGTCGCAGAGATCTCTCTCATAATCGCAGGTGACGTGAGTTGTGGCTGAGACAAAGTCTTGCTGGCTTGCCGTGCTCAGCTCCTCGTTGTACATTGCTGTACACGTGTGTATATCGTTCTCTCGTGCAAACTACTTGTGTCAAACACCACCTGTCGCTCAGGCAGCAGGTATATAACCAGGATCATCTCGCTATTGTTTGCGGAGTAGCAGCCATCTTCAGGTCAGATACTCATGCCGAGCTCGCGGTCATATTCTTTATTTATACCCAGATTCCTCCCAAATTTCATAACGTCACCATCCACTCCAGCGTTTTGAACCGAAAGCGGCAATGCCAATTACCACAATCCTCCAGCATCAGAGAGATAGAGAGAAGCTAAACCAGCCCGACTTAGGCACTCCTACGGCAGAAGAAGATCACAATACCAGAAATAAGGATACTATCAAAGAGGTCAGACTTTTTTTTTGGCCCTCTGCTATGGAACGATATATTGGAATATCTCTACTCACTAAAGAGGAAAAGGCAGCGGCAGTAGCTGGGCGACGGGCTGCCCCCGATTCGACTTATAAGTCAAAAAAGCTCAATAATCTAAAGTCTAGCTGCCCAAAGGTCGCTACAAGGTCTACAAAGAAAGATTCCTCTAGAAGCCGCAAGGCAAAACAGACAAACTCGAATTACCTCATTACAAGTGAAAAGACAACCGCTCAGCCGCGAGCGACGCCCATCGATAGGCACAACCCCAGAACGATGTCTACTGTAAATTGTGATTCTAGACAGGCATCTTGCGGGCTACAACAAAACAACACACAGCCATCTCGTAAAAGTAATGAGCCTCGACAGAATGCTCCCTCGCAGCACCATGGGGGCCGGCCGTCCCCCACAGACTCGGTGTACGAGGTTGCACGGCGTGCTGTCAACTTTCTCGATATTCACAAGACTCAGGATACAGCACCTCAGGATACAGTACCTCAGAATACAGCGCCTCAGGATACAGTGCCTCGAAATGCAGTGCCTCGGAATATAGCGCCTAGTATCATCGATGCTCAACAGGTTATCAATCATGCTCTCGGGGAGATAAGGACTCGGGAAAGATGCAACGCCATACAGACACCTCCTGCAAGCCATAGCAGTGCACAAACATCTCCTGTGAGCCACAAGGCTGAGAAGACGCCTCCCATTCGTTGGAGCACTATACAGACGTACCCCAGTTGTCGAGATGCTATTGTAAGCAGTTTAGAATTATCGTCTGTCTGTGATAACCGTTAACATGGCATATAGGTGTTTAGTGATAAGAAAAGAGAACGTGAGATGATTTCTGCACAGCAGCGCAAGAGTATGCAACGACCACGCCCGCAACCCTACAATGGGCCACGCCCAAAGTCAAAGTCAGCGGCAGCTCGACGACGAGCGATACTTAAGCATTCAGTGACATATACGCTGCCGGCTGCGAATCCACAGACTCCTGCAGCTCCAGAGCAGCAAGCGGTTTACCATCCAACAATGACTTCAAATCAAGTACATCCTCCACCGCCAGCAGTGGTTTCTCACTCGGCCAGTACGTTGCGACAAGCGACACCTGTACACTCAGTGATGACTCTACGTCCGGGGCCTACTTCATATCCGCCGTTAATGCCACGGCCGCCCACGGCATCACAAATGATGGCAAATACACAGCCACCAGCGAGATGGCAGCCTATATATCCGAAATCGACGGCGACTTCACAGCAGGTGACTACAGTCGCAAAGGAGACAAACAGAGAGCGTGGCAGCCGCCTCAGAAGCGAAGCGCAATTCAGAAAAGAAGCTTCCCTTCTGCGCCGAGATAGTCCTCCGTTGGGTGGCCCTCTAGAAACCACTATAACAGAGTTCCAGCCGAGTGTGGGAAATAGAGTGGTCAAACATCTCATAAAGAAAAACCCTGAGGCTGTTGCAGCTTCCAAGCTATCCCATGAGATTCCTAAGGAGGCTGCTGTGCATTATAACAGTATATTGACTTGGCAGGCTGAAAACGCCCAAGCCACTGGAGATCCTTCGCCTCAGGGACACCCAACGTATATCGAAGGGGTGGAGTCGAGGGCAGCATCCTCCGATGGAGTACCAGTCTCTCGAGAATCACAAACTCTGGCAGTTATCGTTGTGCCCATTAGAAGCACGCCGGTCTCTGAGCAGATTGTCAACACTGAAAATCATCCTTCCCATAACCATTCGAACACCTTGGTCCCGCAACATAGTGTTCAACCACATCCATATTCCAGAGTCCCCCCGGGGGAGTCGGATAATGCTCCGAATGGATATGGTAATGATAACTCAGTATCAACACAGCAAAGCATGTATGAGCAGAGAGAGAGGAGGGCAATGGACAATCGCGATAGTGATATACAAGAGATTTCTCGACAGGATTGGCAGGCAGCTAACAGAGACAGCCCAAGATATCGGGCTGATCAAAGAGCCCAATCTGTCGTGGCCTCTGCTCCGTATGAAAGGACTATAGCCTCTTCGGCCTCTGCTTCTTCAGTAAACCCACAAAGCATCCCTGAGCCATATTTTGAGGAGAATGAGGATATGCTAAGTTTTGGGGAGAGTGAGGAGATGATGTTACCACCGAGCCCCCAGAGCCCCATCCGTCAAAATCCAGTGTCCATTTCAGCTCAAGCTCAAGCTCAAGCTCAGACAGTCAAGAATCCATCCAACCAAGAGAAGCCCATATATGGTGGCATTCACAAACGAAAATCCAGTCGAGCCAGTCGAACTTCGCCGCCGCAAACTATGGTGTCTCGAATCGCCATATCTCAGCTTGTGCATTCGTCAACAATGCCTCGAATCTCCATATCTCAGCTTGTGCATCATTCAGCTGAGGCACCGAAAACAGGGGTGCCTCAAACTGCGGTGCGTAGAATCGCCATATCTCAGCTTGTGCTGCCTTCAACGGTACCTCGAATCGCTATATCTCAACTTGTGCATTCTTCGACGGTGCCTCGAATCTCCATATCTCAACTTGTGAATCCTTCAACGGTGCCTCGAGTCGCGATATCTCAACTTGTACATCCTTCAACTAAGGTACCAAAAACAGTGGTGCCTCGAGTCGCTATATCCCAACTTGTGAATTCCCCAACTGAGGTACCAAAAACAGTGGTATCTCAAGCCATAGTGCGTCAAGCCACGATGCCTCAGACTTCACCTCGAACTCCTTTGCCATCAGCCAGACCAGACAAGCATCGGCGTGTTCGCCGTTCGCGTGGCGGAATGTGGCTATCTCAGGACGACTTAGACCGTTGGCAGGAAGAAAGAAAAGATCCCTATCGCCTCCCATCATTCAAAGACTCATTCAACGATGTAGCGATGACCGACTGTCAAACCAGCCATGAGAAACAGACTTCCTCTGAACCGGCCGGAGGGGTGTTCAGTCTCGATGCTTATCGTATAAACCCTGTAGCCTCTTGCGCGCGCAATTGGCTTTAGAATAGTAAATAACTAGGGATCTATAGATAGTAATAGATGAGCTGAGACTCAATCGAAAGCATATCATGAAGGCTAGCCTCTTGAGTTGCCACTCCACTTCCTTATCTAGCTCAGTAGTGATGGTGACAGGAATACTAGTGCGGTGCGCATGGATGTAACATATGTGAAATTGAAATATGTCAACTGTATTTGACTTTCTTGTGTCTCGGAACGCCAGGAGACACACCAATTGTCTGAACGCCATAGGCACACCAACTGTAAATGGCGATTCATGGGGACCAGAAGAAAAAAGAAGAAGGACAAATGTCCTCTTCATGAGGATGAGGCGGGTGGTTGAATTTGAATGTAGAATCGACACAATAACCATCCAGCAACCTTTACAATGTCTGCGGAATCGATCCCAGAAACAATCGCAACCGTTCCAGGCAAAAATTCCCATAAACAAGCGACTCGGCCTAGGAATCAAGCCCGAACCGAGAAATCCGTCCATGATGCGCCTAGTTTGTTGATCTACGGTTCACATGGTCCGGCACTTTTATGCGACCCAATGGGGACCATCCGCTAAAATGCGACGCTGGACCAACATCTAATTCCAAGGATTGTGTTCGCATCTCGGATTCCCCCTCACGGCATCTGTACAATGGCGTCAGATGATCAACAGTTGCACGATGTAACCTGAAGACAGAACTCTGCCGTGGCATGGAATCTCCAGCCTCTCCATTGCGGTGTACAGCCGCAATTTCCATTACCTATGTCATGTCGGGGCATTGTCCCGTAGAGGGGAAAAGCCAATTGAGAAGAGTAGGACAAGACGTAACAAGCAATTAAGCTTAACAAAAATATATGGAGCCCCGTGGGTTTATCGAAAAATCCGTGAGAGTCAGGGGAACATGGATTGTTGTCTTTCTCCGCATTGATCGGCATCGGCTCCGCTCCTTCCATACCAACGTACTCTTTCAAGACAGATCCAACGGGCTGGGAAGATGAAAGACACCTATCTAGTAAGCCGACGGTACATATCATGGGATGGATCCATGCTTTCCACCGCTCGTACTGCGTATACTTCTTGAACCTTGTCGTATCTGCATCTCCACATCACCCCTCATTATGAGGTAGGGAAAAAGCATCCATGCGTGGGACAACAGGCCATTGCTCGCATGCAGCGTATCATTGGGTTAGGCAGAGAAGAAGAAAAGAGGGGAAGTGAGTTTGGCGCAAGGGATCATCCTTGAGAATGTATCAGTATTTATAGGTACAATTTCCCTCTGGTTCTGGAGAGAGGTTAGATCTCAGACAAAAAGGGTTGACACCCTCCCTTGAACTGAGCTTCCCCTTTCTGTAAATAAAACAATTGGACATCCTGCATGCGGTAGGACCATCCAAAGAAGAAGAGCTCTGAATACGCTGAATATGTATTCGGCACATCTGTTCGTGCTTGCCTGTTCTCTGGCGGCTGCTGTGGCGCAGAGCGGCAGCCCGGCCCCCTACAAAGTTCAGACACCACCTTTGGACACCGATTGGACGTACAAGGTTGGTACCAATCCATGGCCAGAACATCCCCGGCCACAGCTCCAGCGCGAAGCTTGGCAGAGCCTCAATGGCATTTGGACGTTTCAGCCTGCTGGTCCTGATGATGGCGACTCCGATAGCCCTCCGGATGGCCCACTTCAGAGCGAGGTTCTGGTGCCGTCTTGTATCGAGAGTGGGCTCTCGGGACTTCAGCTTATTAACATCACCGACATGTGGTTTGCTACCAGCTTCAAGGTTCCGCATAATTGGCATGATCAAAATGTGATCTTGAACTTTGAGGCAGTCGACTACCAGGCAGTGGTGTTTGTGAATGGAGCCAGGGCCGGGACCCACACCGGAGGATATTTTCGGTTCGGAGTGGATATAACCAAGTTTGTCAAGTTTGGCGGCGACAACAGCGTGTAAGTCATTTTTTCCCCTTGGTGGCCGCGACAATGTTATCATTCGTGGTGGTCGGAGTGAGGATGTGAATAGTGGTAATGTCGCATACTGATTAGGAAATAGAACTGTATTCGTTCACGATCCAACAGACTTGGATGTCATTCCAATTGGAAAGCAGACCCGAAATCCCAGCCACATCTTCTATCGATCGTGCTCCGGAATATGGCAATCTGTGTGGCTGGAAAGTGTGCCTTCAAACCATATAACCCAGCTTGATGTTGCTGCCGGAATAGACGGCACAGGTATGAAACTCCCAGAACATCCCCTCTGCAGTAACCTGTGGTCCAGACTCATGACTAACGCGATGGATAGTCTCTGTGACAGTCCACAGCTCGAACAAACAAGGCGCCTCTGCCAAGGTGTCCGTCATCGGACTCGACGGCCGCGTCATTGCTTCACAGAGAGGCCCTTCCGATGAGGAGTTCAAGTTCAAGGTCAGGCAGCCAAAACTGTGGTCTCCCAGCTCTCCAACTTTGTACAACTTAACGGTGACTCTTGGTGAGGATGAAGTATCCAGCTACACTGGATTTCGCACCATTTCCAGTGGAAAAGTCAGGGGGGTCCAAAGACCACTCCTAAACGGAGAATTCACATTCATGTTCGGCACGCTCGACCAGGGATTTTGGCCTGATGGGCTGTATGTGCCGCCAAACAGGGAAGCCATGGTATATGATCTGAAGATGCTCAAAGGACTTGGCTTCAACACAGTCAGAAAACACGTAAGTAACCCGTTTATCCATCACCAGCTCCTTGTCGATTGGGTACTAAATCAAATCGTATGCCACAGATCAAAGTTGAGCCAGATTTGTTCTACCGAGCTTGCGATGAAATTGGTCTGATGGTCATCCAAGACATGCCTAGTCTGACCAATGACGGGAGTCGACCGCCGAATCCTGAGCAACAAGCAGAGTTTCAACGTCAGCTCGAGATTTTGGTCAATGAGCATAAGAGTTATCCGTCGATTGTTACTTGGGTTCGTTCTCTCATTTCTGCCCATAAGTAGTCTCCATGTTAATTCAAACTGACGCCAAACCCGCGATGCAGGTCATTTATAACGAAGGATGGGGGCAGCTCAGGGGTCCACCATATCCTGAAATACAACTCGTGGATGTTGTTCGTGGCATCGACTCAACAAGGCTAATTGACGCGACGACAGGTTGGAACGATCATGGCGCCGGCGACTATTCAGTGAGTTGACTGCCATGTTCCATGTATGAAATGCTCGAGAAGAGAATGCGGACTGATGAATGCGTGATGATTAGGATAACCATCACTACGCCAATCCGCAATGCGGAACACCGTTTTACTCCACGCCTTCTTCTCCGTATGACCCTAGCCGTATCGGGTTCCAGGGCGAATTTGGCGGCATTGGCCACAATGTGTCAATCGAGCAGTTGGTCTCCCTTCTCTCCTCTGCATCCGTTAACTTTTGGGAGAGTTCAGTAGCTAACAAGCCAATTAGTCTTTGGAACGTTCAAGAGGCTATCAACACCATCAACCAAACTTACGAAGTCAATGCTGACCTAGTTTCATACAACTATCGCGCAAGTCTCTTGTTCCGCGAATTTTATGACCAGGTTGAGCGCTACTCTTGCAGCGGCGGCATCTGGACGCAGACAACAGATGTCGAGGGTGAAGTCAACGGCTTATACACTTATGACCGCCGTCTTTTGAGGCCAGATCCGAAGCAGTGGAAGAGCGATATCAACAAGCTATACTCGGCTGCGGCAGGGAGGCGATGATTGAGTAGGCCATATATGCGAACCAGTATAGTGCAGGGTAGTGGTAGATGGCAGCAGCTGCTCAATGATATCTGAAGTCTGGTCGAAGTTTGATGTATGTGATGAAGTTGCTTCTTTGGTTTTGCCTCGGAAGTGTTATCTTGTCCAGACAATTAATCGACTCCATTGAAATCGCCGTTGTGCTGTTGTTGTTGGCGAAATAGTAAAAGATTTCCACCCTTGAGGTGCTCTCTCAAAACGGCCACAGGGAGAATCCATTGCATCGTGAATCCCTGGGGGTTAGGCTGATGTCTTGGTATCAAGAATTGGAAGAATGTTTGCTGAAAAGCGTTGAATTCTCCAAAGGCAGGTACTCCAATGCTTTGGTGATCTTGGAATGCTGCCTCAGACATCAACTCTCGTCGATGCTTTCCGCAACTGCAACTGCAACTGCAACTGCTTCTTCGCAAAACCTCACCCCCACCTGCCACATGCAAACCGCCATCAAAAAAAGCTACATTGAGCAGGTACCGCCCTTTACCGAAAGAGGCTAGATCAGGTCCAGAACCATCTCCCTCGTTTCCCCACCATCCCGCAATCGTATTCGGACCTTTGACCGCTAGGCAGTTTCTGCGAAAGTTTGCAGCCAAAAGATTCAAAAGCCAGTTCATCGTCCCACAATCATGTGATAGAGCTCCTTTTCAGCATATTCGTCATGTCATGAACAGGGGCCCAATGCGATTATCAGTTTGATTTCGACTCTTTCAGATTGGTCAATTGCACAGCGGTTTTGTTTGGCTTGTGACAATCTGTTCGACCACTCAAGAACGACAATAAATACCTAGACGACGATACCCGTTTCCCGGTCGCCCTCACTACAAGTTGCAACATTGGCTCTATCGGAGGGCCTTGCTATCCCTTCAATTGCATCGATAGATTTGATTCTCGACTCGACCATCCCGAACGAGCATTTCCAAAATCCTTTTTCTCTTCCAACGGTCCATCTATAATTGTATTTCAATGTCGGAAACGTTGATTTCAGAAACCCACACGCGCGAGCGGCGTGACCTCTACCATGAGGCCGATGTCGTCGTCGTCGGGGCCGGTGTCTTTGGCTGCGCTGCTGCTTTCGCTCTGGCAAACCAGGGACGCTCCGTGCTTCTTCTCGAGAGGTGGATGCATGAGCCTGACCGGATTGTGGGCGAGCTGCTGCAGCCAGGCGGTTTGACGGCCCTGAGAAAGCTGGGCTTGGGCCACTGCGTTGAGGACATCGACGCAATCCCTTGCTACGGCTACAACGTCATCTACCACGGAGAACCATGCGCCATTCCCTACCCCGGGCTCAACGAAAAGGGCGAAGTGACACATGCGTGGGGAGGAAGAGGGACGGGCGGAACGAAGCAAGAAGGATGCGGCTTTCACCATGGCAAATTCATCTCGCAGCTCCGCAAGGCGTGTCTGGGCCACAAGAACATAACAGTCGTCGAGACAGAGGTTGTCAAGACCATTCGAGGAGAGCACACAGACCAGGTCCTTGGCGTGGAGTCACGGACTACAGTCAACAAGGAGACGGGAGAGAAGAAGAGCGACTACTTCTTTGGCCAGCTCACCATTGTTGCCGACGGATACGACTCCAAGTTCCGAAAGCAAGTTCTAGAGACCAAGCCCGTCGTCAAAAGCAAGTTTTACGCCCTGGAGCTGGTCGACACGAAGCTACCGCTGCCCTTCCACGGCCATGTCATCATCGGCAACGCCTTTCCTATTCTCCTCTATCAGATCGGCACTCACGAGACAAGAGCGCTCTTCGATGTGCCCGCAAACATCCCCCAGGCTTCTCCCGAAGCCGGCGGCGTCCGCGGTTACATCAAGAACTGCGCCATCCCCGTGCTCCCCGAGGCCATCCGCCCGGCTGCCGAAAAGGCCCTTGCCGACGGCAAGATCCCCCGCAGCATGCCCAACAGCTGGCTCCCCGCCGTTCCCCAGACCCCGAGCGGCCTCGTCGTCCTCGGCGACGCCCTGAACATGCGTCACCCCCTTACCGGCGGCGGCATGACCGTCGCCTTCAACGACGCCCTGCTGCTCTCTGAGCTGCTGCATCCCGACGTCGTCCCGAACCTCGAGGACAAGGCGGCCATTCGCGATGCCATGAACAAGCTCTACTGGCGCCGCAAGAACTTCACTAGCATTATCAACACCCTCGCCCAGGCCCTCTACTCTCTATTCGCCGCCAACGACCGCCAGCTGCGCGCCCTCCAGTTGGGCTGCTTCGAGTACTTCCGCCGCGGCTGGACAGATGGACCGGCCGGCCTGCTCGGCGGCATCATCCAGCGACCTCTTGTCCTTGCGTACCATTTCTTCTATGTCGCCTTTGTGGCCATCTGGATGAACGGGTGCAACGTCATTGGCGGGCCGCTCGGCTTCTGGAAACTGCCCCTCGCGCTGCTCGATGCCGTTCTCATCCTGTGGAAGGCTTGCATCGTCTTTTTGCCAGTCATCTGGAGAGAAGGCTTCCAGTAAAGGAAAAAAAAAAAGAATAAAACATATCCAACAACCCTTTTTTTAATACCTTGTTTCTTATATATATATATATATGTTTCTACTCTTGTATGAAAATATCAACGTTGGATTTTCTTTCGACATTTACCACAGGCGAGGCGCGGAGTTATACGAGGCTAGGTAGCATCCCTTGGAGAGAAAAGAAGAAGAAAGAAGGAAAATGGCACGGCTAGGCTCTGGATGAGAAAAATGTAGTTATGCAGTTATGGCTAGAAAAGATGCTAGAGACGTTAAATAATCGTAATACTTACCTCATTTTATATGACTTTCTTTTATTTTCCATGCTATAATAGTTATCTAGCCATTCTATGCTAGAGATGAGTGCGGATTCTATGCCGCATGCCTGCTAGATGTGATAAACAAGTACAAATCGCTGGCCAATACTTAAATTAAGGCCCGGCGGCGCCGACTAGATTAGTCTTGTTCTGCTTGATACCATCCATGACAAAGATGTGCCAGTTTCCCTTGGTTTCCTTCTTCCCTCTATGCCTTTTCATCTGCCACTCTGGGCTCCAAGTCTCAGGTGAGGCGTCTCCTATACACGCCCATCATCCAACTCGCCCTCAAGACGGCCAGTCCAATGGCCATTTTGATGCTATCCTGAATAACATTCAGCTTACTTCCACCGACCTCGTGCCACTCAATCGGCACCTCGGCGACCTTGATGCCAGGACTAGTGCCAATAACACTGCCATCGCTGCCCAAGACGGGAGTGGCCGGGGCAGATTCGGCAAGCATCAGCATCTCAATGTCGAAGATCCAGCCTTCGGCATGCATGTAGGGGACGATGTGTGGCAGAGAGGCGCGGGTGAAGAGCTTGAAGCCGCATTGGGTGTCGCGGATGCGAGATGTGGCAGGAGGCGTGAGGATGGTGAGAACCAGGTGGAATGACCGCATGAGAAAGTTTCGAAGGGCAGAGCGCTAAGAGAGAGGTTAGTATAAATACAATGATGTGCATCTTTATAAGGATTTGTGATGTCGTTGCCATGAGATGAGTTTGGCATACCTTGACGACGGCCTCACTGCCAACGAGATGGGCACGACTGCCAATGGCAACACCACGGCGAGAGCCATCCACAACATCTTCAACGCCTTCAATCAATCTAGCCACGTCGCTAAATCGCGATGCGCCATCCGCATCAGCAAACAAGGCATACTCGCCGCGCACATGACGAAGGCCATGAGTGACACCGCCGCCCTTGCCCCGGTTCTTAGCCAGAGACACAACCCTCAGGACGTCATGCAGGCCATTCTTTTGCGCAAAATCCAGAACCACATCGACCGTCTTGTCGCGGCTCCCGTCATTGACAATGATAATCTCATAGCCGCTGAGACCTAGCTCTTTTGGATCGGCAGCTCCAGGCGCATGCCGCTTCTTGGCCGGCACAGCAGGGTTCTTGGCGCCGGCGCTGCGTCCAAAGTGCTTGTCCAGATACTCCACGGCCTCTTCGAGCGTGGGGATGACACGGTCCTGTTCGTTGTACGCGGGGAAGACGACGCTGAGGAGAAGCTCGGCGGGCTCGATGGAGCCGACGTCGGGAGTTGGGTATGCCTCGTCTGGGCGAACTCGCTGCTCGTTGAGGCGGCGTTCTGCGAGCCATCGATCGTACCAGCAGGGAAGAGGGCGCGGTGTCGTCTTGCCAGAGGGACTGCTAGTGATGTATGTCTTTTCAGAGGAAAGGACGGCGCGAGGCTTCGGGGCGACGAGGTGGAGGAGAAAGAAGAGCTGCGCATCATCGGTTAGCTTGTTTGTGGGCTTTGGCAAGCTTGAAAGGGGGGACCCATTGAAAGGAATTGGGAGGCAGGAGATGGTCGCATACGCTGACAAGTCCAAGCAGAACCAGCACCAAGAAGAGAGCGAGGAGAATATAGACTGGAGTCGCTTTGACCCAGGCCCAGAGCGGCGCAGGAAGCTCCAACAATGATGTCGCAAAGTCCATTTTTGGTGTTGGCGCTGGCCTGAAGCCAAAAGATGGGAGAAAGAATGGATCTGTCAGATGCCGTGCATGTGTGGGAATGGAGAGATGAAAAGAGGAGGAGAAAAAAAAGAAAAAAAGGAAAAGTGAAAGATGATGAACAAGTATACAGGGAAACCAAATAATTGAGAAGAAAAAGGACAAATGAAAGGAATGTAAGATGTCGAATGCCAGATGCCGCCAGTTTCACTGACACCTGGCGAATTAAGCTGTACGGCATGACGCGCGCTGCCGAATCTGCGGCTGCCAGCAGTGAGGCCACAGTTTCGGGCTGCAGGGGTCTGGTACTTCGTTCTCCATAGAGCAAGGCTGGCCAATCATGGGCTGCGGGTTTCGACCCATAGCGGTGCCGTTGAGTGCTTGAAGTGGGCGGTGGAGAGCGCTGTGGCTTCCAGGTTGTTATCTCGTAATATCACCTCCAGTGCTGCGCATCTGCCATCTCAATTTCACAACGAGCAGAGAGAATTATTAGATTAACTCCGAAACACCAATGGTAAGGACACGGATAAGTGCACTCAAGTAATATCATTTCTAATTGAAGTTGAAAAAAGGAAAAGATAGAAATAAATAGGAAAAATAAGGGCAGAGACAAAGATGGAAACAATACAAAACTCGCCCGTATAATCCCAGTGTATCAATCAAAGCGCCCAATTAATAAATCAATATCCAAAAAAAAGTTGAAAAAGATGCCCCCTGTTTATATGAGAGCGCGCATGTGTGCGTGTGTGTGCCAACTCTTTCTATTCCATCAAACAAATTTTCGTTCCGTCATAAATGAATGGCTTGCTCTCTTTATGCCGCCAAAAGTTCTCATCGGTGCTGGTAAGCTTGCAAAGCATGCTCCACGCCCAGAGTATGCCATATTCGCTGTGCGCAGAACATATGAAAGTATTACAACAAAGGAAGAAGGAAAAAAAGTAAACGCCAGATTCCTCATGTTCTTTCCTTTTTACCCATAGTAAATGGCCCACGAGTGGGCAAGAATAGCAGTATTGGTAACTGCCATATCCAAAATGCAAGTAATGCAATAGGCCGGAATAATAACAAAAACAAAGAAAATACAAGGGTTGACATCAATACATTGCCAGGCTAAACAGTGACAGCAGGTGCTTTTGAGCTAGCCCAACGGGATTTCTTGGAAAGCTTGCCACTGCTCTTGGAAAACCTCTTTGACTTTTTTGTAGTTTCAGGCTCTGGCACCGAATCTTCTTCTGGGAAGACGTTGATGATGATGGACTGCTTGACAGCAGCAGCAGCAGCAGGGACTGGGTCGGGGGTTGGGGCAGCGACAGGAGTAGGAGTAGCAGCAGCAGGAGCAGGAGTGGTGATAGCTTGGGGCTCACTCTTGGGCTTTGCAGCCGCCAACGCTTCCGCACCAGACTCGATTCGTTCCAGCTCTGTGAATCGAGTTACCTTTGCAGCTTTGCGCTCCTTGGAAGCCCTGCTGTTGTGTTCCGGAGAGGGGTTGCGGTCCGTCGATGCAAGAGCGGAAGTAGATACAAGAGTGGTAGCTGACGTGTTGAGGCTGGCATTGAGGGAGTTGGGAAGAGACAATTCGGACTTTTGTTGTGAGCTCGGCAAGTCAAGCGGCGGAAGGGTGTAATTGCGCAGGATTGGGGTGGGTGCATTGACAATGGGCGCAATGGATGCAATAGAACCGAAGCCTCTCATGGACGTAGGAGGGCGGGAATCTCGGGCAGCTCCCTTTGCTGAGTTTGCCATGGCAATTCGCTCAATGGATGAGTCGGATGTGCGGCGATGGCCCGCACGCGGTCGACGACTGGCCCTCTCGGCCGCAGTGGGAGGCGGGGGAGACCGCACCACGGGAGGGCGAGCAAGTCTCATCTCGAGGTCATCTTGAGAACTCGTAGAGCCGCTGGAGCTCTCTGATTCTTCTAGGTGTCGGAAGTGTCTGGTTAGCATCTTGCGGGTCAAGGTGGCGCACAGAAGCAGCAGCAGACGACAGCGACGACGAACCTTGTGAGGAAGTTGGGCTGGTCCTCGATGTGTTGTAGCCAGACACGGACACTCGGACGACCTCCTTGCCCTTGGCCGAGGCGGCGTAGGCCGTAAACTGCGAACCAACATCAGGCATCGAGTGGGCAATGTCCCGGCTGTAGCTTGCCGAGTAGGGTGAGACACCCGTGTAGCTGTACGCTCGGGGCAGGCGGACCATGGGGGTGACACTCTTGTCCGTGGGGTACGAGACATGGGACAGGCTGCTGCCAACGCGAGGGGCGCCGGGCATGTTCATGTGGTGGCCGGACGCAGCCATGGCACTCCTCCGACGGTTCTGCTCCTGTATCTTCTGTCGATCGTCCTCTCGCCAGCTGGGCGGTGCGCTGGCGATGGCATCTGTGGCGGCGTGTGTGGGGATGTGCTTGTAGGGAGTCTTTTCTACCTCCTTCTTCTCTTGCTCAGCGAGCTTCGCATTGTGCTCTTTAGCCTGCTGGCGGCTCTTTCTCATGCGCGAGAAGATGGACATTTTGGCTCTTTGTTTCCTGCGCGGCGCTTCCTTGTCTGTCACTGGCCGTGGTGTTGCAGTTGAGGCGAAGCCAGGTCCGGCTTCACTCAAGGTTCAGAAGCCCCAGATATATATATGCGTGCCAAGCAGACGGACGGGTGGTGTAATAGGAACCGGGGTGTAGTAGAATAAGCTAACGGGGTAATGCAAGCACAGAGTGGCTCCGCTCCGTCAGCTTCGGAGGGCAAAGAGGAACGATGCGGCAGCGATATGCCGAAGATTGTAGCAGATCTGATGGATTGGCGTTTCAGGGGAGCGATGCCGGGGATGTTGTTGATGCTGTTGTTACGCCGTCAACAGTGAGCAAGAGAAAGTGTGAAGAGCGGGACTTCAACTCGGCGTGACGACGAAAGTATAAGCAGTAGTATTTGTACTCGGGCCGAGTTAGTAGTTTAGCAAGTTGAGGTGTACTCGTAGCTTGCTCTTGGCAAAGGACCACTCTCTGATATCTAGAAAGTTTGTTGTGTTTGATATGGATGGAGAGGTGGATGGGCCGCTTATAAGTGAGTGGGTGGATCGGATCAGATGCGAGGGATGAGATGGACTGGGTCTCTGCTGCTGGGCGGGTTCCAAGGCAAGACAGGCCTTGCTCACCTTGGAGCAAGCGTCGGAGCCGGGTTTAGATGACGATCTAGCCCGTGGTGGTTGGTTGGTTCAGCCTTCACTAAGCCCTGGTCATAAGAGTTGGAACCAGAGGTGATAGCTAGCAATAATAGGGGGCGATGAAGAAGAAGAGGAAGAGGTGGTATTCCAGTGAGGGAAGAGAGAAGAGACGAGCAAAAAGTTGGGCTCCAGCCCTATGTCGAGAAAGCCTGGAGAGCTGAATAATGGCTATACGCAGAGGGGGGGTTGTGCTGCGGATCACCGGGAATGGCGGACCAAGAAAACGAGCGAGGAGAAAATAGAAGGCGAGAGGGAGCGAGAGATAGAGACGGAGAAGAAGAGGGGGGTAGACTAATTGCGGTTAAGGCACGCAAAGGTAAGGAACAGAAGAGCAATGGAGATTTTGGAGAATCGGGGGGTTGCTGATGCAGATGCAGCGCCGATGCAGATGGGAGAATAGTGTGCTTTTTTGCGCCTAGGCGTCGAGGGCTGGGCACAGCTGAAGGAGGTACTCGTACTTGTACATTCACCTGTGCTGGCAGGGCACCTTGTCGGCTAGAACGAGAGGCAGATGAGATGGCTTGCAACGGGGGCGCAAATGGTTGGCTCGGGACATGGAGGTTTTGCAGAGCGACGATGCAAATGCGGCTGACTCGAGGGATTGCAGTCGTAAGACGTGTGCAGGTCGGTGGCACACGTGGTTGCAGGAGGCTGTACGAAGTACTTGGGCCGAGTACCGGTACATGCAGCGTATCGGACTTGGGAATCGTTGAAGTGGGCTTATCAGGGATGCTCATGCTCCTTGTTCCATAGATGCTGTTTGTACTCGTATTGTACTGTACTTTACTCGTACTGTACTTGGAGTGATGACTTCATGTTGACTCGAAATCAATGCTCCTACAGGTTGATTGACTGATGCCATTGGCGCCACTCCTCCTCCCAGAACTAGCCCAGTTCCATTATTTTCGATCAGTCATGTCTCACCCAACAATGGGATCATTGTCCAGGCACTGGTGAAACCTTGTGTCAGAATAAGAATAACAACATGAGCTCAATCTTATCAACCAGCAAAAACAAAGAAAAAAAAATTCAATGGCACTTTAGCAGCTGAGGCGAGACGGGCCCTAGCACTCTAGACACGGCCTGAGCCCCTCCGGCGGCCCATCAGTCATGCCCTAATGCCGTTACTGCCACCGTTCGGGGCGGCGGCAGCCCGCTGGGCTAGGCACTAAACAAGAAATGGTGCGCTAAATACTTCCGCGCAAAGCGTAAAAACTGGCGATGCGATCCCACTAGCAGTGATGGCAACCAGGTACCTGATAGCGGTGGGACCCCCAAAGCTGCAATTTGATCAATGCTTCCATCCATGTAATCAACTCCATTTGATCCATTGATTTGACCCAAGACGTGCTTGGAATTGAGGTAGAGGTCAAGCAAGGCAGATAATGCACTCGCCTGCGTAAAATGAACTCCGTACAGGTACCTCTTACCATGGTACAGCGCAATGGGTTGTCGAATGACCGAGGCACGGGACTTTTTCCTGTCAAACACCACCAGAACAAATCAATATTTCCATGCACAAAGCATCGCCACCACCACTACCACCTTTCTCTGCAGTGCATGATGCTACCTCCACAGTTCGCCTGACCACGTTACAGTGAGGCGAATGAGGTCCCCTATCTTCTGTCCATCTTGGAGTTGCGAGGCACTTGTTTCGGTAAACCGCTCGAGTTCGCCCACCATCTCCTTATACGAAACACGGCGATCAAGGAACCGGAAACTCTGTTTGGACTGTCGACGCCATTGAGCATAAGCTCCGTGCCTCGTTATCGCCCTCTTTTTTTGTTCTTCTCCCTCCACTCGGCTTTAGCAACCACCATTTGGCATTGCCTGCCAGCCACCTCTGTCGTCAAGTTCCACCGCTCTCAGCAAATCAACGCCTGCAGCAGATATGGTGACGCCGAAAGGCTGCTCCCTCTGGCTCCAAGCAAGGTAGGCCCCAGAACCGCCTGCAGCAAACGCTCCTCGCCATCTCGTATTCTGCTCACGGACCCCATCCAAAGGGCTACCAAGTACGAGTACTTGCGCGCTGGCCACCAACCAATTCTCCTGCGGCCTGGTGCCTGAAAAAAAAATGGTCGTCATGCCGGCGGCTTGCTAGTGCTGCTCCGTGCTACTCACCATGTAGCCCAGAGCATTAGGCGCTTACTGGGAGCTCCATGGAGGCTTGCTTGGCTGAGATCCCGCTCCAACTGCAAAGCGGCTCGGTGGAGAAGAGAGGCATCAAACTTTGGAGTGCCTGAACTCAAGAAAGCCAGCGAACGTGCTTGATCCCTGTCAACTTTGGGCGGGCGGGTATGGCGCCGCCAAAGTCCAGCCGCACGCACGCTAAAATAGAATGCATACAGAGTCCGGACAAGTCAGAGAGCAGAGAGAGCTTGCCGCGAGCTCCGTGGCTCAAGCCGTCTCCAGCGAATTCATACTACCATACGGTTTGCATGAAGAATACGGAATATGGAATACGGGAGCGTGTATTATCCTGAAGCTCCAGGGCGGCTCTGGTTTCGATCAAGACAGCATGAAACCCTCTGATCTCGGTCAATGTTGGGCTTTCCAATACACTGATAAGTAGCCGCTCTCTCGGTTACATAGTTCACCGGCCTTCAATTGCCTTCCTATCGGAAGCCGCTGCTCCATGCATCCGCAGTGGGCTCGGCCAGCAAAAACCGGGTCTTTCAACGCCAGGAGCAAAGGGCTGAGAAGCGAAGGAGAACCAGGAAAGGGAAGTGCCGCGATGCCGCTTCTTTGTGATAAGGCAGAGGATCATGGTGAGATCATTGGACGTGGAGATTAGGAGACTCCCGGCAGCAGCCTCTATCATAACGCCACCAGGAACGTGGCAGTTCCTCTGGTCGAAAGCCGAAATGACTGAGCTGTCAACGTTGTCAACCGCCACCATGGCTATCTGCCTAGCCGGAAGCGAGACATTCGTCTGACCGCAGTGAGCCTCCCGCTTCTTGCCGGATTTTGAGGTAAATCATGCACGGAGTACGGAATACGGAGTGTGTAGTTGTAGTTGTACTACGAGTACTTTCGCATTCCACATGCTGCAGACCGACTTTGCTTCATAGCAGGTTACGGGACGGTAGCTGCCGTGCCGCTGGGAACCAAGCCATCAATTCAAAGTGGTCCACTTCGCAACATCGTGGATATTAATAGTAAATCATTGCTAGCCAAGATAATTGTAAAGGCTAGCACGAGAAAACTCGAGCAGCTACCAGCTTGAAAGATTGGCTGATACACAAATCAATGGATGTGATTTGTCTCCCACGAGTGGCCGAGGAGTCGGAAATTTTCTCAATTTTCTGTTCGCTCCCAATTCGATAGGAGCCATTAATTTCCAATTAACTCGATGCGGATGCCAAGTCGATAATCATACAATAGCCGAATCCCGAATGCTACTAAGTAAGCAGGGCACCCAATAGCTGTTGGTGCTATTCGTACTCGTGCCAATAGGGCAGCTTCTCATCCCGTCTTGCCTGCTGGGCATTCCAGTACACATAGAGCTTGGGAAACGACGTGGGGGTACGGAGTAGTGTCCGGATTTCCAACACTGCCAATGTTCCTGTCATGCATGTATTATGCATATGCCAGAGTTGAACGGCTATCCGGATCAAGCTGTTGCACAGGCTCGAGCATGTTATCTCGGGACCTGTACGAGCAAGGAATGAGAGATAAGGCTGGCAAGATAGTGTGAGCCTACACGCATTGACCTGATATCAGTATCACCTCAATAGCATACATCTTGCAAGACAAGGCTCGCACAAGATAAGCCAGGATCCGTAGGACCCATGAAATTTCTGTCGTCCCTCGTTTTCAGCCCCAACTCTGTGATGCTAGAGACGTAGTGTCAGCGGTAGTAGGTATTATTTGGATGCATTCCAATGCCGGAACCAGTCCCCCTTCCCTCAAGGGTTTGCATGTACTGGGAAGATACTAGGCCTCCTTTGGTGGCACACAGCTCTCCATCTGGTATTGAGGTCCGCATCGACCACGGTTGCGGGCCAGGGCCTCGGTCCAGCGCACAAGGCGAACGCCTCCAAGTTACCGCTTTGGTTGCAATAACACTCAACTGCATAGACTAACGACCCAGTACGGACTCGAAGCGATGCATGTATAGTACTTTGACCCACGGCTATGCGTATTGAACATGACCCCCTTGGACATACCGTCACCGTTGATAGTCAAGAACCTGAAGACGTG
Organism: Trichoderma breve; assembly: GCF_028502605.1. Classification (NCBI taxonomy): domain Eukaryota; kingdom Fungi; phylum Ascomycota; class Sordariomycetes; order Hypocreales; family Hypocreaceae; genus Trichoderma; species Trichoderma breve. The sequence goes on from NC_079232.1 coordinate 6,028,864, forward strand.
GCCACGCTAACGTGCTGGCCCTATGTAAACGATGCCAGGGTCTTTCACACCGGTTGATGGTACTGCATGCTCTACGCTGATCAGGGATCAATCAAGAGCATGACGAGAAGCCCCTCCTGTCCCGCTAATGGAGTATATGTCTATGCTTCGAGCGCGGTATGAGCGTGCGGTATGAGCGTGGCTGCATGGTGGCTCAAATCTATTTGCGTTGAGTGGTGAAGCGTCCTCCTATTCCTCGCGGAAGCCACGTTTTGAGTAACCCGACCAACTGCTTGACTGGCGGGCACCACTGAGAGGCAAGAGGCTTGTCGACTGGTCAACAGGATATGGCGACATGGCAGTCAGGCTGTCCAAATGGCAGTGCTCCATACTTGGGCAGACCTAACTGTCTCTCCCAGCCCAATGGCTTATGCCATCAGAGACATGCATGATGGCGCACTCTGCTAAGTTTGTTGCTCCATATTCTTTCACAGTACAGGACAGCCAGATAAGACAAAAACGGTGAGAATGAGCGCCCTCGACTTATTGGTCGGCCAGTACGAAGCGAGACAAGGCAGCCAGGCTGAGGAGTAGGAGCTGAATAAGGCAGACTGATGAGGCCTCACCGGTTCGCTTTAGCTATTGCTTTGGCTTCTAGCCCATCTTGAGGCTGGAGTGGCTGAGCAGACTGACGAGTAGCACTAGTTGATATCATGAAGTAGAAAACATATGGTAGTCTACTCTGAATTGACCAAGGAGAGTAATCCAGGGCTACCACTTGGCGTTATTCTCCTTGGTCTGTGGAATATCACAAGTTGTACTTCGTTTTGCATCCATCTACCCTGTAGTTTTCGGGTTCCTGGCCATCTCACGACACCTGGATTGAGAGGTGTAGTTATCCTGGGTCCAACCAGAAGGAATGACACAAGGTTCCCTTCGTGGTTGGTTTGGGTCGGCTATTGCATCATCGTAATGTACTTTGAATCTCACCAGAAAATGTTCACAGGACGAGACAGTAGGCGATAATGTGGTAGCAGCTGCAGGGCAGGGCTGTACCATTACCTAGACATTGCAAGAATAGAGCTGAAGCGCGAAAAGCAATTTGGTCACTTTGTCGAGATCAACCTGAACCGAGACATGCGAGTACTACTGCCTGACAACCCGGCATCTCTGGAAAGAGCGGTCATGAGTGTAGCGTGCTCGACTCGAGGCTGAAGGCTGCAAGGGAGGCTCAAATAAGCACAAAGGAAACGGCGCCAATGACATGCCGTCATGTAAGGAGTCATTGAGCAGGATGTTTGGGGAGCAGTTACAACTCAACGTGGAAGCTGCCAGTTGATGAAACAGCCAGCTGGATAATGACCTATCCTGCGCAGTGCCCAGCTCTTTGTGTAGTTAACGTTGGTTCATGCGATGACAGCGGCAGCTCGCCAAAACAGCGTAACTTTTAGGCGACTTGGCCGAGCTGAATCGATTAACAGTCGGCTCTAACGTTAGTGTACCGTAGCCCCGGAAAAAGGAACGAACGGAAGAGGCGTTCCAAAAAAAGGGACCAGGGGCCGGTGATTCAAAAAGTGGCGGCTGAGGTGCCATCGGCTGTGGCGAATCAGGCCCCCGTTGCTGCTAACGCTTGGCCCCAACGTCAAGACGGGCGATTGGGTTTCGAGGATGCCATGCTCTAAGCATATTTTTTTTTTAATTTAACTGACGACGAATTAGTGGCTGCGGTAAAAGCAAGGTTGGGTAAAGATGGATTGATGGTACCCTGGGTAAGACTTTCGATGTGACGCTTCGAAAGAGCAAAGACAGGGCATGCATGGTGAACATGCATCCAGGGCGCCATTTCATGCATTATAAAATCATGACAGCCGGAAATTAATATAAACAAAAGAAAAAAGTGACTGATCAGCGGAAAATTCGATAGACTTACATGTAGTTTGCGGGATCCGAGATGATGGATGGATGGCTGAACGGATGGCTGAAAAGAATCAGATTGAACTGGATGCAATACCTTCTTGGCCTTCCCCGATCGGCTCTTATCCTTTCCAATTTTGTAGCCGTCGGCAACTGCGAGTCACAATGCGAGAATCGAATCGGCACATCTCATCAGCGTTAATCGTGCAACACGAGGCGAGGCCCGCTGCCGAGGATCGGGTTATGCGATGTGGGAATATGTGGGAATGGGGAATTTAGTATGGGGATTTTGGGGGAAGCCGGTGGTTTGGTCTGTGCGCTGTGGGCGTGGGCGGCCTGACGAAATGTCACGTGCCTCAGTGGCGTGCTTGGGTTTCCAAAATTGTTAGCACGTAATGCTACTACGTACTATTGACGCCTTAGGCTTCCGGGAGGCGAAAAAATCAAGAAAAAAAAAGGGGCGACAGAGAGGGAAGCGGAAAGGGAATATCGGATCGAATGAGTTGATGCGCCATATTGTGCCGCCTATTGCAGCTTGTGGACATGGAATGGGAGGGCATTTAGGATGAAAGTGCGATAACGAGCTCAAACACAAGCAGAGCATGGAGAATGAGAGACGAAAATAAGGTACGAGAGTACTAGGAACATACATGCATGACCCTGGTCGATGCGTTAGCACAAGTCTTAGCCGTCTGTTTTACCTTGGGTAGCATCCAATGCCGCAAAGTCAAACGGCTTTCTAGTGCTCTTCTTTTTGCTTTCCACCACTTTGATATCGTAACGGCCCAAATGGCTGCAGTAGTAGATATCAATGCAAGACGGGCTCATCATCCTGCATGCGCTGTCGAGCAGCTCCATCAGCACGACTGCTAGGTACATGGCTGTTCTGCTGGCGGTACATGCGGGCACATAATGCCGATGCCCAAAACAAGGTATATGTGCTCCACGCACGATGTACCCGTAGTCCCCATTGGAGCGAGGCCAAACCGCCGGGTCAACAGTTGACGGGAGTCCAACGTTGTCTCAACCCAACAACTGAACCCCCGGCAGAGGCAGGAAAATTCCGCTCGGCAAGGCGCTAAAGCCAACAGGCGGCAAAGCCCAGCGCATGAAAGTTGAGCACAGGCGTCCCGTCAGTTCGCCCAGGCGGCAGCTCTAGGCAGTGGCACAGCAGGGCCCTCCCCCAAAACAGACGCTGAGACGGCCGCCATGCGCTAAAAGCAGCAGAGGCCCCCGATGTCAGAGGCCCAGAGGCAGCACTAGAGGCTCAGTGCCTTTTTTGCTCCACCGCCGCCAACAAAGACGCCGCCCGTGGTCACGCGCTTTTCCCGCTTCCAACTATCCCCGAATTTCTCACGACTCCAGATGTCGGCAAGCATCCAGCCTTCAAGTCACCGTCTCCGACCATCAGAATAAAGACTCCTGCCCGCTGCGCCGCGCGCGCACTTTCGCTTCCCTCCAGACTCGCTGCGTCTCTGGTCGCGCGTGCCCGCCTCCCGAGATATTCCGTCACCGAGGCCCTTGGTCTGACGCCTCTCTGCCGCCTGCCCCGGTCGCGCAGAACCGTTTCGCCGGTCCTTTGTGCGGTGGTGCTCCATCCGCATCGCCTGCCCGACGAAAAAAAGAAGCCCAAGAAGCAAAAGAGAAGATTTCCAGAAGCATCCAGGGCGAACAAGAACCCCCGAGCGCTGCGTCTGTGTGTCGCGCCTTGTCGTGTTTGCATGCGCACTGAGCCATACGCAAAAAAAGTCGTCCGCCCGATATCGAAACGCCACATCGCTCCCGCCCGCATCCCCCAACTACCCACCCCAAGTCACATCACCGACAGGCCCAACGACTCCATCGCCCTCGATCCCGATCCTCGTCCCTTGTCCGAACCGCGAACGGCCGGCCTGCCATTCCGAATAGCTTCGCGCGCGCCCTTCTTTGCGGGGCGCAGTTACGCAAGGCACCGTGGCGGCGCTTACAATCCTCGACCAGCCCGAGACGCCGGAGCTGTCCCTGCAGCAGCATCTCGACCTCGCGCCCGATCTGGTGGGCTACGGTAGCCAACTCGTCACGGGGGACGATCCCCAGTCCTTGATGATGGCACAGCCGGTGCCTCATCAGGACAAGAAGCGCGTCAAGGTCTATGAGCTGCGCAACAATGACTGGTTTGATCGCGGAACGGGCTTCTGCACCGCCAAGTTTGCGACGGTATGTTTGCGTCTTCTTTGCGTGTCTTCGGCTACCCTTGTCTTGTCTCTTGTCTCGCCTCGCGCATTGTAGTTTCGCTTCTGTTCCCCACTCCCACCGTTTTTCTTGTCTTTTCCCTTCCGGCGACTTTCCTTTCCACGCATTGTTTAGCAGGAATGGGATCGGCTGGGCTTGATTGGGCTGAGTTTACCTTGGCCTGACCTGGACTTGCTTTGGCTCTCGCTCTCTCTCTCTCCTCCTTGACTCATCTTGGCACTGCAAGCGAGTGGCCCATCCAAGGGATACGCGTATTCACCCTCCGTCATTGTCGCTCTGATTGCTAATTGTGTCATGCATTCGACGTACGATGTAGACCGAGGATGGCAACAAAGATCCAAAAGTCATTGTAGAGTCCGAAGACCAACCTGAGCGACTTCTTCTGGAGACAACGATCCAAAAACAAGATGGATTTCAAAAGCAACAAGGTAAGCTCTCACCGACCCCTCTTGTTCTTTCCCTTTCCCTTCTCCCTATCTTGAATCATCTATACCGTTCCTAGCGCCTGTTATTTATACTTTCTTCCCCTCCTCATCTTTCTTAACTCTTCATACACAAAATCCCTCCATCTCTCTTAGTTTGTGGTGACGTTTGACTAATGAGGCGCAACAGAAACGCTCATTGTATGGCAGGAGCCAGGAAGTGGTGTCGATATGGCCCTGAGTTTCCAAGAGGCCGAGGGGTGTGCCATGATCTGGTTTGTCTTAACCTCTTCCTACCCCCTTATTCTCCTCCCTCGCCCTTGTCGATCCTTATCCATTGCGACTCTCGAAGCATCCAAGACCATCTCTCTTAGTATAGCATCGATTGAGCATTGGCTAATGATATGTGGTGGTTAAGGCGCTTTGTCAATTCCGTTCAGCAGCAGTTCCAGCAGAATGCTGGTGTAGGTAAGGATTGATCGTCACGTTGTTGATGATACGTATAAAACCAGAAGCTAACGCTTTCTCAGACGACAATTTGTCCGATGATCTCGCTATTGAAACGCTTGCGCCCGTTAACCTTCCCACTGCTGAGCTGGGCAACCTGGTGGAAATCGAGACTAGCATTAGGGTTATGAGCGCTACTGCTACCGGCCGTGAAGCTGTTACGAAGTTCATCGTGGCCGATGACTATATCAGCAAGCTTATCCCTCTGGTAGAGATCGCCGAAGACTTGGAGAGCCTCCCCGACCTGCATCGCTTGTGCAACATCATGAAGAGCATCCTGCTCCTCAATGATACATCTATTATTGAGCACGCCGTATCCGATGAGTGCCTCCTGGGAGTTGTCGGTGCTCTGGAATACGACCCCGACTTCCCCAGCCACAAGGCCAACCATCGACACTGGCTCAGCAACCAAGGACATTACAAAGAAGTTGTCCCCATCAATGACGATATAGTCCGCCGCAAGATCCACCAGACATATCGCCTTCAATACCTCAAGGATGTTGTTCTGGCCAGAATCCTTGATGACCCTACCTTCTCTGTGCTCAGCTCCCTCATATTCTTCAACCAAGTTGAAATCGTCCAGCACCTACAGACAAACCCAACATTCCTCATGAACCTCTTTGGCATCTTTTCTGCCCACTACCCCGACACAAGGAAGCGGAAGGAGGCTGTCTTGTTTATCCAGCAATGCTGCGCAATTGCCAAGACTATCCAAGCCCCTGCGCGTCAATCCCTGTACATCAACTTCCTTAACCATGGCCTGCTCCGCGTCATCTACTATGGCCTAAGACATGTTGACGTCGCCGTGCGCGTTGGGGCCACGGACATTTTGATATCTATCATTGACCATGACCCAACGCTTATCCGTCAAACCATTTTTCGACAGATGCACGAAGGAACCTCATCACTATTGGATTCCCTCATCGATCTTCTTCTGGTCGAAGTTGACTTGGGAGTCAAGACACAAATTTCAGATGCTCTCAGAGTCATTCTGGACCAGGGAGGAGGCCCAGCAGCGGTCAATGAAGCAGCGGCTAATAACAATGCTAACGGCGGTGGCAACAAGCAGCAAGCCGCCGAATTGGCTGCCAGGGCAAGGATGCAAATGCCTATTGATCCTCAGCATGAGCACTTCCTAACCCGCTTCTACGAGTCCTCCGCTCTCAAGCTGTTCAGGCCTCTTATCGAGCTAGACACCCGTTCTCATCTGGACTTTACTGTTCAGGAGGCTGCCATGTTCTCATGCCTGGTGGAAGTGCTCGGCTTCTTTATCCGCCAACACCATCGGTTCAGCAGATACTTTTTCATCATGCACAACCTTGCCGCACGCATCGTCCAGCTTCTCAAGTGTCGGGACAAATACCTGCAGCTGGTTTCGATTCGATTCTTCCGACTAATTGTTGGCCTCCAGGAGGAGCTGTATGTCAAGAATCTAATCGAGAACGACGTCTTGGGTCCTATTCTCGAGGTTTTGGTAGAGACTGTGCCGCGAGACAATCTTGTCAGTGCAGCTTGCACCGAACTCTTTGACTTTGTCAAGAAGGAGTACCTGAGAGACATGGTCAAGCAACTTGTGGCTGACCATCGGGAGAACTTGCTTCTCGTTAGCCACATACCGCCTTGTCAAGACCTGATCACGCGCTATGACCAGACTGAGGGCTACACAACCAACATGGACTACTTCGCCGATACAGATGACGATGTGACGAGGAGACCGCCCAACGTCAGAATGATGGAGCACCTACCCATTGATTTACGTGAAGAGGAGTACTGGGACGCTTCTGACCCTGAAGACGAAGGGGAAGATCACAACTCAGGAGATAGGTTATCTGAGAACGGTGGGTCGTCTTCTGGGAAACCTCTAGTTGACTATGCTTCGGATGAGGAAGATGGCGACGATGGTCTAGACAACGATACCGATGACCAGTCCAAAGACGATGGCGATGATAATGCCGATTTCAGCCCACGGTCCAACCTCTCGGCTAATGTGCCGCCGCCCGAACGTCTCTCTGAAAAACGCAGACGAGAGGAAGACGAGGAAGACGATGACGAGCTAGGCAAGCTGATGCATAGCAAGCGACGCAACAGTAGTTCTACGGAATCCAACTCATCAATTACACCGGGCCTCACCCGAAGACGCAAGTCGAGCTTCACCAACGGGGGCAGTAACGTCACACCCAGGAAGATTGCAATTAGCCTGTCACCAGCTCTAAGGTCAGGCGGTCCCTCTCGATCCGACGATGACTCGTAAAGGAGGGGACTTGTTTTGGTTGCAGTGGTGTACGGCATTATACCCTCTCTTCATTTCTCTTCACTTGATCCTGTTCTTATTGCATCATAATTTTTCTTTCGGCCATGACAATGTAAAGAGCAGATGGATTACTCTGTGTCCAAGGGTTGGTCCTCATAAAACGAGGAAGATGGCGGCGGGTAGGCAACAAGGCGGCGTTAGGATTATTCCCTTTATTTCATCCCTGGGTTGGTCATCGGCCACATCATATTGTTTTTGGTTTTTTCTCGTTATCTTTGGAATGATGATACGGCTCACTGGGCCGTCACTGTTGGAGATGCAACGACGGCGGCGGCAAACCCCCTTTTTCAGAAATAGAATCGACATAGTGGAGGAAGGACTTTATAGGGACAAAGATCGGAAAGACATGCGAAAGAAGAAGATAAAAAAAAAAAACGTCCCACGGACAGAAATTTGACTCTGGGATCCAGGAGTGCAGGAGGCGGAGTTTCAAGCTTTGCGCTTGATTTGTATCATATCTAACATACTTAACAATATAATGTACTCCTTCTTAGCCATAAGAGGGAACATGAAACAAAGCGAGTCACACCAATTTCGGCATAAAGAGATGATGTAGACGGTGCAATGCCCTTGGATGAATTAAAAAGGCCGTGAAAATGTGTAAGCTTCTAGTAAAATTTTGCTTTTGACGCGATGCTTTTGCTGTCGGAGAATGGTAGGTAACACCTTCGAAAGTGCCTCTATGTCCGTTGTATCCCTTACCCCTTTTCACCCTTGGTTTGGTTTTTTCTCACTGAGTCTATTAGTTTTCCGTTTCCATATCATCATAGTCGTTTAAATTGCCTTGACCACATTTCGTAGCCCGAAATCATCATAGCCGTAATGTTTCTCGGAGTCTTCTCTACCGCAGCCACCAAATCCGCCATCGTAATCTCCATCTTCTCGGTACCTGTTTCGTCTTCGTCGCACCTATCAAGTACAGCCAGGCCGGCCTCGTTGCAGATGGCCTTGATCTCGGCTCCTGAATAGCCATCTGTGATGCGGGCTAGTTCCGAGATATCGACGTCTGGTGAAAGTGCCAGGCCCCGAAGATGCACGCCGAAGACGGCTTCTCGAGCAGAGAGGTCAGGGGGTCCCACATAGAGAATTTGGTCGAAGCGGCCAGGACGGAGGAGGGCTGGGTCCATAGCCTCAGGCCGGTTAGTGGCGGCGAGGACCAGAACGCCTGTGAGAGACTCGAAGCCGTCCATCTCAGTAAGGAGAGTGGTGAGCATATTCACGGAGCCTGTGCTCCTGGCGGCAGCAGCGGCGCCGTTGCCTCCAGTTCGAGAACCACCAATGGAATCAATTTCATCAAAAAAGATGATGGAAGGGGCGGCAGCACGCGCGCGTTCGAAAAGCGTACGCACAGCACGCTCAGACTCACCAACGTACATGTTGAGAAGCTCAGCACCCTTGACAGCGAAGAAGTTGAAGGAGGACTCAGTAGCCATGGCCTGGGCAGACAGAGTTTTGGAGCAGCCAGGCGGGCCGTACAGAAGGAGGCCCTTTGGAGGCTGACGCAGGACGTGGCGAGAAGTAGGATTTGTATCCTAATACGGCGGTTAGCAACGAGACCTTCATTTATACTTGCAAAGGTGGGATGCATAATGAGTGTAGAATGGCGTTACACACCTTTGTGTTTTTGATCATACGAGATAAAACCTTTTTGAGGGATTCTTGGCCACCAACATCTTGCCAGTGAATGGTGGGTGGCTTCAGGTTTATGTCGTGCATGGCTGTGGGACGAGTGATACGCAGAGCTTGCTCCATGTCTTGAGACGTAAGATAGTGTTCTTTTGGTTGCTGCGTCTCTTGAGAACTCTCTCCCGTAGCACCAGCGTCAACATTTTGAGCAGCAGCAGCAGCAGTCTCCTCGTCGAGCCTGTTGCCGAGAATTTTCTTTGCATTTAGAACCAGATTTGCGAGATCGTCTCCATTGTATGCGTGAGTCTTGGATGCCAGGCTGACGAGACAAGACTCCTTCTCTTCAGCTTGTAGAGGAGGGTTGAAGAAACGTAAGATCTCGAGGCGCTCTGTTGCGCGAGGGATAGGTAAAGCAACATTCTCGCGGAAACGTGAACGTTTCTGAAGTTTGGCCGGGACATCAGCCAAATAATCTAGACATGTAGCAATGACCACAACCCGGGGCAAAGCATTGGCAGTAGAGGCTGTCGCAGAGAGATTGTCAAGCTCATCGCCAAGAGCTTCAATAACAGTATCACGATTAGAGCGATCTTTGGCGAGAATATCCTCGAGACCGTCGATGAAGAGAAGGCTTGGCTGCTGAGACTGAGCCTGCTTAAACGTCTCCCTGATGGACGACAACTTGTCTGAAGGCCTGATCCAGTGAACCCGACCCCAGTTGATGGCTGCGATTCGCTGCAGAATGAAAGTTTTGCCAGTGCCATGGCCACCGTGAATGACGAAGCCGCAAGATTCGCGCTCATTCTGTATCCAGAAAGGTCGGCCAAAGCCCCTGAGAAACTGGTTGATGGTGTTGACTTGAGATGATAAACCGGGGACTCCTGTGACAGCCAACGGACCAGATGTTGTAGCCACTTGCGTATCTTCAGGGGTATCTTTGTCACCTCCGGGCTGGACAATCCGTACTGTTGACGAGGAGAGCTTGAAGCGGGCTAGGTTATTAGACTGTCCATTGACAGATATGACTTTGAACGTTCGGCGCAGCTTGTTGATGTTGACACCCTCAAGCACCATGCCGGGAAACACTTGTTCCGCACGGTCGAGGGAGACGCTGACGGAAAATTCCCAAGACGGGGGATGTTTTGAATCCGCGGCACCATCTTTTTGCTGATCTGCCTCACTCGCGGCATCTTGAACCACGACTTCTTCTGCATCTGGAATCACAGCAGGCTCTGCAAGAGTAATCCTGACCACGTCTCCGAGCTTGAATCCCGTGGCCTCCTGAAAGGCCCTTGTCATCATGACAACATTGGGGCTAATGTTCTTTTCGGGGAGAACCCATAGCGAGGCTCCCCTCCGTTTGGCAGTCTCTGCATCTGCTGCAGACCCATCGCCAGAGCTGTCGTCTGTTTGGAGGCTCTCAACGGTGCATGGTCGACCGCTTTCGAGACCGCCCGTCAGTGAGATGAGGGAGTCTTTGCTGACGTAGATGCGAGCAGCGCCGAGGAGACTTGCTCTTTCAAGACTGACGTTGGCGAGAGGGCGAACTTTGGCGTCGATGCTTTTTTTCAGCATCTTTTCATCGAGTGTGCGTTGATGAAGAGTAAAGAAAATGAAAAGAAAAACTTTTTCAAAATCTAATGGAGTCGGTGGGTGAGGGGAGGGTTCTAATTACATGTACATGAGATTTGGAAGGTGCGATTGAGAAGTGAATGTGGGATGCTTGAAAGGTCGAGGACCCTCCAAGAATTTTCCTCTTTAGTACCTGTAGTACAGTGTACTTGCTATCGTGGGAACTAAGTGTACTTGTACGCCTTTTAAGAGATAATGCACTTAGCAGTTTCTTTCAGTACGATGACCTTAGTAGATGTGTATGAAAGAACTATAAGGCTTAATAAATCTAAATAATTCCATATTAAATTCGACTTTGTAAATCATTGCAATGAACTTTGCTCCGGTCACCTCTTGATCAAATCCCCTGCTCCAAGATCGAGTCTGATGCATGGATCACCATTTCCATGTACCCGCTACCTATCTCGCACTAGCAAAAGGTATTCCGTACCTTGCCCGACGTCATTGCAAAAGAAAAGCCGTAAACTCCAAAACTCCAAATCGTCCATCCACTATTGCTCTCGACTTAGCACCCTGCCTTCTTGTCTTTCTCTGTTTGGAGCAGCTCAATGCGCCCTCTCTCTGGCAATCTGCCTGGATGATCTGCCCTCGATGGACACCTCGAGCGACAGCGACACTCGCTAATCTCGGCGACAGCTCGAGGCAATGCTCCTCTCGCCATGTTCTTCGTCCAAGCAAAGATGCGGCTTCGAGGTCAAGACGCGGGTTCAGCACAGTTGGAGGAGGTAGCGGGGATGGCAAGCCGGATTCACCGCCTCGCGAAACGTCACAATTCTTGAACAACACTCGACGAACGTCTCATCGTCCCACAGAGGCGTCCACATCAGGATCTACCTCCAACCCACTGCCGAGACGGCGAACATGGACACCAGCAATATCTGCAGCTGATGCTACAGGTCTGAATCGGCGGCCGCGCGATCAACCAAACACTGGCGAAGCTCGACGACCTCGTGTGGGCGGAAGAGATCAAGATGGCAGTCGTGTGGAAAACGAATCCCAGGATACGCCTCGCCTAGAATGGCCGCAGCTGCAGAGAAGAGCAAGAGGAGTGAAACAACATGGGCATGCATGGAATTCCGGCGTCACCGTTCCAAAGAACCCTTTCTCTCGACGACAAAGCATACAAAACCCACGAGGCGCCAAGGAATCGTCATTTGTCATGCTCATAATCGACGGCATGTCGCCCAACCTCAACGCTGCGGACTTTTACCGCATAACGCCAAACGATCTCTCCGATTGGCAGAGCGTCATCAAGAAAGGTTAGTAATTTTTTTTTCAATCTTCTCTCTATTATGCTCTTGGTGATGCACACTGTTTAACTCGCTCTTTACCCTCTAGTCCAGCAGCAACGCAAGGTAGACACCCTCGAACCGCTCGGCCGCTACTGGGTAACCTTTAGCTCAGGCGAGGCCGCCGCCTCCTACCGTGATAGACTTGTTCGCCTTCACAAGCTCAACGGCTTCAAGCTTCGGTCTGCAAGTGGTTTATGGGAAAGCAGCGTCCCATCCTCCCTCAAAGTTTCTCTCGCATCGCCATCAGCGGCAGCGGCAGTAGCAGCAGCCGAAACTAGCGATGCCCTCACCTCGGACACACCGAGCACAGAAACCCTAGTGGACCTTGTCAACACTTTTACCATTGCACCAGGCTCTCAAGCTATACTGCCCATACAGCGCAGAAAGGTTTCTCTTTTGCAGCCGTGGACGAATCGTGTAGCAGGGCTAGTCGAAAACCTCGGGTACGGTGAGCGGCCCCCGACGTTGATGGTGGACATTTATCCACCCACTTTGACTGCTCAGGAGCTGCACCAGTTCATTCGTCGAGATGGGCAAAACCGAGGCCTCCGGTGGCAAGTCTCTCTGCCTCAGCATCTTAAAACGAGCGGCTCGGAGCGAGGGTCGGCGAAGACGAATATTACGAGAGAGATTAGTTGGGATGATGAGGTGGATGAGCAAGAGGGGGGGGAGGACAAGCAGCGAAATACGCCTTTTAGGCGTAATGACCGTGAGACATTGGAAAAGCTCAAGGGACGGTTCATACTCGCGTGCGCCGATGAGACAGAGGCACGGCGGTTTCAGCAGAGCTGGAACCGTAGAACGCTCACAACAACGCAGCCAGAGCCGGCAAGGTACTTGGTCAATGCATCAATAATAAAGTGGTAGTTATCTCCTCCGTCTACTATCACATCCTATCTCGTCTCATTGCCATCGCCTCGCGCCACATCGTGATTGTTACCGGATGTTTCCCCCATCATTGTTCTTCGTGACTGCATCTCAAATTATGAATCCTCCAATGTTGTGGACGCTTTCCTGCCTCTCACCTCCCAGATCTTCTTTCTTCTCCGCTCTATTGCGACACTTGTCACTTCTGTTCATTCACTCTTTTATATCTTTGCCACATGCCAGACTCCAAAGCGAAAACAACAGCACGGCCCTCTCTCTGGCCGCTACAGGAATAGTCAATGACACAGTAGCAGTAATAGTTTTTTTTTGTATTAAAACCCAAATTAATAGAAAAATGAAACGAGAGAGAAAAGGACAACGAAAAGGGGGGGGAAAAACAGAAAGGGGAAAAGAAGACCGCAAAAACTCCGAACCATAGTTGCTCTCTCTAAGGGGGTAGGTTGGGGGTGTGGATTGAAGGTCGTCGAGTTGGTTTGTAGGGAAGTTTTTTTTTTTTCAAAGTCAAGGAACTCTCATGACCCTCATGTCCGAAATGTCATTACTGGCACAAAGCTGATAAACTGCAGGCCTCATAAAACAGCTCGTATGTCTTGATCGCGTTGCGCTGCCGTCTCCATTATATCATACGTCAAATACACTGTCAAATCAACGTCGTGCCTCGCGTTTTGCGCGTGCAGCATACAACAGTTGGACCCATTTTAGCAGCACTTGCCACTGGCAGCCTCGCTCTTCTCGCCAACATTGACACCTGATGAGGTACCAACGTCAGTCTTCTGGTTGTCGATGAGACGCTTCTTGATGTCGGCAGCCAGGCTGTAAAAGGCCTGGTCAATGTTGATGTTGCTCTTGGCGGAGACTTCGAGGAAAGGAATGCCGAGCTCGTCAGCCAGTGCCTGGCCCTGTTCCGTAGATACAACGCGCTTATCCTCCCAGTCGCACTTGTTGCCGATCAGGATCTTGTTGACGCCTTCGGTGGCGTGCTGCTCCACGTTTTGGAACCAGGTACGAATGTCTATTGGGAAAGAGTTACACATGTCAGCCATGGCCTAAACAAGTCCACTTTTGTTTGATCTTGCTATTTCTTGAGCGCTGCAGCAAACAAGTGCTCCGAGGCTGGCACCCGTTTGAACGTGGCCACAGAACTGAGGTGGTCTGGCAGGCCCAACTTCAAGAAATGGAAAGTCGGGCAGATGGAGAGCAGGAGAAACGATGCAAGGCGGTGAGCAGGGTGGGGAGGGGGGTTTGACATACTCTGGAATGATCGCTCGTCGGTGACATCGTATACCAGCAGAATGCCCATGGCACCGCGGTAGTAGGCAGTGGTGATGGTGCGGAATCGCTCCTGGCCGGCGGTATCCCAAATCTGCAGCTTGACTCGCTTGCCATCCAGCTCAATCGTCCTGATCTTGAAGTCGATGCCAATGGTGGTGATGAAGGACGGAGTGAAGGAGTCTTCACTGAATCGCAACAGACAGCATGACTTTCCAACACCGGAATCACCAATCAGAAGGAGCTTGATCTAATGAGGACATGTTCGGTTAGCATCTCGTTCGTCCTCGTTCTGGGTTGCAGCGTGATTGCCTCGTCGTCGACGATGCCATGTGATTGGAGCCGCGCTTAGTGGCCAGAGGGTGGGGGGAAGCGAAAGGGGGGAGGAATGAATTAAGTCGTACCAGAAAGTCGTAGTTGCGATTGCTAGGCATGGCGGGCATTTTGGGCAAAATGTAGTCCTGATTAAGGGGGTTCGAGGTGGTGCAAAGGTCGACTCGCGAACGACGTTGGTTGCGAGACGAAGTGGCGGAGAGGCGGGAAAGGTAGAGGCGGAAAACTAAAGAAGTGTCCGGGCCGTGACAAGGACAGAGAAAGCAATGACAAGCCCCCCAAAAGGTGCAAAAAAGGTGCTTCTCGTCGAGGTAACTCGCGTATATGTACAGAGTACAGTTGCTACACGGGTTGGCGGCAGATCCGGAGAAAGGCTCAGCACCAGAGGTATTGCAGCGAGGCGGGAGTTCAGGTTTGGTGATGCCGGAACAACAAGAGGGGCTCTAGACTGAACAAGACGCGGGCAGGTTGTCAAGACGCAGACGAGGAGCGGTGCGCTGGCAGAAGGCGGGCGCAATTGAGCGAAGCTGGCGATGCAGGTGGCAGAAGCCGGAGAGAGGTTTCAGTTCAGGCCCGTCGGTGAAGGTTGCAGAATCGAGGTTCTGGCATCTGGACAGCTGGAAGCGGTCGGGACACTTGGCCGAGATGCACGTCCGGCGTTGGTGCATACGTAAACTGGCCTAGCGCATGTACCTTTTTGCGGCGAGAAGCGCTGGCAAGGTACCGACGGGTCGAGGGGGCCCTTCTGGGGGGAGGGGGGGCAGCCGCTGGACTGGGCTGATGTTTTAGTGGGATGGCACCTAAAACCCGCTGGAGACCTTCTGAAGCCTTGAATCAATCAACCTGAATCGATAAAAGGTTGCATGCATGGATGGTTGACTATGCGGTGTCCAAGTCATGCATCAAGCTTCATGTTTACGAGAACCATGGAAAGGCACCCGGTGCATTATATGTGCACACAAGTACATGTAGCCATTGCGAGATAATTTTCGCAGGGTCTATAATAACCTACTATAGCCAAGCCAGTAGCCAAACCCTCGGCAATCTACGCACGATCCCTTTGGACCAGGCATCGAGATAATCGCTGCTAGCAAAGGTACATCCCGTTACAGCGGTCCTCTGAATATCAGCACCACGAGCCCAGCGAGTCGCAGACGTACATGGTCCTGGCCATGAACTAATAATCATCAGCCCTTTCTATCCTTTTATGGGACTCGTCTTCCTTGTAATCTTTTGCAAGCAGTTTGGAATCCCCGCCGCCGTAACTTGCTAGAGGCCAGGCTTAGGCAGGGTGGGACAAGTTGCATACTTGGACATGCAGAGTCCCAAGTCCTGCCCCTTACATGTTACCGTTGAAACAACCTCCTTGGCTCGTACATGACAAGTACCTCGTACTCCCATTCTCGGTAACTGGTCCCTGCATTCGCAAGAGGGGCCGCTGACATTGGCTGAATTTTTTCCCAGGCGGACGAGCAAAATGTGACCTCTGGCACGAGGCTTGTCTTTTTTTCCTGTTTTCTACTTGGTCCGATGATTTCAAGTGCCACGCCAGTGGAAGACGTCATCGGTCGGTGTTTGGTTAAGGTAGAGCGTCTTCCCGGGTTGGTGCGCTCCGAATTGGATGCGATTGACGGGTACGAGTACGGTATGGGTATATACGTGTATCCGGAGGCTTGGTTAATCCAGCCCCGCCACATTGTGGGCAAAGGAGAGCTGTACCTCCTTCGAAGTTCACCTGGCATGTGGAAGGTGAAAGGAGCAGGAGTGCAAGCATGTATACTTGATTACCACAGAATATCCCGATTGACATTTAATCACAAGATGAAAAATTGTTAGCAGTCTACTAGAATGCATTGAGCAGTGCTAATGCCATACGGTCCGTTGACTGAGATTGCGGTCATCAGAGGGCCAGCCTCCTAAACTTGACCAAAGGATATCGACAATGAAGCAAATACCTACACATAACAAGAAACGAAAAATAACCAAACCGCCACGCAAATGTCCAAAAATGTCCAAAAATTCCAACAAGCTCATCAGCTCTCTACTCATTCTGTTCAAACACATCATTCCACATCGCCGGAATCTCTCCTGGTACCGGCGCTTCAATCTCCTTCTCAGTGAATGCTATTGGCCCAACGAACTCGCCATCCTCGCACAGCTTGTTCAGCTTCTCGCAGTAATTACTCCATCGGTCGCAATTGGCCTGTCCAACCGTCTGCGCACTCGGCCTGCACTCCTCGCTCTGCGCAAAGCATGCCCTGACGCCAGTCCAGCATTCGTCCTCGGTCGAGTATGGCGAGACGGCTTTGGCGCACCAGTTTGCGCTCTTGAGAACGCAATCTTCGGGGATGACGCCTGCAGTCTGAATCATTGGTTCTGGCGCAGGAATCTTGGCGGCCTTCTCCTTGTCGACTTTGGGGATGTATACCTTTGGGCCGGGAATTGGATATGGCGGCAGATCGTTCTGATAAATGTCATATTTGAGGCCTGGTGTAGAGAGATCAACATATCCAGGGATGCTCGTGAGATGCTCCTGGCGCACATCCAGAGGGCCCTGGACATCGCTGTTGAGAAAGATTTGTGCACAGCCTAGAAAATACTGCGGATCGTCGCGATGGACAGCCCAGTGCAAGGCCACGATCTCAGGCCGCACAATGTAGTATCCTGAAGGCAGCCCCCGAGGAAGATTGACAGAGAGCAGGCCGTTGTTCTCAACGAGTCGATCAACGCACCATTTTTTCGTCACAGGGTTGTAGCCGTCTTCCCAGATTTTGAACCAACCGTCACCAGCGGCGCTCTCTGTGAACATATCGTCGACCTTTTTGATGTATACGGCACAGGGACCAAGATGGCCCGGATCGATGCTGCCGGGCGCCTGAGCATCTGGCCATTGACGCCATTCAAACGTGAGAAGAGACCCTTTATTTGCAGGGCAGATGAATGGGACCGCTTGAATGCCGTCGCGACCTGTGGCATGATGATCAACGGCTGTTCTCTGCACTAAATAAGAGAGGGGCAATTCTAACCACAAACCATGTCCTCCGAGGTGATGGGGTGGATTGGATCGGTGGCAGTCTCGCCATCAGAGGGCGTGCGAACGCAAGTACCATCTCCTTGATTCTTCCGGTCAATGAAAAGGGTTGTAAAAGAAGTATGAGCATTTGCCATAGAGGCAAGGCTCAGCAACAAGAGGCCAGCAATACAACGCTTCATGATGAGAATGCAAATGTCAACCTAGGAGTTGTGGAACTGATTTGCTGGACAAAGAGGAGTGGCATAGGGGGAGCGGCGTACTGATATAAATGAAAGACGATGGCAGTAAACAAATGATGGCGAAGAACAAAGAAAGATAGTCTCCGAAAAGGGGTAAACACGGCGCCTACCTCGTAGCAAGCCATAGTTTGTTGGTCTCAACTCAAAGTTTCTCTCCCCCTTGATGGCTCGTGCAGCCACCCGCCGAGGCTTGGAGAGTTTATATGCTGCCCTGATATTGCACCACGTCTCACCAGTCGTTTAGATTAGCTTTCCTTGGCCCAACGACCATGAAAGAAATCATGTCTTGGCAGAGTGGCGAACAGCAGTCTTGAAACCAATATCTCATACTGAAACCAAGGAAACTGACTGCAACGAGGCTTTCATTGGGTTGCACTGTTTGGTCGGCGCTTGTGTATGTCACTGTATGACACGACTCGGTTGGCACCCCGAGCGAGATAAACTTCCCGGCAAAGTATCCAGCGAAGCTTGCGGCAGATCCCGGGGATAGGATCATGGATAAGGGCTGCAGATCCGATGGATAGTTTCATCATTAAATGAAGGGTTCGTATCTCTGCTCGGCGAGGACCTACACGCGCACATTAAGCCCCTATTCGCCGTCAATCATATCGCAATCACGCCGCAGCCAGAGCCAAAATAAACTGTAAATAAAAGCATAACTACCATGAGTGGAGATTTCGTATCAAAGAAACACCGACAGCCTCCGCGATAATCACTAACTAAACGCACATCACACCGCTCATGGTGTAGATCGCTTTCAGTCTATGCCAAATACGTCTTATTTTCTTCCCTTATCTTCTCCTCTCCAAGGGAATCTCCCGCCTCAGAGTACATGAAGTCGCTATATCCTTAAAAATTTTGTGATGTAATGAGTTTAGGTTTCTGGAAGTGTTCATTTGTCTTTTTTATAATTTCCTTTCCATTCGTATGGTACACAGTATAGTACACTCGTCATGACGTCGGGTATTATTGCTTTTTGCCTTTTCTTCTTCTTTTTTTTTACTCGTTGATCTTGGCGAGAATTCTGCGTCTTATTAGCAACGTTTACCATAGATGACATTCGTAGGCAAGACTCACTCGCTGTCACGGAACAGCTGGTATTCCTCCTCACCGGCCTTGACAGCCGCGCCACCAAACTAAAAATGCCCAAATCAGCCAAATAATTCTTTATCATCATCATATCTCTGGTCTAAGAGTTTCTGGTTAAGTTCATACCGCAGGAAGCAGAACACGGTCACCGACGGCCACGCCCATGGGGATTCGCTTGCCATCGCGGTCCAGACCACCGGGTCCGACGGCCAGGACCTTGGCCTCGTTGAGCTTCTCGACGCTCGACTCGGGCAGGAAGATGCCGCTGGCAGTCTTGGCCTCGGCCTTGACGCGCTGGACAAGCACGCGGTCCATGAGGGGAGCGAGGTTGCGGATGGATCGGAGGGCAGACTGTGGTTTGGTTGCCGTACGTTAGCAGATTGGTTCTTTTCTTCTACTATTATGCCCCAATGACAATAGTGACAGCTCCCAAAATGTTACATATAGGTTCATGCGTATATATGTAAGTCATCCAGCAGTAGGGTGGGGTGTGTTTGGTAATTATCAAAACCATAGCACGAAGAAGCAGACTTTGCGGGAGGGGACACAAGTAATTGACATACCATTGTGAATGGATGGGTAGGTAGTTGAAAATGAGGTCGTGAAGCCTGCAATTGGTGTTACTGGTGGATGGAGAAGAAGAAAAAAAGGCGGATGAGCTGGAGGAGCGGTTCGGATCGGCAACAAATGCTCTTTCTCTTCGAACGGCTTCCAGAATCTAGCTGCTGCTTAGCCGGCAACAATTTTTTTTTTCTCCCTCCCACCGTGTCGGTTCGGGATTTCCCCTCTTCCGAGGCCTCTGCTCCGCGATAGCTTCAGGTAGCTCCAAGCGCCAACCCCGCCATTCTATGCCGAATCCGGAGCTCCAGGGCTCTCGGCCCGAGCCAACAAGCTGATGAGGCGGTGCAGTTCGAGATGAGGGATTCGAGATATTCAAGTTACTGGATATACCGGATATACTGGATAGGTCTTTGGTGACATCTTGTTCCATTGAAAACTATTTGGAGGCAGATTATGTCCTAATATGTACCAACATGAAGTTACGAAACAAGGAAAAGGAAAAAAAAAAAAAGCAGACGCCGTCTATCCCCCCTTTGGTCCTCAACCGCCAACCCCCCAATCACCTGTAAATGGTATGCCACTATGTAAAGTTATATAACCCTGAGGTTGAAATTGATCTGCTATTAAAGACATTGCACACCCCCGCGCGCACCTGATCGAGAATCCAACACTGCATCGCATCTTTCTGTCATGGGCCCCTCTTGAAAACTACGTGGTATTGTGCGATTTCATCCTGAGTAAATCCAAAACGCCAAATCAAATGATGGAATGAAAATAACCAGAAAGAGAAAAAAAAAAAAAAAGGAGGGGGAGGGAGACAGAAAGAATGACGGGTTGATAAGTGAGAGAGTAAAATGTTTGTGTGAAAATGACAAAGAAGGATGAAAAAGAAAGGATCAAAGCCGCCACAAAGTTCACAGCTTATGCCTTCTTTGGAGCCGGTGGCTGAGAGTTTGGCGGCTCCAGAATATGCTTGTGGTCAGCAGCGGGCATCACGTCTCCGTTATCCACTTGCTGGCAGATGACCGTGTCTGCCACCCACGGCTCTTCCAAAATCTCACCCATCCTAGCACGAGATTTGGGATTGATGTCCAGCATGCGATGAATAATGTGACGACTTTCTCGGGGGAGCAGACGAAGAATTCTCCAAGGACCTCGGATGACCTCCTTTTTGTCGGTTGTAACGTTGACGCCGGGAATTGGGAGCTTTTCCTGCTCGGGTGGAGGGGTGTCAGTAGAATCCTGCCTCTTGTGCGTGTGGTTGTTGTGAGGCTTCAGGTCGTCGTCAGGTAGGAATTCTCGAGCAGCCACAGACGACAGGTCGTTGGTAGACTTGGGTCGCAGCAGCTTGCCAGGGTCGTGTCCAGGAGTTGGGCTGGCCGCGAAGAGCTTGTACGAGTTGTCCGTCATGCGGGGAATCTTCCAAGGGAAACGGCGCAAGGTCATGCAGCAGAAGATGATGGCGAGAGACCAGATATCGACCTCCTCGGCATTGTACTCTTTGGCGTCGTACACCTCGGGAGCAAGGTAGGGGTCGGAACCAACAATACCTATATCAGCTTTGTTAGTACTGGAGAGCAGGGGAGGAGAACGTATATAAAAAATGAAAATGACTCACCCTTTGCTGGGACAGAACCGCTCTCAAAGGGGTACTTGAAGACATGGGCACTACCAAAATCAATAATCTTCATGATGCCCTTGTCGCTGACAACCACATTGTCGAGCTTCAAGTCCCGATGCGCAAGACCCATGCTGTGCAGGTAGGTGACGCCGTTGAGGATCTGCAAGAAGCTGCACCGAATCTCTTCGCGCGACATCTTGCCGGTCATGACAATGGCGAAGAGGTCAAAGGGGGCATACTCCATCACCTCGAACCAGCGTCCCTTTTCCTGCAGGATATCCAGCGTCTCGATAACGTTCCCATGGTGGAGAGTCGATCCAACGCAGAACTCGGCAGTCACTTTTTTGTTGTATTCCCTCTCCGTTTCATACGTGTGGCGTGCTCGAAACTCCTTGACGGCGAAGACGGTGCCATCTTCTGTTCGACGCATGAGCCTGACGGACCCACCGGCACCGGACCCCAATACCTTGCCGAGTTTGCCGTACTTTGACGTCAGGCCGTGGTCGTCGCCAAAAGGCAGCTGTTGGGTGGAGCGGCTGGCCTGACTGGACTTGGATGATGACTTGATGGACGACGGTGATACGTCCCGCTTTTTGTGGTGGCCAGATTTTCGGAAGAATCGCTTTAGATCGGACATGGAACCGGTTGCCGCATGGCCGTGTGCCCCATCGTTGGATCCGGAATCGTCGCTCTGCTTGGACTGCTGCGTGTACATTGCCAAGCTTGTTTTGGATGACGTGGGAGACGTCCCATGCTTCTTCTTCCTAGAAAAGACAAATCGCGGGTCGACTGAATGACGGGTGGGGTGCTGCAGCTGAGGAGGTCGGCGGCCTTTGGCATAGGGATCGTTGGCGTCGCCTCCAGGTGCCATTGGCTTGGAGTAGTAGTACGATGCCGCGCTTCTGGAGGGGCTTGATTCACGAGAGACCGGGACAGAGCTTGGCCCGACAGAAAACATGTCCTGCCGATGGGCCCTAGACTCTCCGCGCTGCTCATCGGTGGACGAGGCCCTCGACATGGCGTGGTCCGAGGATGCTGGTCGATGAGTGAGAACCTTGCGATCAGCAGTGCGAGTAAGAGCCTTATCGGTGGAAGTGGACGGCTGCGGAGTAATGAGGTGAGAATCATTGACGGCGGAGGTGGGAGCACTGGTTACGGCGCTTTCTTTATTTAACCTCTTTTCGGGATCTGATCCAGCGGGCGTCAAAGGAGGAGAGGCCAAGGCCGAAAGCCGGGGACTCCCATGGGGAGACTGCCAACCCGATGAGTTTGGCGTTGGGAGTCTCGTGGAGTCATTTGAGGCATCTTCACGGGAATTGACCTGATGGAAGGCGTCGCGGTTAGCCACTGAATGGGGCAGGGTTGACAAGTAGAGAAGCACAGGCGATGATGACGAAGGGATGCTGAGCCTCGGGGTGGCCGGGGGCTCAGGGAGATGAATCGGGGTTGCAAACATTCGGGGCGCTGATTAGATGCATGCACGCATCCGCTATTACTTGACGGGTGCAAACCGATGCTTATATCAAGACAGCGAGACAAAACAAACGGAGAAATGGGGAGGAGGGCAGGAGAGGAGAAGAGGAGAAGAATAGAAACAAAACAAACGAGCAAACAAAACAAATACTAGCTTGTCAAAGACAAAAGTGGCCATTCTTGAACACGGGATGGAGAAAAACAATGGAGCTCTTACCCTTGACGCAGGCAGAGAAAAGGCCTCGAAACCAAAGGTGCTCATCCGGCGCTCCTGCAGGGGTAATCCATGATTCATGGACTTCTGGAAAGCTTTGATCTGGTCGGCGGCAACTTCATTGAAGGTATCGAAGCGGTCTGAGGTGTTTGTCGTCGTCTTCAGGGAGGCCGGAGCGGCGGGCTGCGCAACAGGAGGAGCCGCTGGCTCAATCTCCTCCACGGCGGAGGAGAATCGGACAGAGGCCGGACCATCGTGAGGTTTGCTGCCGGAGCTCTCCTTGGACGGCGATCGAGAGACTTGATCGGATGAAGCAACAGCTCCAGAACCAGCGGCAGCAGCAGAAGCAGCAGTGGAAGCAGTACCAGTACCAGCGGCAGAAGTATTGTCTGTTTGAAGTCGGAATTGAGATAAGGTTAGCAAAACACAACTCTTCTCGTTATCGCCAAATTCAATCAATGCGAATCGGTGGGGGGAGGGCGTTTGAGGCGTCTCAGCGGATGCACCGGACACGCAGAGGAAACTTACAGGCAGCGGCTTCCTGCTGGAAGGGCGCCTTTTGAGGCTCTGACGACGCCATGGAGCAGGTCGGGAGTACAAAGCCTTGTCTCTTGTTTGCCCGCACAAGTGAAGCAACGCACGAAGATCCCAGAGGCAACGAAGCAGGACCTTGTGGGAGTCAAGTTTTGAGGGCCGGGGCGGGTAGCGCAGCGCAGCCCGTGGCCTAGCGAACGCTTTTTTTTGCTCGACTCGATTTCGGTTGCGCGATGATGGAAAAGAATGGCCGATGGTGGGGCTGCTTGGCTTTGGGGATTCCGGGCACACTTGTCAATGTACAGGTACTGGTACTGGTACAGCGCGGAGTCCGTACCCTCGGAGGTAGCGCCGCCAACGGCCTGTACCTGCGAAATACGGGGGGAGCCTGCAGGGAGGCGCGGTGACGAGCGGTATGGCGAGGTACTTTGGCCGAATAGGGCGCGATACCTGACAGAGGCGCTGCGTCACCGGTACAGGTACTGCGCTGGGTGCTTGGAGCGGCCACATGCTTTTCGCAGGATGTGAAGGGCACATCAGCCGCAGAGGCGGTCACGGGAGAAAAGTACTGCGAGGTACCCAAAGCTGGTTGCTGTTTATGGCTGTTGCTTCACAAGCAAATGTTCCCAAAGAGGACAATGTCGTTTGGCGTTTGTCATTCCCTTACCAAGATGCTCGTCTTTCAACGTTTGTAAGCCGTACATGCACAAGTACAGTCACTTGCTGTACAGCCTCCCCCTTTGAGAGTCCCCCCTCGTCTTGTTGTTTATTATAGGCATCAAGTACAGGTACTGTCTAACTCCAGCAACAAGGGGTCCCCTAAGCACATTGAAATTTGGGCAGCGGCTTTTACGACACTCCGCGAGCAGGAACCCCGAGCAGCCGTACCTTTTCCCCTCTTTTGAGGTACCGCCGTGTTCGCCTCAGCTGGAACTTTAGACCCGCGAGAAGCGCACCAATACAGATGCCTGGGCCCCACGATACATCCTGCGGCAGTACCTCTCTGACGGGCAGCGCGGTAAAGGTACCTGTGGGTACAAGGAGCCAAGGGCTCATCGCCGATGCCGTTAGCCAAATCTACAGTACGGGCTGTCTGTTCCTTCGAGGCGCAATCTAGAAAATTCCCCCATCCTTGCCATTGTCACTCTATCGGATACGATGCCCTGTGGTTACAGCTCCCGGGAGTTGCGGAATCGTTCAAGCGCCACGCTGGCCAGATTCTAGCTGCGCGGCTCTCGGATGCACGTCCATTAACCAACCTAGGTTCGATCAGTCAATTCGGGTATCGTGAAGGCGTCGATGCCTTACCTCACCTTATCCAAAGCACAACATGCCTCGGCACCGAGCTTCTGTGCTTATTCCGCATCGTACCGTATTAGTGCTATTCCCTGCGTGACTGCGACTTACCTGTCTAGGGAATCGACCTGATGCTTGCAGTCATTTGGCCCTTGTATGGAGTCCTGAGCAAGTATTACCCACCCCACGGATGGTCTGTGACCCGCGTCTGGGTCCTATCAATGAGGCTTTCCGTGGATGGATACGGGAACAAGCACGTCCAAGTGTTGCCGCGGCCGTGATTGGCGACCGGGGTAGCGGCTGATTCTCTCCCACCTCCATGATGTGTCTCTGTACAGCATTTCAGGGCAACAGGTGTCCTCTCTCCTCCCTCCACTGGCCCATCTCGTTCGATGTGATGTGATGACTCCTACAAGAGGTCACGGTCTGCTTTGTAATCTGCTGCAAGAATATCTCGCATAGACCTACACCGAGGGCACTGGCACTAGCTGGGCAACTAGGCAAACAAGAAGCTCGAAATGGGTTGCTGCATTCAGCTGTTCCTTTGGCTAGTCTCATTGAGTTGCATTGAGCCAACACAACTTAAGACGGATCATAGGACCAGTTATCCGGAACTTGGATGGTAGTATTCATCAAATTGGCGCACATAGGTACTCAAGTCGGCCCGTCGTAGCAGGGGCCGAATCAATCAATGGACAAATACGGCGTCCCATCCCTGCCTGTACACACATGTACAGGATATAACCCAGTTGGTTTTGTGTCACGGTATCTGTAAGTACGCACTTCGTATGTACATACACGAATACAGTCCGTTTGCTTTTTGCCTCTCCCGATCGACATCCCAGACGGCCCCACAGGTGGACATGCTCCCAACTGGTGGCAATCAAAATCTGCCGGCATATTTTCATTCTTTTTTTTTCTTTGCAAGTCTGTAGTTTCCCGCCTGTCTAGGCATTAACCAAACGCACTCAATTCTCATCAATTTTTTCGGAACTGAATTCTGGGCTTTCGGGATCGCCGTGTATCCGTAAAATATGTAGCTGTCCCCATCAGCATCCCCCTTCTCGTCATCCAACAAACAAACAAGACGAAGGGGAAGAAAATTCTTTCTCGCATTAGCCCGACAGCTGAATCATTTGCATGCTTAAACGGCATGCTTCAATAACAGGATTTGCTATCTTTTAGTAGCAATGCCGAGCTCTGTTGCGGAACGCACGAGCCTCATTCGGCATCAATTCGCTATTCTCAAGATAATTGAACCCTGCATGGCCATTTTGGTTTTCTTTTCCGTGACAAGCCCGTCTCCAAGTGGGGCCTCGATCGCCACTTGAGCTTGATCTCCCTCCCATGTAACATGATCTTCCTCTAGCCAGCTTCCAAAGATGCTATCGAACATTAGCCGAGAGCGGAAAACGAGGGCTAATTTGTAAGCGGTGGGCAACCAAGCAACGTCCATCCACTCATGAAGAGCGATGGTGAATGATGGTCTTTGACTACCAAGTGCTAGTTGTGAGAACCCTTGCGGTGGATATATACACGAAATATATATATAGAAACAACTTGAAACGGCTTTTGTTCTTCAATGGCGATCATCTCGATACATCCTTCCCCACACTGTGGATTCAGCTTGGACGTGTCATCCTCACCGTGGTTGAGTTTCTAAATACAGACCACCATTGAGTGTATGTGGTCCACTATCTACCGACAGAAGTTCCTCAGTTGTATCCATAGTCCCACCGTTCAGTATTTTTCGATCAGGTTGATGGCTCCCATTGACGATAATCTGATGTCAATCTGCGGATTCCGATTCAATGCGATCTAGGTAGGCATAAAGCCTCTTGTTTCACCGTCACCATGAATATAGATAGTGTAAAAATATTGATTTACCTTGTGCTTTATTGACTAACTGGCAAAATCACCAACATTGGCCATTCTTTGACTGTAAAAAAGTCCTGTGCGTAAGAGATACGGTAATAGAAGCAGCTCCCTAGTGTAGAGGCATGCCAACTGCTGCCAACACTTCATATAAATAAATCCACATGGATATTGCTAGCCCACGACCGTATTATATGCTCAGCAGCTTGAACGACATTCCCATATCTTCCAGCCGCTCTTCCATGTACTGCATCACTGTACGCAGCCCAGCATTGCCGCCACTGCACGCACCGCTCTCGATGTGAGCAACAAGCCCGCTAATTGTTGAAAACTTCTTCATGCTCGGCTTGGATTTCCCAGAGTTTCCTTGAAATAGAATTGAAGGACAGTGAAAAATCTTGGACATGTGAGCAGGTGATTGCATGTGTTGCTCGAGAGCTTTTCTTCCATTGAAGCGCCGGAGGCTGTTAGGACAGAGGGGGCAAAGATAAATGCCGTCCGCGGGCAATTCTGTACAGTCACTATCCGTATCAGATAAATCGAATCCAGTAAAATCCCTTCCAACAAGGCTCATCAAGTCCATCTGACTGCTACTAGGCGTCAGCATGACACCCTCGCCTGAATCTGTGCTTGGCGTCATGATCCCGGAGCTGCTCAAGTCTGGCTCGTTCTCCAGGCTAGCCCAGCCCAAGGATTCAAAGCTGCCGTCGGAACTGGTAATGAGATGCTCGCTATCCTGCATGAGCACCAGCCTGTTGAGTTTCTGCCGGTTCATGCCCGACCGACAAGTGCCATTCTCCATGTGGGCAACTAGAGCTGAAGGGCTCCGGAAATGGGCATTGCACTCCACGCCACAAATTTTGCCAGCCATGCAAGTCAAATTGCTAATTGGACGATGAATGACAGAATCCAGATGCTGCTGTAAAGCTTTGACATTCTTAAAAGTACGATTGCATTCTTTGCATTCTCTGTCTTCTTTGGGTTCTTTTCTTTTCTGTGGCTTTGCGACGGGCGTCCCGTGGTCTTTAGCTCCTAGGTGGTCGAGTAGAGATTTCTCACTCTTGAAGCCCTTGTTACAGTCACAGCAACGAAACTCAGTGGCGTGTCCCGTTGCTTGAACATGTTGGTTCGAAGCAGCTCGGCTTTCAAATACTGCGCTACAATCGTTGCAGCGCCATTGCATGTTTTTGAACGGATTTTCCCAACATGTCGCTTGAAAAGCCTTATGTTCCTTCAAAGATTCGACCGAGGCCAGACATTTGTTGCAGCGACGGCAAATAAATCGAGATTTAGCCTTTCTATGCTGTTTCAAGTCTGTTTCGCTGCGGAAAGGGCGACCGCATGTGCACTCCAAGGCTGGCATTGTGCGCTTTGTCGTGCTCGTCGTATTCTGAGATGGAGTTAGTGCTGGTCACAGGGCTATGGTTTGAAGTGAGCAATGTTGGACGGAGGGCTGGGTAGACGCTGCTGTTTTAGGCTTCAATGTGCGGGAGGCCTACAAACTGAAGGAATGTTTTCGGCCGGACAGCGATATTTAAACATCCATTGATGAACCTTGTCGCTCTCTTAGGCGCGCGCCGTGGCTTTGGACAAGCCACAAATAGAACAAACTTCAGTGTAGGGATGGATCCTTTTAAAAAAAGGTATTTTCGTACAGATGCGAGTGAGCCCTGTTCAGGCATCGATGCTTCCAGCAAATCGGATGACGCGATGCCAGGCGGCCGGTACGCGGCCTGCAGTCCTACGGCTGGAGGCGAGTCTCAATAGCGAGGCTCACAAACAACAGTCGTCCCGTTCGGATTCCAGGCAGCCATTGCGATTTGTTGGATTGTGTTGACTGCCGCTCTGATTGGTGGTGATGCTTTGTTGTTGGACAAGAATTGATACATCAAGTTAGTACCTCGTTTCGAATTCACGTGCCAAATGAGGAGTAAGGCAGACAGACAAGAGGGAAGGAGGGAAAGAGGGAAGGAAGCCTCGAGTCGGAGGAAAAAAGAAGCCGAATATCTATTGTATGTCTTGTTCGAACCTTGATCGTACATCTCGACGCAGTCCCGCAATGCCTGCTATGTTATACACATCGTTGCTCCCAACCCCGCCTGTTTTGATATGCCGATATCACAAAACCCATCATCAAACGCCATTCTTTCTTTTCTTTGTTCTTTGGTATCGTTACGCCACCACATTAATTCCTATTGATTTGCACTGGAAAATGATAGACCGGCATAGCCCCTCCAGCGACAGGCCAGACAGTCTGAGCTCCGATTGCTTGATTTTTGCGATTTCGTAGATGTGCTTTAAGCTGATGGTACCGACCGTCTCATGCCCAGGCTTGCTGACGCCTTTTCTGTTTCCCTTCTTGCCCGTTGGCGCTCCCACTGCATTGAGCAGCAGCCATGATGTCTGCGGTGTTCTGACGTCAAACGTAAAGGACCGATCAGGTCGAACCGTGACCCGGCATGGCATAGGTGTACCAGGGACGATGTGTGCTGTTCTGGCATTGAATTCCTACATCACAGTTAGCCTTGATTCGTCTCAAATACCAAATAACAAATCCATCAAACCCAGCAGCAAAACTTCGAGTGACCGACCTTGCAAAAGTCCATGGATTTGACACCCTTGCTACCAAGCGCGGGACCGACTGGAGGGCTTGGACTGGCCTGACCAGCTCCCACAATCAGTTTGACGATGGTGTCCACGCCGGCGGCAGCGCCCTTTGCTTTCGACATAGTTGGATTGGATTTGCAGGAGGCGGAATGCTGGAGTTTCGGCGATGCGCAATATCGTCTCGTGCTCACGATGGAGATTTTGTAAATCTTGAAGCAACTTGCATCTGCTGCCACCATTGACCAGGCACTATGACCAAAGCAATCTAGTGCCGTATCGGAGATCCACCCATTTCTTTATCTTATCGATAGCCCATGGGAAGGCCGCCAAATTTTTTGGAAGCAGAGAATCCATCATTTCTCTGACAGCCATATCCTCTACATTTCCATTTCACAAACTTCGCAATACATCCATATATCACAAGGCGCATCCGGTATAGTGCTGTATCGTAGCGCTGTATTGAATTCCAAACGCAAGCCAATCGAAAGATTAGCCACACGCACATCCAACTTGACATACACACACGATGCCGTCCACACACAAGAAAGAAAAGCCTTGGGATACCGACGATATCGACAAGTGGAAGATTGATACATTTACTGCAAAGGACAATGCGGGCGGCACATTTACCGAGGAGTCATCATTCGTCACGCTGTTCCCCAAGTACCGCGAAGTCTATCTGAAAGAAGCATGGCCGTTAATTACCAAGGCGCTGGAGAAGCACGGCATTGCCTGCACATTGGATCTCGTCGAGGGTTCAATGACAGTCAAGACAACGAGAAAAACATTTGATCCTGCTGCAATCCTGAACGCGCGTGACCTCATCAAGCTACTGGCACGAAGCGTTCCTGCTCCCCAGGCCGTCAAAATCCTAGACGACGGCGTCGCGTGCGACATCATCAAGATCCGAAACCTGGTTCGAAACAAGGAGCGATTCGTTAAGCGCCGTCAGCGAATTCTGGGGCCCAATGGTTCTACGCTCAAGGCACTCGAGCTTCTGACGGAGACCTATATCCTCGTCCACGGCAACACAGTGTCGGCCATGGGGCCTTACAAGGGACTGAAAGAGCTGCGGAGGGTGATTGAGGACTGCATGAACAACATTCATCCCATCTACCACATCAAAGAGCTCATGATCAAGCGTGAGCTGGCCAAGGATCCTGAGCTGGCCAACGAAAGCTGGGATCGCTTCCTGCCAAATTTCAAGAAGAAGACACTGAGCAAGAGACGGGTGCCTCTCAAGGTTACAGACAAGACCAAGAAGGTCTACACGCCATTCCCGCCAGCGCCTGAGAAGAGCAAGGTCGATAAGCAGATTGAGAGTGGCGAGTATTTCCTCAGCAAGGAGGCCAAGGACAGGGCGGCCCTCAGCGACCGCAAGGAGAAGCAGAAGCAGGCAAAGGACGATAGGGCAAAGGAGCGAGCGGCGGAATTCGTGCCGCCAGAAGAGGACAGGCCCAAAAAGAAGCGGAAGAAGAGCTCTGAGTAAGGTGGCTAGCCTAGCTTTGATACACCAGGTGTTGGGACGGTTAAGAGCGTTTGTTTATCTATTTACGGAGAAAGAAAAGAACCTGCAATAATATCCATGAGACATTTAACAAGGGCCATCACAACAAGAGCGCCTCGTTCTTCTGAGCCTGTAGGCACTGATAGTGCAGCGCGTGAACATGGTCTCTTTTACAGTGCTTCATACTACAGGTTTGATTGTATAATACAAAGATATTTGTTCAAGATGCACCTAGGTTTCATCATATGGTTTATTATAATGGTCGTGACTTTGCCTTATTGAATTCCCACGTTTCCTACTTCCTTATCTCTCTATCCCTTTCTTCATCTGCTGTCAGCCTTTTCCATCTCCCCATCTTTCATTGTCTTTTTCATCCCTGGGCTCACTTACAGCTTTGGAGAGGCGGCCTCGGAATCAAACTCAACTACTAGCTTGCCAAATTGCTTTCCTTCGTCCATTTCTTGAAACAGCTCGTTGAGAGCGTCAAGGTTCCCAAGGCCCTTGATCGTCTTGCTAATAACCGGCTTAATCTTCTTTTCCTTGACAAACGCAACCATGCCCTTGAATTCCTGCTTTGATCCCATTGTAGTGCCCTTGAGCTCAACGTTGGCCAGCACAGCCTGCATCAGCCAGTCCATCTTGGGAGACACCGTCATGCCGTACTGGGAGATAACACCGCCGGGCTTGAGGAGGCGGACGGTCTTGGAGACGAGCTTGCCGCCAGCGCCATCAATCACAGCATCGAGATAAGGGCGTTCTTTGGGAAGGAGAGCAGCCAGGTCCTTTTCCCACGCTTCATTCCTGTAGTTAATGCCTCCCTTTGCGCCCAGAGCCTTGGCTTGCTCAAGCTTGACCGGATCGCTAGACGAGACGTAAACATTGCTTCCAAAGGCAACGGCAAACTGGAGAACAGAGAGCGCAACGCCACCGCCGATTCCCGTCACTAGGATGTTGCTGCCCGGAAAGGCGGCGCCGCTCTTGGTCACCAGCGCTCTCCATCCCGTCAGTCCTACCAGCGGCAACGCGGCACCTTCGCCCGGCGAAAGGTGCTCCGGAGCCGGCTCAACCTCGTCTTCGGGCACGACGATGTAGTCCTGTCCGGTTCCGGCCTCCGTAATCTTGCTGCTGCCAATGACGGCAAACTTGCGGGGGTCTTCGGGCCCGGCAGGGTTGGATTCCCATCCTCGCATGGGTGTCAACAGCACAGGCTTGTGGAGCAATTCCTTGCGAGTGACGTTGGGCCCGACCTCGACGACGGTTCCATAGCCGTCGGCAAATAGTGGTGAGGTGAAGGAGATGGCAGGGTATTGGTGGCGGCGGATGAAGAGGTCTCTGTGGTTGAGGGCCGCGGCGGAGATGCGGACGAGGAGCTGACCAGGGCCGGGAGTAGGCTTGGGAACCTCTTTGATTTGGATGCTATAATGAATGAAACCGATAAGCCTTTGATACCTTGAAATGGTGGAATTGAGCGAGTTGATGAAGAGAGTGTTTGAAACTCACGGATAGTAGACTTCTCCAGGCTTACCGCCTTCGATTTGCTTTAAAGTGAGAACTCGCGGCATGGTGGGGGTTGTGTTTATTTGCGCGAGATTCAAACTGAGTCTTTTCTCTCTTCTCTTTCCCTTGAAAACCAATGGGTATTAACAAATCGTTGCGAAATCCAATTAACTCTCCCTAGCACAGAATACACTGCACCTTGACAACTTTATAGCCAAACAAATGGGCGGGTACAATTTCCCCTTGAGGGCTCACTCACTTATACCAGCACCTAAACAGTAGCAAATTGCCTATTATGACATCAACCCCGCCACGACTCACCGCGTTGACCTCGGTTACAGTTTCGCTGCATTTGTCATCCTCAGCCATCAAGAAGAGTTTAATCTTCATCGACACGTTCCTTTGGCTTGCTTGATATTCAATTAGAGCGGTAATGGGAATATCAACTGCGATTATCGGCCGATTTTGCCGTGGTGCCGAGAAGCTTTTTGATTAAAAATTCCTGGGGTAACATACTAAAAGTGCACAACCTGCATTGGCACCCTCCGCTTGTAGAGACAAGACACCATACATGGAAATCTGTGTACCATCTTGCCCCAAGTTGCTGAAAGAAAGACTTTATCATCTTGTATTTCTTACAGACGTAGAGCCTGGACGATAGAGTGCAGTTTCCTTCAGTTGTCAGATTACCTAACGTTCCCTGTGCGATACGTACCTTGGTATCTGTATCTCGTAGACGTGGCTCTTGATTGCTTCTCCTCTCTCCCCCTCGAATGTGTGTCCCCCTCAATGGACAAAATCATATCTCCATCTCATTGCAAAGCTAAACTGCATCTTCATGCAAACCACGGGAATAACAAGAAGTTTTGCCCGTGTCGACGAAGCCCACATAATTAATGACCGCTTGCAGTGATTGGTTGAACGTACATCTCCTGGAGCGTGAGATCGACAAAGTCAACCACCGCCGCCCCGGATGAAGAGGACGGGTTCAATGGGCCAAAGCCCGCGCCTTTGGGAACTTCCGAACTGGAGAGCCGCGGGTCCTCCGTTTCGGCTCGGTTTACCGGAGAGGCGTCCGGCATCGGCGCTCTCCGGGAACGTTTCTCTGACAGCCGGTAAGCAGTACGTTTTGTCTAGTTCCCGAGTCTTACAATTGGAGCCACTCGAAATACCGGGATACACTATGCGTTCCCGTGGGAGATGCGGCCTCTAATAAATTCTGGCTGGCTGGATAGAAACCGGATAGGACGACCCTAGCGAGGTATCCTTGCCGTCTCTTTAGTGCATATGGGCTACCGAGAACCGTGATCCAACAGGTGAGATCCAACAGGTGAGTTTGAATCCTATGAGTTTATGTCGGCACTCGGGGAACTGGATCCCTCCATGAGACAACGCAGACGGCTAACGGAGATATCTACAAAGGCATGCCCGAGTGAAGCTTCTCCTTCGTGCTCATCGTCTATCAAGCCGCTTCCCTCCGAGTTCCGCGCTGACATATGTACGCCGTTTGATACGAAGCCGACATGGCCTTTGGAGTGGCCGCTGCATGTTTCAATGCGTTTAACATTTGCATCTGTTGAACCCCGGGTGGGTGTATTCCTATGCTCACCGACGCTCAGAGCTCGGACAAAATCTCCGACCTGTCGAAGCTAATTTAGTACCTAGTTGCTGTCAGACCCTGGGAACAAGGCCCCCTTACGGACATCCCAAGACGATCATCCGCTTCAGTCAAAGCTTTCGCCAAGTTGAGAATTAGTGATCATGCTGGTCGCCGACGTGCTTGAGTGCTATGGCCATTACTCGTACACATTTTCCAAGTGCAGACACGAAATGCAGAGCGCAGTCCTCCCCCTTTCCATCTTTACGTCGACGATACTCATCTCTCGGTATGACTTGCGCCCACAGCGTTCTCTGACCTTGCACCAATAATTTGTGGTCAAGTCGCAGAGTCAATGTGAGTCCTTTGGCCAACTTTAACCAAGATCGCACTGCATAATAGTCTAATTCATATAGAGATGGAGGCAACAATGCAGCCTCCACTCTGTCAATCTGTCCATGATTCTCGCCGGGGTCCAACGGCTGGCGAGCTGAGCGCTATACTTGCAATTTAAGCAACAAGCCATGGATACTGAAAAGAATTAAAGTGATGTCCAAACGTTCAGCTGGTTAAGCTCGCTAAATCCCGCCGTACACGCCACGCACGCCATGGTCGCCGAGAATTGCGCCTCCAGCCTCCGGTCCGTCGATTTCGGGGTCTCGGCGATCGTGGCCAATGACAGGGGGTCCACTAAAACAAAACTTGTCGGCGACTCTTTCGTATAGTCGTCTCCTTCTTGATCAGGGTTCCGGTGACTGATACAGGCAACGGGGTGTCATGGCAAGGGAGTGTTCGTTCATAATGGAAGTCTCACTCATAGTATGAGAAGCCCGAGTGCAGGCTTCCCCAGAGTCCTCCGAGTAGTGCCCGACAACCCGTCGAGGATTATATGATCGCCCACGACTAACAACGTAGGGGCTTTACGTGTCGTTCCCCGAGCCTCCTTGCATACCTTGCTATCATTATTAATACTTTTACTATATTTGAGATAGCATCTCCTAGCCGTTTGAGACCTCTGGTGCCCCATCGTCTACTATTCAACTTTGCTACCAAGAGACGTCTCTTTTCTTCGCCTCTAAGTTGTGGTATACTGAACCATCTTTGAGCGTTCCAGCAATGGCAACGACGTTTCTATCTGGTGCCGCCTTTGGGGCGGCCATGATGGCTGCTTCCTTTCACAATCCTGCCATAGTCATCGCCCAGATGAAGTGGGAAAACTTCCACATGGCACAGGCATTTCTAGCCGCAACTGCAACCAGCGCGTGAGTAACCCCCTAAAATGCCTCTATGAGGCTTCCTATACGCAGAACTAATCGGTGGTGACCAAAGAGCCACATATGCTATTGCAGAGCGTCTCGACTACGTGAAACTTAAGCCCAGAAGTTCCTCACCGATAGGTCTCTTCTCTAGATACGACGGCAACCTCATCGGCGGCACTCTCCTCGGTGCCGGCATGGCCTTGTCAGGCTCGTGCCCGGGGACTCTGTACCCTCAGCTGGCTGCTGGTGTACATACCGGCTTCCATGCCCTGAACGGAGCCATACTCGGTGGCCTCTTGTGGACTGGGCTTCTTTCCAAGATGGTCAAACAAAACAAAGAAAGAGCAAACATTACCCCGATAACAGTGACTGCAAACGACCAACTTGGTCTAAGTAGAGGTGTCACTTTGTTTCTCTTCGAGGCAGTATGTCTCTCAATCCTCGCGGCAACGACAATCTATACTCCCAAGTTCCCCGGAGCCAAGGTCCTCGGCACAGCAGGCGGATTCATTATCGGCCTTTCACAGGTCTTCTCGATCATTACCAGAAGGTCCATGATAGGCATCTCTACCGCCTATGAAGAGTTTGGAAACTACTTCTGGTGGGTGATTAAAGGCGCAGAATCCAATACGAGACCCATGTCATACAACAGCATTCTCTTCGCCAGCGGCGTGACCGCCGGGGCTTGGGGATTGCTTCAGGCTGTGCCGTCATTGGCCAACGCTCCTGTGTTTGAGGCACCACCGTTGTATGCAATGGCCGGAGGTGCGCTTATGGCCATTGGATCGCGAATGGCCGGTGGCTGCACATCTGGACATGGCATCAGCGGCATGTCACTGCTATCGCTGTCGAGCATGATTACAATCGCATGCGCATTTATTGGCGGGACCGTTGTTGCGCCTTTGGCCTATTAAGTTCAACACACATATATTTTCTAGACAAAACCCTCGAAGACAACGATGACAACCAGACTCTCTTATGCAGAAGTGGGCACATCATTACTCGATCCCTTCTTTGCTGTCACCTCGATTTCAATCTTCATCTCATCAACCATGAGGGAAGACTGCACCATTGTCGCCGCCGGCCGTACATTACCAAACCACTTTCTCAATACCGGCCAAACGAGAGGGAACTGGGAACGATCTGGAAGAATATAGCGTACACGAACAACTTCGGACACGGAGGAGCCCGCGTCCTTTAGGGCCTTGTCGATATTGATCATTGTCTGTTCAGTCTGTTGGACGATATCTTCGGAGATTTCGCCAGTAGCATAGTCGTACCTGCAAGCGATTATGGGTTATTTTTCAAGTTCAATTTAGAGCTGAGAACCGTTGAAACGATGCATCGTACCCAGTGGTTCCCGATACAAACACAAAGTCATCGACGACGACTGCTCGGGAATAACCAATTTCGCCCTCAAATTTGGACCCGGAGGAAATGAGCTCCCGAGGCATTGTGTGTATATGGTATAAGAGTTATAGAGAGACAGCCAAAGAAAGAATGAATTACACAATAGTTGGTAAATTATAAATAATAAGAATTCTCTGCTTTCGATCCAAGAGGGTTGGGCGTGACTCATATTAATATATCCTGTAGATTTTTCGGCTTGTACGCCCTTGATGACTCCCCATGCAGCCCGCCACGTGAGGCTGGCGTCGATGGCTTGGCCCCAAAGATGGATAGTTCTCCGGACCGGACGTCTATATAAGTTCCGCATCGTTTTGTCAATGTGAAATAAAATATTGCCGTATGCTCCTGAAATATTTTCATTCTTCTTCTGATAATCATTACGCATCTGTAGGTTTCGGGGTGAAAAGAGGCGGCCTTTAACTTGTCCCTTTCAATGCCCAGAAACTACTCTACTATCTCTAACCAAACCTCTGCTGATATTTTAATGAATTATCATTTTATTTCTCAGTTCCGCTATTCACAAGTTGTATTCCATTTTTCTCTTCCCGATACCCATTATACAGTTGAGAGATGATGATTCCGTTGTAATTTACAAGCCTGTGTATTCCCTTTTTCGAAGCTCCACTAGGTATCCATCGTTATCGTTGACGTTGCTATTGTACATAAGGTAGAAATACACAGACGGATTTATATCCGCATTTTCTTACTGGCTCGTCAGCTCCTTGACCAGTGCTGCAACCGACTTCTTGTCTACATCTTTGCCTTCCAAAGCAGCGTTGACGCGCTTCATCACCTCTCCCATGAGAGACTTGCCTCCCTTGCCGGCACCATTGGCAGCTTCAATGGCTTGGCTAATCAGAACCTTGATCTCGGCCTCTCCCAGAGTTTGCACGCCGCTCCCCGCAATGTACTCGTCCAAAATGGAGATCTGCTCATTCTCCTTCTGTACCAAGTCGTCTCGTCCCGCCGCCTGAGCATCCGTGACGGCATCCTGTGCGCTCTTCTGGAGCTTTCGGATCAGGGCGACCAGCTGGACGTCGGTGCGGATCGGGGAGGTCGTCTTGGAGGCATTGAGGTTCGCGGACATGATGGCTCGGAGCACGGATAGCCTGGGGGCGTCTTTGGCACGCATAGCGGTCTTGAGGTCGCCTTTCAGCTTTTGGAGCAATGGCGGCGGAGCGTCAGCGTCTGCTGAGTAGAATCGAGGTGACTTGGCGAGGCATTGCGTCCGTGAGAACCGCAGCGGAGCTTGTCGCGAGCATCGAAGGGCTGCAAGGAGAGGCATTGATGACTTTGAGGCTGCCATTGGGTTACTGCTGGGAGAAGGGGATCGTGAGAGAGGCGAAAGCGGGCGATGGTAATGGTAGAGGAATGAATTCATACAAGCATGAGGGGAGCTTGCCTAGAAAAAAATAGAGCTTGCTCGATTTGGTCTGAAGCTACAGGGTAGGCTCGATCAGTGGGCCACTCATTAATCCACGGGCGAGTCCGTCGAAAAGGCAACTTACAGTAGAACCATCGAGGTCAAGGCATAGAACTCACCAGCAAGCATATTTGGCAAGCCGATAGTAAGCAGCTGTATGCCGTATCGTACAACTACACTTGTCTGTTTCCACCTCTGCACATGCCTTGGCGTTGGTGAACATCGGCTTCCGCGCTTAGGATCTGCCCTGTTCAGATTTGATTTCTTGCCAATGCAACGCCAAGTTACCACTAGCAAGTCGATTGGCACATGATCAAGGGGGCTTTCGATCGGAGAGAAGAACAGCCCCGGACACAACAGTTGGCTTCCATTGGATCGAAATCTTCCTGCGGCCCTGACAGTCTGGTCTGTATACATAACGTTACAGGGCATATTATCTGCATAAAGTCCCTGGCTGTGGACCTGGTAGGATGATGACCCTGCATGTACAAGTAAGGTGGTATTCTAACCACATCATCAGTGCCCATGAAACCTACTCCTTCCACCCTCAGCCCCGTCAAGAGTGGCGTCTTTGGCCTTTGGTCGACTCTGAGAGGATGCCAATCGGCGCTGTAGTCACTGCGACCTGCCCAAGGGAGATCGCTGGCAGGAAACCATGGCAAGGCCGAACTAAATTTTGTGCTGCTGCTAACCCCCTTGCAACCTAGAGCACGGAGTCCCTGGCAATGCTAGCAGTGCTACCTAGTTCGTGTGCCGTGCTGAGGCGGTACTTGACCAAAATCGTGCCTTGCTGCGTTGGTCTGCCTGCAGCTTGTTAGGCATGAATGCGTATGCTGCTCCAGAACAGAGCCCGGAGCAGCACGAAACACACTCCAGACATACCTGACAGACCAAGGCCCTCTTTGCGGCCTGACGCCCCTCCCAAAGGAGAAATGTTGCGCACGAGTGGATTCGACGGTGCGGAAACGGACGTGCTCGCCCTGGGATATCGTGCTGGAGTTGTCGCTTGCCGCTCCTGGTTCGGATGCTTGACCAACAGCGGCTTCGCTTCCTACTCGCTCCCAGGTGCTCGCGTCTGATGAATCCCGCGGCATTGGTAGCGAGGTTAAACTGAAACCGGCCTGGTGAAGAATGGGATTGGCAGGTTTTACGGTGATAGAACCGTATCCATAGTCTGTAGACGGGTGTTGTCCTGCCGTGCGTATTGTATCATATCCTCGCTTTCTGGGCCCCTGAATTGGTAGGGTCAACGCCAAAACAGCGCGTGCCTTTTCTCCCCCCTCCCCCCCTCCCGTGTGCATATTTCTTCAGGTCAGTTTTGAAGCAGAGCTTTGGAAAAAACAGAACGGATTTGAAATTGGCATCGAGCTGTGCAATCCCCCGGTAGTCAGTGTTCCCTCTGATCCTTTGATGAGACATGTGAAATACCTAGGTGGGCACAA
This sequence comes from Trichoderma breve, assembly GCF_028502605.1. Classification (NCBI taxonomy): domain Eukaryota; kingdom Fungi; phylum Ascomycota; class Sordariomycetes; order Hypocreales; family Hypocreaceae; genus Trichoderma; species Trichoderma breve. The sequence continues at coordinate 6,067,947 of NC_079232.1, forward strand.
GGTAAATGATAGATTGGTACAATTACCAATCACCTAGGTGAAAGATTATTAGTAGCACCAGAAGATGACAGTTGCAGATAAGGGAAAAAAAGAAGCCCTGGACCGAACCAGGATCCTGGGCAGCTGTTACCTGCAACTTCTCAACGGACATATTCACCCGTCCAAAGATGTGTACAGCACACAGCACGACCGACGCACCCTGAACAAAGATCCATGGATACGATTTCACCTGTTGGGAGCTAGAAGCAAAAGAGCAACAGGTAGCAAAAGAAGTTGATTGATCTGGCCAAAGACTCCCATCACGATACTCCAGAGCCCCCATGCCTTCATGTTGCTTGGGTAAGTTGACAGATGGGATGCTGTTCTTTTGCCCTCCCAGCCAACAAAGCTCCGGTGCAGGCCCCTGAAAAGGCACACAGACTGATTCATGCACACATAGGCGCAGCTGCCTTAATGGTAAGTCAGTGCCTGCCGACGGGCGGAGAAAGATCTGACGCTTATTGCTGAGGCAGGAACCAGATGCTAAGGCGCCACCTTCCTTCCCCAGATCCACCCCTCAAAACCTTCTTTCAACCGCTTCGTCAATCTCCCTCTCCCCTTTCCATTCCCTCATCCTCGTCTTCTTTTTCTTTCTCCCAATTTTAGGATTTTCGCATCTCCGTTTCTCCCTTGCAACTCACCATCATCTCTTCCATTCTCCATCGTCCGCACCAGTCATCGACGAATCCGCAGCCGTCCTGGCTTCGATGATTAGCGTTGAAACACCCCGTCCTTCAAGACGCATTGCATGCCTCTCCCGGCATGGATCCCTGGTTATGGGGCCTTTCCCATCTTGACGTCTGCCCCCAAACCAGGCACTCGCCTCCAGCCGTGCTGGGTTCCCAATCCATCCCTCATTCGCCAATCGCACAGTGTGACCATAGCCCTGGTCAATCTATCATGGGTGCGGCTTTCGTCCGATAAACACATATCTGCATTTGTCATGGGTAAGCCGCCAGCGTCCCGCATCTCGTCGTCAGGGAACGTTTGATTTTGACTTACAGAGGGAAATAGGCCTGCACGCGATTGCCAAGTTCTCGGTCAGTCAAATCGCTCTTCAGTAAATACGCCTGATGTTGGAAATTTTCTCACCCTGTATGAAGGATTGTTGGCCTCATTTCTCGCTTGGGCCACCAAGAGCTGAAAGTCTTCCGCTGGCATACTACAGTTCCCCAGAATCATGTCAACGTTTGACTCTTTACGTCTAGTCGGCATTGACGGCTTCACCAGGAGGAAGCAGCGGTGGGACTCACCCTCGCATCTGTGTGAACGGATACAGGCCCGTCGAATAGAGCAACTGACTCACGTTGCTAACGTTCAAAGCACCAATTTGCTTGTCGCGGGGATCTACAGCCGGCCACGTCAAATCCTGCTCTCTTGCTGCTTCTCAGCGGCCTAGGCAGTTTCCATCATCGACATACCAGTTGGCCATGGGCACATGGGAAGTGTCAGAAGGCGCGACTCAATGTCCGTGAAGCCTGCACTCCTCATCCATTCCTTAAGACGCAGAGCCGCTCGTGGGTCCTTTTGAGGATGCATCGCGTCAAGATATCCGCTTGACCATCTCGAAAGTGCGTGGTCTACTTGGTTCAGCAAGCATAGCTCATCTGCAGCCTGGCAACGGGCCTACGCACCTGCCGACAGCGTTCCATTGTCCGACTGAGCATTGAAATATATCTCGACCAGTTGACACCATCCACCTGGTTGAAGGACGCGGTACATGTCCCGCAGATAGCTTGGCCAACGTGTTGCATGGATTCCGCCGGCCATCATCTGGCTGTGTACGACATCGAAGTAGTTGGATGGAAATGTGAACCTAAGACATTACAAAGTCTTCAGCTGATGATCCCTTGGCTGTCAAAAAAGAGATAGAGGTGGAAACACGAAACATTACTCACTCTCCATTCAGATCATCGACCTGAA